>NW_019154168.1:936376-1312544 GCF_002288905.1 Enhydra lutris kenyoni | reverse complement strand
GCCTGGGTGGCTCAGTTGGTTAAGCAGCTGCCTTCGGCTCAAGTCATAATCCCAGCGTCCTGGGATCGAGTCCCACATCGGGCTCCTTGCTTGGCGGGGAGCCTGCTTCTCCCTCTGCCTCTGCCTGCCACTCTGCCTGTGCTCGTGCTCTCTCTCTCTCTCTCTCTCTCTCTAACAAATAAATAAAAATAAAATCTTTAAAAAAAAAAGTATTTCTCTATAAATCAAAGAAATCACTAAGAAGGAGTGCTTCTCTGAAATGAGAAATCAAAAAACTGCTACAGGAGCTCAAAGGTAAATGGAGGGCATTGTTACTTCCGGACATCTCCCTACTCGCTGTGGGGAAGCCAGCACAAAAAAGGGGGGGAAGAGAGATTTCCTCCCCCAACTTGGATAAGCATTAAACTCTAGACTAGGGAAATGTGGAAGGGAGAGTTTTTTTCTCCCATCCCTTTGTGCTACTCCTCACAATCTTCCTCCTCCTGTTATGGTACATAACACTCCTTGATTTATTGAACACAGATTTATTACATCTCTCCTGTGTGCCAAGCAATGCACTTTACATACAGAAGTGAACAAGACTGAGAATATATCTGCCCTATCAGCTCACATTCTAGTGAGGTAAAGAAGTTGGGAAATACATAATTAAGTTAACTTTAAAATTTGATAAGAATTATAAAGAGTGTGATGTGATAGTAAGTGAAGGAGGTGGAGAGAGGGTGATCAGACAAGGCCTCTCTGATTAATTTCAACTGAGACATTAGCAATATGAATAGACCAAATCTGGAGAGAACTAAGGAAAATATTCCAAGCTAAAATAGCTGAATACAAGCAAATGTTTAGAGGGCAGAAGGAGCTTGACATGTTTGAAGAACAGAAAGGACATCGTTGTGGCAGTTGAGGAAGATTTTTTTTTTCTTTTTTGAGATGGGGGATGCTGTAGGATGTTTGTATGCTGATGGGAATTAATCACCACAGAGGTGGTGCAGGGCCAATGCAGACAACAGAAAGAGCCCCTAAGAAGAAAAGAAAAGATAGGACCCGGAGCACAAGTAGAGGAATTTGATTTTAAGAGAAACAGGGGCTCTTACTCCAATATGACAAGAGGAAGGCTGAGAAGATCTGAAAAACTTCGTGTAACTGTATGGGTTTTGTGTTGGGAAGATATGGGAGCTCCCCTCTGATGGCTTCTTGCTTGTCTGTATTTTTAGAAGACAAAACCCAGGCAGATTCCATGCTTTAGATGCTGCTTCTACTTCTCCTGTCCATCAGGGTGGTAGAGGCAGTGCTTGCCAAGATCCTAGAGTCCAGTCCCAGCTTTGTGGTGTCAAGAGTCAGAGAACGGGGCACCCATTTTGTTGGTGCAATTCACACCAGTTTAATTACGGGGATCTCGCTGTAATGGGAGCTTTTATAGTGGTGGTCATGTCATTCTGGAGCCAGTAACTTCCTAATCAGAGAAAGGCAATGTAGCCTCTGGAGGTGCACACCCATGTTGGGAGTTGATGTTATAGTTTAGTACATTGGTTTTTTTCCCAGACCTCCCAATGAATCTTCATGTCATCTATTACCCTGGAATAAAGTCTCTTTGCTTAAATTATCCACTTAGGATTCTCTACTGTGGCCCATATAGTCAGAATCCAAGATCAGTCATTCACAAGTATAATAAACCCTATCATATGACAGGGTTGGGGTGGAAAGAAAAAAATTTCAGTACAAGAATATAAAGGATGTGGTGGTTTGCAGATGGCAGCAACAAAGAAGGTTTATAGTTGGTCCCATGGCAGAACTTCAAAAGAGTTCTCTTGTTTAAAGGACAAAGTAGGAGGGGCACCTAGATGGCTCTTAAGCATTCAACTCTCGGTTTGGGCTCAGGTCATGATCTTAGGGTCATGAGATCAAGCCCCGCATCTGGCTCTCCACAATCAGAGTGGAATTTGCTTGTCCCTCTCCTTCTGCTGTTGCTCTCACACTCTTTCTCTAAAATAAATTTTTAAAAAATCTTTAAGAGAAGAAGTAGGAGGAACAATGGTGATATATAGAACATTGATCCTTCCTCCTGGCCCTGAGTTGCATAAGTTTGTGGCAGAGAAACCTACCTCCACTTGAAAGGTATCAGAGGAAAATTTCATAAGGCAAGGGCTCAAAGGGATTTCAGAAAAGGCACAAAAATATAGGAGAGTTTGCTGTTCAAAAACCCTATAGTTTTAAGAGGGTATAGTGAATGGCTTTTAGAGGGAAGATGAGGGTTAGGAGATCTAGTCAGAATAGAGGATACACAGAAATTTATGTAAGTGAGAGTCCAGAGGGCAGTAAATGAGTGATCTGGAAGCTTTGGACTTTGCTAGTTGATCAAGCCAGACTAAGGTAAAGCATGAAGGAACTGGTCTTGAGTAGTCTCTTAAATGAAGAAGGATCATCAAGTTCTTGGTGCTGTAGTTTGCAGCGCTATGGCTATCGAAAACATGAGGTGGCCCCTTTCGGTTTGCCATTTGAAACCTGAGTGAGTACATGTATTTTCACAACAACTCTTGCCCTACTCATTGAAGGATAACTTCACTTTCTTTAACCCTGCTTACAGAATAAGCACAACAAATAAATAATAAACAGAAGACCTTTATTTTTATTTTTATTTTTTTAGTGAGAACACCTTTTACACAATAAGGGATTAATTCTACATTAACTCCCACTGGACTATGAGCTTCTAGAGACTAGAGACATTGCTCTGTGTACATGTTCCCCTTCTACCCTTAGCATCTACTGCCATATCTGCAATAGAATCAATGCCCATTAGTTCTTTGTTGGATGAATAAACATATTAACAGAACCATGTCTTGGGGAAAAAATCAGACTGATTGGCATTAGAGAAATCTATACTTTTGGGGCACTGGGTGGCTCGGTTGTTGAGCATCTGCCTTCAGCTCAGGTCATGATCCCAGGACCCTTGGATCGAGCCACACATCGGGCTCCCTGCTCCGCAGGAAACCTGCTTCTCCCTCTTCTACTCCCCTGCTTGTATTCCCTCTCTCACTGTCTCTCTGTCAAATAAAGAAACAAAATGTTTAAATGGACTCCCAGTTCCTAAGTCAATTTCAACTCAAAAGTCAGAGAATTAGATAAGTAAATACACAGTGACAGGTGACTAGAGACCAGGAAGAAATGAAGCTGCAGACCCCTAAACTAGTGATCAATAATGCTGAGTCTAAACACCTAGTATCATCTTACCGAGCTCTAGATTTCGGGGGGAAGTCACATGAGCGTGACTTAGAAAGATCCCATCTAAAAAGACAGTCTCTTCAACAAGTAGTGTTGGGAAACTGGACAGCAACATGCGAAAGAATGAAACTAGACCACTTCTCATACTACACACAAAAATAAACACAAAATGGATTAAAGGTCTAAATGTGAGACCTGAAAACGTAAAAATTCTAGAAGAGAGCATAGGTAATAATGTCTCTGACATCAGCCATTTTTCTAGATCTGTCTCCTGAAGCAAGGGAGATAAAAGCAAAAATAGACTGTTGAGACTACATCAAAATAAAAAGCTTCTGCACTGCAAGGGAAACAATCAACAAAACCAAAAGATAACCTATAAATGGGAGAAGATATTTCCAACTGACATAGCCAATAAAGGATTAGTATCCAAAATATATAAAGAACTCATACAACTCAACACTCTAAAAACAAATGATCCAATTAAAAATGGACAAGAGAAATGAACAGACATTTCTCCAAAGAAGACATCCAGATGACCAACAGACACATGAAAAGATGTATAACATCATTCATCATCAGGGAAATGTAAATCTACATTGCAAAACTACAGTAAGATATTATCTCATACCTGTCAGAATGACTTAAATCAACAATACAAGAAACAACAGGTGTTGGCCAGGATGCAGAGAATAAGGAACCCTCTTGCACTGTTGGTGGGAATGGAAACTGGTGCAGCCACTCTGGAGAACAGTATGGAGGTTGCTCAGAAAGTTAAAAATAAAACTACCCTGTGATCCAGTAATTGCACTATTGGGTATTCACCCTGAAATTACAAAAACCCTAATTCAA
This sequence comes from Enhydra lutris kenyoni, assembly GCF_002288905.1. Lineage (NCBI taxonomy): Eukaryota > Metazoa > Chordata > Mammalia > Carnivora > Mustelidae > Enhydra > Enhydra lutris. The sequence goes on along the minus strand of NW_019154168.1, from coordinate 1,308,479 downwards.
AGGGATACACACACCCCAATCTATGTTTATAGTAGCATTGTTTACAATAGTAAAATTATGGAAGCAGCCCAAGTGTCCATCCATAGAGGAATGGATAAAGATATATATACAGATATATAAGATATACACCACACACACACACACACATATATATATGTGTGTGTGTGTGTGTGTGTGTATATATATATATATATATACATATACATATACATATATATATCCAAAATCATTCATTCACTGTCCTCTGGACTCTCACTTCCATAAGTTTCTGTGTATCCTCTATTGTGTGTGTATACACACACACACACACACACACACACACACACATCCACACAGGTATATAAAGATATATGTACATATATACACACACATATATCCACATATTGGAATACCATTCAGCCATAAAAAAGAATGAAATCTTGCCATTTGCAACAACATGGACGGAGCTAGAGACTATAATGCTAAGTGAAGTAAGTCAGTCAGAGAAAGGCAAATACCATATGATTTCACTCATCTGTGGAATTTAAGAAACGAAACAAATGAGCAAAGGAAAAAAAAAAGGAGAGGAAACCCAAGAAACAGACTGTTAACTATAGAGAACAAATTGATGGTAACCAGAGGGAAGTGGATGAGGGGGATGGGTTTGAAATAAATGATGGAGATTAAGGCACACAATCGTTGTGATGAGCACCAGCTGATGTATGGAAGTGCTGAATCACTATATTGTATACCCAAAACTAATGTAACACTGTATATTAATAATACTGGAAAAGAAAGGAAGAAAGGTAGAAAAGTAGAAAGAAAGAAAGGAAAGGAAGAAGGAAAGAAAATAGAGAAAGAAAGAGAGGGAGGATCCCATCTCTTACAAGCTTTCTTGACCCATGGAGGAACATTGCACCGACTGTTACCAGTTCTAGGAAGGAAGGAAGGAAGGAAAAATGGAAAAAAGAAGAAAGAAAGAAAAAAAAAACGAAATGTTCCAATACTTCTTAGTACAAAATCGTGACAGAGGATGTCATTGTTCATTGTGCCTTATATAATTGCTGTCAAGTGATGATTAATAACATTCTTTCTAATGAAAGTACTTCTTTCTGTTTTGAAAATCATAAATATTTCGCTTAGGAAAACTTCCACCGAGAATGTGAATTGGAAACGTACCCATCTTACAACTGCTTTCCATGACAGGCCACAGAACATTTGAGGACTTCTTGCTTTTTCCCGTTGAGAATTCAGAAAGACAGGTGAATTGAACTAAGCTTAATGTTTAAATTTTTTTTAATGTTCCTATTGAAACGTGTTTCCATGGTAACAAATGAAAGTTACTCTTCTAAGTAGCTGCAAATGAAAAGATAGCATCCCATTGTCTTTCATTAAATTGCTGTGTCTGTGAGTAAAGAAGGGCTGAGACTTTTTATTCTGCCATCTTGCTGATGTCTGTTTGTTTTTTTTGTTAAAATTACCTAAAAATTTCTATTACAACAGCAAATAGAGCAATTCTCTTATGTCCAATAGAGTTTCTCCAACTTAATCACAGAGCTGTTAAATGAAGGGATAAAAGGGAATAAAGCTTTTTAGATGGAAGAAAAGTTTTAAGGTGTATATAAAATCCCCCAGTATAAGTGCAAAATGGGAAGTCTATCTTATCCAGTGTACTTATTAAGTACAGAACTCTGGAAACAGATTTTCTGAAGCTGAATCCCAGCCCTGATCCTTGTTAGCTTTTTGACTTTGGACATGTTACTTAACCTGTTACTTAACCTGTCTGCTTCTTAGTTTTTTCACTTATAAAATATCGACAGTAAAGCTCCTTACCTTATAAAATTTAGGAGAATATTAAATGAATTTTCATATTTTAAAGCTAGAATAGTTCATAACACTGAAATAGTAAATGCTACAAAGGAGTTATAATTATTATCAGAATTTCATTAAAGGATTTTTAATTCCTTTTTAGAAATACCTTTAGTTCTTGTTTTGAAACAAGTCCATTCAGAGTCACACATTGTTTAATTACACAAACTGTTATAATTTGTGAAATATTTAAATAAATTTAGTGAATAAGTGAAGCATAATAAATAATACTCAAGATAAAGAGGCAATTTAAAAAGATGAAAACCTTAATCAGTTGGAGGTAGGAAATTACCATTGTAATTGACATCTGACAAAATTCCGTTTGTTTCATAAATCAGCAATGAAGACTATAAATAGTAAACAGAGTAATCACTGATTTAGAAGCATGAGTAAAGATCTATAAGTCTCTGCACCTAAGACTGTACCCACAGAAGTTAGAAGAAAAAAAAAAAAAAGATTCTCATTTGTCATTAAAATGCCTAAAATATTTGATACTGACATTTAGGATTCCACAGACTTTATCCTATTCTCCATTTAAAATGGAAGACTTATGGCACATTGAAATAATTAAAATGATTTAACTTTTGCTCCATTTCAGTCTCTCTTAAGCATTCCTGACGCTTGTGTGAGTGGCTCTGCTGGAGTTGAGAAACGTAGCTGATCCTGCTGATGTCCCGTGCAGTCACCACTTCTCTACTCAAACATCTTTCTTCTTAGCAAAACTCCATTACTTTTCAGATGTCAGGCAGCCCTGTACTTCAGAGGAAATTGGGCCCCTTTTCATTTGAAGGGGTGAGACTTGATTAATCAAAAGCAATCATGGCAATCCCAATCCCCCTTGCAGCAACTGCTTTCACTACAGGCATGCCATACCATTCTGACCATTGACATACCAAGAAGCATTCCTATGGATCTTCTAGGATCCATAGGAATCCTACAGATCATCTTAAAAAGAGACACAGAGAAGAGTTAGTCTTTTGCCCAAGAGTCAGTCTGCCAATTTCAAATATAAGAAACGTCTGAGGATATACAAGCCAAAATACCGTTATGGAATTTCTAGAATCCATCTAAGAATTTGCAGGACCCTCAAACAAGCACAAAGCCAAGAACACCCACACTGAGATGGGTAAGAAGAGCAATTTCACTTTACTAATGTCAGCCTTTTTAAAAAGCAGGCACAGGTCAGCACAGGGAGAAAAGGGTGCCTACTCACTTCTCCCCCCAGAGAGAAAAAAGAGCTTGCATCCAACAATCTTACTTGTAAAGGGATACCCAAAGGACTCGTTCTGTTTTGCGTCATTCAGAGCACTGGTGGCACCAGCATACTTTGGATGCCAGGGTTGCTGAGAGCATAAAAGTTGGGGGCAGCTTACTGTAAACAGTACAGCTAGGCAATGGGGGAAAGGATAGTCTCTTTAATAAATGGTGTTGGCAAACCTGGATAGCCACAGGCTAAAGAATGAAGTCTAAACCCTTATCTTGCACTCTATGCAAAAATACTTTAAATATTAAAGCCTTAAATATGAGACTTGAGACTGTCAAGCTCCTAAAAGAAAACATAGGGGAACAGCTCTATAACATTGGTCTTCGCAATAATTTCTTAGATATTGTTAATTTCTTAGATATTGTTGCATGGGCAACAAAAGCAAAAGTAGACAAGTGGGACTGTATCAAACTGAAGTTTCTGGACAACAAAGGAAAAGATCGACAGAGAGAAAGGAAACCTATGGAATGGAAAAAAAATAATCACATATCGTCTATCTGATAAGGGGTTAATATATAAAATATTAAGAAGAAACTCATACAACTCAATGGCAAAACAAACAAACAAGCAAACAGACAAATAATCTATTTAAAAATTAGGCAGAATACTTGTATAGGTATTTTCCAGAGAAGACAAATGGCCAACAAGTAGATGTGAAGATGCACAAGTTCATTTATCATCAGGAAAATGCAAGTCAAAACCACTTTATAACCTCTTACTTTTTATACCTGTTAGGATGGCCATTATCTCCCTCTTCCAAAAAAGCAAGAAAATAATTTTTAAAAATTAAATTAAATTTTAAAAGAAAGAAAATAAGTTCTGGCAAGGATGTGGAGAAATGAAACCCATGTTCATTGTTGGTGGGAATGTAAAATTGTAGAGCTGCTATGGAAAATAGTATGGAAGTCATTCAAAAAAATTAAAAACAGAACTACCATGTGATATAGCAATCCCCCTTTTGGATATCCAAAATAATTAAAATCACAATCTCAAAGGGATATTTACAGGATCATTGTCATTGCAGCGTTGTTCTGTAGAGCTGAAAGTGGTGACAACCTAACTATCTGTTGCTGGGCGAGCAAATAAACAAAATGTGGTATACAGTACAAATACAATGGAAGATTATTCAGCCCTAAAAAAGAAAAAAAATGCTTCATAAGCTACAACATGGGTAAACTTGGAAGACATTATGCTAAGTGAAATAAGCCAGGCATAGGACAAACACAGCATGATTATGCTTAAGATAAGGTATCTAAAGTATGAAACTCATAAAAGAAGAAAATAGAAGAGCGGGTTCCAGGGGCAGGGGCAGAGGGTGGGAAGTTGCTATTCAAAGGGTGTAGTGTGTCTGTCGAACAAAAGGACAACGTTCTAGAGATGTGTTATACAATAAGATGCTTGTAGTTAACAATACCGTTCTGTACACTTAAAAATCCATTAAGAGGGTAGACCTCATTATGTATTTTTTTGCTACAGTAAAACAAACAGGCAAGGGTCTCTGCACTTAGTGCAACTCTATCTTCAGCTTCTTAATAGTTGCCTTGGCCAAAACCACCTGTTTGTCCCCAAGTTAGGAGCATTCAGCAAACAATGGAAAAGCAGAGGCATCAGAAAGGCACAACTTATCTCTGTGACAAATACAATAATGCTTTTTTAGCTGATGGAACCACTTTCTGTTTTGCTCTACGGACATATACAGCAACACAAACTGGAGTAGAATAGACCCTGGGCCTGTTGGCGAAGTCATCCAAGGGAGTGGAGAGACCAGGGATTGGGCTCGCTCTTGTAAGAGTGAATTCTTTCAAAACCAACTCAACTGATGCCAGTAAAAGCACTGTGTGCCCGTTGAAATATGACATTATTGAACAAAGTACATTTAAAACATTTTTTAAAACTTGAAAAGGAGGGGCGCCTGGGTGGCTCAGCGGTTTAAAGCCTCTGCCAGGATCCTGGGATCGAGCTCCGCGTGGGGCTCTCTGCTCTGTGGGGAGCCTGCTTCCTCCTCTCTCTGCCTGCCCCTCTGCCTACTTGTGGTTTCTGTCTGTTAAATAAATAAATAAAATCTTAAAAAAAAAAACTTGAAAAGGAATGGCTTATTAGAAAAGACAATGAACTTTAGGTTTTTCTGATGTTGTTTTGTTTTTATACTCGGTATGTATGAGTTTCAAGTATACAGCATAATGATTTGATAGCTACAGATATTGTGGAATGATTATCATAAGTCTAGTTAACATGTGTCACTATACACAGTTCTAAAAACTTATTTTCTTGTGAGGAGGACTTTCAAGATTTGTTCTCTTAGCAACATTTGAACGTGCAATACAGCATTATTAACTATAGCCACTGTACTGTACAAAAACTCAACTGTCAAGAAATTTAATCCCTCTAAGTCTAGTTCCTTGACAGCCAACTTGTCCCCCAGCCTCAACATTGAGAGTCTCTGGCTCTGCTCAGTTGGCCTCTCTACCTGGGATGCCTTACCCTCACTCCATCATAATATCCTACCCAGTTATCAAGATTTCTCACTGGGAAACTACCTCCTCTCCAAGGCAGAATTGGTTAACAATCTCAGATTTCATCCACATCCATAATACCTTCTGAGGTGTTTGGCCACATCTGTATGATTTCATTAAACTTGAGGGGAAAGTGTAAACTAGAATTCTCACAGTTTGCCTTAGGAAAGGTCAGCCTCTTCTGAAAATAAGCTAAATGCCTTTAACATTTAACCCATGGACTCAAACATGACTTATGTATTTGAGTCACAGCTAAAATTGCAATCACAGAATTCACCATACTGAAATGTTTAACAGGATTAAAAACAAAACAAACAGACAAAACTGAACAGAATCAAAAATCAGACATTAAGTAGGAATATGCTTTACATTGACCAAATAGGTGGTTGATGATTTTCTTATTGGATTTTCTTATTATTTCTTATTGGATTTTCTTATTATTTCTTATTGGGACTCAGGGAAGAGATCAAATCCAACACTAAAGTGAAATGGAAGAGCTCCATTAATCCATGGTACAGGACAAGACCTGGGCCTGGGCTTTCTAGGTCTGAGACCGATCCAGTGAAAACCAAGTGACCGTTTCAGTGAAGGACTGGATTCACTGGTTGATGTATGTTCACAAGAGACAGACATCAGTTGTGTTGGTACTGTTTATGACATTCTCACTTAAGCTCCACACATAGAGTTTCCAGTCTTTTGTTGTTTTTCCTCACGTATTCTTCTCTCTTGTAAGACCTGGTCCCTTACTGATGCTCAATAAATATTGATTCAATAAATGGTAATTTGCAAATGAAGTCTGAATATTGGTACTTTTTTTGGTCATGGACAGATGCTGACTGATAACCACAAGCAAGAAGAGAGAGCTGCCTGTTCTCTGGAGAGCCAAAACCAAGATCTCCAAGATTAAATTTAACACTGACTCAGAGGCTGTCACTGGTGTCCTTGGGATGCATCCAGCCTACAGACCTGTTGTCTTTGACTAGAATGTTTTATAACAAAGTTGTGCCTTAATTAAACACTACAGGATTTTCCATACAAATGTGGATTTGCAAGACCCCTTCTTGCCACTGGAGTTGGGCCAGCTGGCTTCCTCTGGCTCTGTTCTCCTCATGTTTTTGTTTTTTCCCAAGGGCTGACACAGAGTGTTCAGGAAGCAAACTTTTCCCCTCTGTTCAGTAGCATCAGCCTTGAGATGAACACTACATGTGAATTACAGGATTCCTTCAAGTTGTATTTGCTATAGTCCAAATTCTTCCAGGGGTACAGATGGTCCAAGGCATCCTTCTGTGCTCTTTCCTTCATTCATTGGACAGTATGTGTCCCACAGACATCTGAAACCAATCCAGCTAGCTGAAATAGAAGGGACCTCTGTGTGTGCACACTGGTTATAGAATGCCCTGGCAGTAGTGATTTTCTGACTACGGACACGATCACCTTACCTGACTGACAGAACTATCCAAAATCCTGTAGAACTTGCCAGAACCTGTAGCAAGAACAACTGGCCAGTCATTAGATTCCCACCCCAGTCTGTCTTTTTCCAGCTGTGTGACTTGAGGCATTTGACTTGACCCTTCTGAGTCTGTTTCCACTTCTGTGAAATCAAGAGAATACACTTCACAGAGGTTTTGGGAAGATTAAACCAAACACTAGCACCTCAAGCCCAGTGCCTGCCACACTGTACAATGGATGTTAGCACTCTTCCTGCTAACATTTCTTTATTTTTTTATCTTTTACCTTTTGATTCCCTTCACCCATGTCTCTTACCCCCTATCTTGCCTCTGGCAACCACCAATCTGTTTTCTGTATCTATAAACCTGGTTTGGGTTTTGGGGATTTTTTGCATTTTGTTTTTTAGATTCCACATATAAGAGAAATCATACAGCATTGGGGCGCCTGGGTGGCTCAGTGAGTTAAGCCTCTGCCTTCAGCTCAGGCCATGATCTCAGGGTCCTGGGATTGAGCCCCACATCGGGCTCTCTGCTCAGCAGGGAGTCTGCTTCCTCCTCTCTCTCTCTGCCTGCCTCTCTGCCTGCTCGTGATCCCTGTCTGTCAAATGGATAAATAAAATCTTTAAAAAGAGAGAGAGAGAGAGAGAGAGAGAGAAATCATACAGCATTTGTCTTTTCCCGTCGAACTTACTTCACTTAGCATAATGCCTTCAAGGTCCCTCCATGTTACTGGCAATGGCAAGATTTTATCATTTTTAGGGCTAAATAATATTCCACTGTATGTATTAATACAGAGGTATTCCACAATTTCTTTATCCATTCATCCATTGAGGGACATTTTGGTTTAGTTTACATCTTGGCTATTGTAAATAATGCTACAATGAACATGGAGGTGCATAATCTTTTTGAGTTAGTGTTTTTGTTTTCTTTGGATAAATACCCAGAGGTAGAATTGCTGAATCATATGATAGTTCTACTTTTACTTTCTTGAGGAACCTCTATACTGTCTTCCATAGTGGCTGAACCCATACAGACTTCCACCAACAGTGCTCAAGTGTTCCTTTTCCTTCATATCCTTGCCAATACTTGTTATTTCTTGCCTTTTTAAGTCATAGCCATTTTGACAGATGTGACACGATATCCCACTGTGGTTTTGACTTGCATTCCCTGATGGTTAATGATGTTGAATATCTTTTCATGTACCTATTGGTCATCTCTATGTCGTCTTTGGAAAAATGTCTATTCAGATTCTCTATTTTTTATTGGATTTTTGTTGTTGTTGTTATTGAGTTATGCAAGTTCTTTACATATTTTGTATATTAGCCCTTTATCAGATATACAATTTGTAAATATGTTCTCTCATCCAATAAGTTGCCTTTTCACTTTGTTGATTTCCTTTGCTGTGAAGAAGCTTTTCAGTTTGATATAGTCTCATTTGTTTATCTTTCCATTTGTTGCTTTTGCTTTTGATGTCAGAATCAAAAAATCCCTGTCAAGAAGCTTATTTCCTGTTATTCTTATGTCAAGGAGCTTATTTCCTACGTTTCCTTCTAGCAGTCTTATGGCTTTAGGTCTTACATTCAAGTCTTTAATCCATTTTCAGTTAATTTCTGTGTATGGTGTAAGAACATCAGCTCTTAATAGGTGTATTCCTTAGACTAGGTGCTTAATCACTAAAACCTTTATTCCTATATCCTTGAAAGGGGAATTACAGCTCTCAGATACATGTGAGAGTGAGGTAAAAAAATGCACATACCTAGCAGAATGCATGGCACATAAGAATTGTTGAATAGAATTGATTTTTTTGCCTTTCCCCCCTTAATTTGTTTTAATTACTGCCACTATTATTTAAAGCACTGTTATGAATTTTTGAAAATATAAAAGCCGTTCTTTTTAATGGTATTCTGCTTAGAGCAGTGAAAAATTCTTCAAATTCTGTCCTAATTAAATGAGTATCCATTGTGGGAAATTTTAATAATTAATTTGCTTAATTTTTATTTTATTTTTTTTAAAGATTTTGGTTTTTTTGACAGAGAGAGACACAGAGAGAGAGAGGGAACACAAGCAGGGGGAGTGGGAGAGGGAGAAGCAGGCTTCCCAACAAGTGGGGAGCCTGGTGAGGGGCTCAGTCCCAGGACATTGGGATCATGACCTGAGCCGAAGGCAGACTCTTAACAACTGAGCCACCCAGGTGCCCCAATTTACTTAATTTTTAAAGAAAAACCAAATATACTTTTACAGGTAGAGATTCTTTTCTTGCTGCTTAATTCTTTAGCATTATTTTGTAATCCTTTGAATCCCTTATAGAATCCTTCTTAATAATAAATCATTCTTAGGACAAATCCAAGGTACCCAATGGCTTCTTCTGGCCAACAGTTTAAGCATAGGATTCCAGAGTTATCTTCATTCTCAAATGAATCTAAATTTACCTATATATGCATATGTCTAAGTCACCTACAAACTTATCCTTGCCGGTTGCAACCATAACAGAATTCAGGATGACTGACAATTATTTTGTCTGTACGGCAGCTAACACTACGTAAGTGTGTACTTACAAAGTAATACATGGAAGCTTCAATGACAATGATGAATTCACAGCTGTGTTTCCCCTCGTACGTAATTAGAGCCTCAAGAAATAATCTATTTTAACATGAACAAGATTCTCTTTGCAAGGGAAGACAGATGGAGCCAAGAAGGGAAGTAAGAATAGTGTGATTTTGGCAATGATCATTTCAACATGCACTATAAAAAATTTACACAAATCTTTCCCAGTTTGAGATGTAAGATGTATACCACATTGAAAAGTTAATCCTCCACATTTTCCACACCAAAAATTAGTTTTGCATCATATTTTAAATTTTTAAAAAACAATTTTGTTCAAGCTATTAATAAACATAATGATAGTTGTCCTAAGTATCACTGCTCTGCCAATTATGGTTTTGTCTACCCAGTGCCACTGCCTCTCATACTTAGATAGTAATGGGACTGTCCCTTCCTCCCTGCAAAGGTGAAAGTGTGCCTGAGCTAAGCATTGCATCTTTATTTTTTACTGCAATGATTGCCTCGGGTATGGTTGATAACAAGTTGAGCAAATCAGAGGCTATTTCTGGCCCTTTCCTAAATGGAATTAGCAAAATCTCCTTTCCTTGTTGGGACATAGGTGTAGCCTCAAAACTCCTGGCTGTCACATTCCTATCCATGATATGGCACAAATGGAGGATACAATGTGGAGAATCCAGGAGGTCAACTCCAATGTTCAAGTCCTAAGTTTCTCCAGTGCTGTCTGGTTCCAGAAGCTCTTCCTTCAACTACATTAACTATCCCAGTATTATTCTAACAAATACTCTATTTTTGCTAAAAATAATTTGAATTGAATTTTAGTTCTTACTAATGGAAGAGTATGTAAAAATGCCACACCTGTGCACCGGTTTTTGGTACCAGTTACCTTCAAATGAATGCGTTATTTTGTATTTATTGGTTTGAAAACTAAAGTGTGGTTCTTTCTGTTTTAGCACACAGAAGGAAAGCACACCATGCTTTGTTTTGCCAGGCAAACGAAGAAAATTGGTTTGAAATATTTTTCCCATAGAGGAGACCATTTGAAATTTATCATGCCTTACAGGAAATGAGACCAGAAATAACTGCAATTGATGTCATCTTCATGTAATTTTCATTTCTGTTCACATTTCTCTGTATAATATGTTAGGAAAAGAGAATGATTATAATCTTTCAAAATACAACAAAAAGAGTGCTATATTTTTGTTTTAGTATACGACCCCCTGCCGGTTTCTAAAGTGAGTTGACCCTGGATAAGATGCCTCGCTTGAGGCACTGGCTGATAACGTGGGAGTACACAAGACAGAAGAAGTTAAAGAGAGAGAGAGAGAGCAGAAGAGCGTATCTGGAATTAAGAAACAGCTGGGAGACAACGGGTACGGACATGGTTGAAGTGGATTTTGGCTTAAGAAGAATACCTAAAGAAGGAGTTTGGAAATGTTTAATGGGAATTTTGACCACCTATTGTTAAGTGGGCTATTTTATCATACCTTTCTCCTCTATCAATAACATTCTCAGTAACCGTTATTCCTTCCTAATGTTTTGTGGAATTGGCTTTGTTTTTGCAGGCTGTGACAAAGTGTCATTTCTTGATTCAGTGTGGTCATAGGGCAAAATATCTCCATAAGGACCTACCTGGTCACATCTGTTTTCAGTTATAAATAATAATTGTTATCATACTGTATTATTGACTGCATAGGTCCTATCATTAGAGATTGGACACATCCATCTTAATCACAGAATTTTGGAACTGTTTGCATTAAGTATTGTTAATTTTTTTCAAGATTTTATTTTTTTAAATAATTTCTTAGTAATAGGATTATCATCTCAAGTGTTTTCTGCATACATTTTTTATTTAATAAATTTGGCATGTTAGATTTTGCAAATTGAAGTTACACAGTATATTACTTTGATACATTTAGATACTGTAATATGATTGCAATTGAAACAATATTTATTACAGTATATTATTATAGTTTAATATTATTGTCTGTACTCATTATACTTTGTATTAGATCTCTATGGTTTGGTTTATTTACTACTTCTTACAACTTTTTATATTTTTTAAAAAGATTTTATTTATTTCAGAGAAAGAGAGCATGTGGGGGGGTGCAGAGGCAGAAGCATGAGCGGGGGGAGGGGTAGTGGGGGCAGAGGGAGAAGCAGACACCCTCTGAGCAGGGAGCCTGATCTGATGTGGCGCTTAATCTCAGGACCCTGGGATCATGACCTGAGTGGAAGGCATACACTTAACTGACTGAGCCACCCAGATGCCCCATGGGTTTGTATCTTAAACACCACTGATCTTACCCCCTCCACCCTTCTCCCATCTCCTGGTAGCCACCATTTTAGTCCCTAGTTTTTTACAGGCATGACGTTTTTAACAACCAAACATGCCGACTGCACCACAGAGATGCCTGGTCTGACTTTTTTAGATTCCACATACAAGTGATATCATACAGTACTTGTCCTTCTCTGACTTATCTTGCTTAGCATAATGTGCTCAAGGAACATCCATGTTGTCTCAAATGGCAGGATATCCTCTTTTCTCATGACTGAATAATATTCAATTATATATATACCACATCCTTTTTAATCCATTTATCCGCTTATGGACATTTGGATTGTTTCCATATTTGGTTATTGTGAACAATACTGCAATAAACACGGGTGTGCATGTATCTCTTTGAAATACTTTTTTCACTTCCACCCAGAAGTGGAAATACTGGATTATATGTAGATTTATTTTTAATTTTCTGTGGAACCTCCACATTGTTTTCCATAGTGGTTGGACTAATTTACATTCCCACTAATAGTCTATGAGGATCCCTTTTAACTACATACTCACCAGCACTGTCTCCTATCTTCTTGATGACAGCCATCCTAACAGGTTTAAAGTCATATCTATTTGTAGTTTTTATTTGCATCTCCCTGATGATTAGTGATGTTGAGCACCTATTCATGTGCCTTGTGGCCATTATGATACCCTCTTTGGAAAATGTCTATTTAGTTCTTCTGCCCAGTTTTAAATCAGATTGCTTTTTTTTTTTTTTTTAAGTTGTGTTAGTTCTTTATATTTTCTGGATATTAACTCCTATCCAATACATGATTTGGAAAATTTTTTCCCATTCTCTAGGCTACTGTCTTATTTTTTAAAATCATTTCACTTGCTATGGAGAACTTTCTGAATCTAATGTAGTCTCGTTTGTTGATTTTGGTTTTGTTGTTTCCACTTTTGGCATCATGTCCAAAAAAATCATTGCTAAAACCAGTAACTGTGAGCTTCTTCTGTATGTTTTCTTCCTAGGACTTTTATGGTATCAGGTCTTACATTTAGGTCTTTAACCCATTTTAATGGCTGTGAGTAGTGTGAGAGAGGGGTTCAGTTTCACTATTCTGCATGTGTTTCTCCAGTTTTCCCAGCACCATTCGTTGAAGAGACTATCTTTCCCATATTGAGTGTTCTTAACTCTATTATTGAATATTAGTTGACCATCTATGCCAGAATTCTATTCTGGGGTCTCTATTCTGTTCTAGTGGTCTATGTTTGTTTTTGTTCCATTACTATAGCTTTGTAATATAGTTTGAAATCAGAAAGTGTGATACCTCCAGCTTTGTCCTTTTTCCTCAGGATTTCTTTGGCTAATCAGGATCTTTTGTGGTTCCATACAAATTTTAAGATTGTTTATTCTATTTTGATGAAAAAATGTCTTCTGTATTTTGATGGGGATTATATTGCATTTGTAGATGGCTTTAGGGAGTATAGCAAATTAAACAAAATTTTTCTTCTAATCCATAAACATACAATGTTTTTCCATTTGTTTCTGCCTTCTGCAATTTCTTTCAGCAAAGTCTCATAGTTTTCATTGTACAGGTGTTTCACTTCCTTGATTAAATTTATTGCTAAGTATTTTATTATTTTTGATGTCATTGTGGTTAGAATAGTTTTACTTCTTTTTCCAATTTCTCATCATTAGTGTAAAGGAATGCAACTGATTTCTGTAACTTGATTTTGTAACTTACTACATTACCATAATAATTGATTAATTCCAACAGTTCTTTGATTGATTCTTTGGGATTTTCTACATATAAGATCACCTCATCAGCCAATACCAATAATTTTACTTCTCCCTTCCCATCTTGGATGTCTTTTATTTCTTATTTTGCTCAATTGCTCTCACTAGGACTTCCAGTACTATATTGAATAGGAGTGTGAAAATGCTTTCAATTTTTCTCTATTGGGTATAATGTTAGCTGCGGATCTGTTGTACATAGCCTTCATTATATTGTGGTATGTTTCTTCTGTGCCCAATCTATTAAAGATTTTTATTATGGAAGATGCTTGTCAAATTCTTTTTCTGTGTCTTTTTGTGCACAGAAATCATGATAAACACAGATTTATCATGTGGTTTTTATCTCTCATTTTATTGATGATAAATTATGTATATTGATTTGTATATATTAAACCATCCTTGCATCCCAGGGATAAATTCCACTTGGTCATGATGTATCATCATTTTAATGTACTCTTGAATTCAGTTTGCTAATATTTTGTTGACAATTTTTGCATCTATATTCATCAGGGATATTGATCTATATAGTAGTCCTGCCTTATGAGCAATTTTGCTTTCTGTGACTTCAGTTACATATAGTCAACTGCAGTCCAGAAACAGATGATTCTCCTTCAGACATATCATCAGAAGGTCAATAGTAACCTAAGCCATGTTGCCTACATTATTCAGCTCACTCTATCTCATCATGTAGGCATTTTATCTTCCCACATCACTACAAGAAGAAGGGTGAGTATAACACAAGAAGATTATTTGGAGAGATATAGAGAGACCACATTCACATAACTTCTATTACAGTATATTGTTATAACTGTTCTATTTTATTATTAGTTGTTAATCTTTTACTGTGCCTCATTTAAAAATTGTTTATAAAAGGCATGTACGGACAGAAAAAAAATGTATAGTATCTTTAGGACTCTAAACTATTTCACAACTTCAGACATCCACAGAGGGTCCTGAAATATATCCCCCATGGTTAAGGGGGAGTACAGTAGTTTTCTTTTTTGGTGGTATCCTTATCTGGTATTGGTATCAAGGTAAAGATGGCTTTGTAGAATAAGTTTGGAAGTTTTCTCTCTTCCTCAATATTTTGGGAGAGTTTGAGGAATATTGGTGTTAACTCTTAAAATGTTCAGTAGAATTTGCCAGGGAAGCTGCCTGGTCCTGGAGTTTTCTTGGCTGGGAGGTTTTTTTGTTTATTTTGTGGTTTTTGTTTTATTTTGGGGCGGGTTAAAAAATGTTTCTTTTAGGGACACCTGAGTGGCTCAGTGGGTTAAAGTTTCTGCCTTCGGCTCAGGTCATGATCTCAGGGTCCTGGGATGGAGCCCCACATTGGGCTCTCTGCTCAGCAGGGAGCCTGCTTCCTCCTCTCTCTCTCTCTCTCTGCCTGCCTCTCTGCCTGCTTGTGATCTCTGTCTGTCAAATAAATAAATAAAATCTTTAAAAAATAAAAAAAAAGTTTCTTTTATTACTGACTCAATCTTTAGACTTGTTATTGATCTGCTCAGATTTTCTATTTCTTCCTGATGCAGTCTTTGTAGGTTGTGTGTTTCTAGCAACGTATCTATTTCTTCTAGGTTATGAAATTTGTTGACATATAATTCTTCACAGTAATCTCACAATCCTCTATATTTCTGTAGTATCAGTTGTAATATCTCCTCTTTCTATTTCAGTCATTTGAGTCATCTCTCTTTTTTTCTTTGTGTAGCTAACACTGTCAATTTGATCTTTTCAAAGAACCAGCTTTAGTTTCATTGATCCTTTCTGTTGTTTCTTTTTGGGGGGGGGGTTGTCTCTGATTTTAATTATTATTTTTTCTCTTAACTTTAGGTTTAACTTATTCCTCTAATTCCTTGGGGTGTAAAGTTAGGTTTGAGATCTTTCTAGTTTCTTGATATATGTGTGTGTTTATTGCTATACTTTTTCCTCACAGAATTGCTAATGCTGTATCCCATGAAATTTGATATGTTGTATTTTCACCTTTGTTTCAAGATAGTTTTTTTTTTCCTTTTTTATTTCTTTTTTGACCTATTAGTTGTTTGGACATGTGTTGTTTAGCTTCCACATATGTGAAGATCTATTCACTTTCTTCTCACTATTGATTTCCAGTTTCATTCCACTGTGGTCAGAAATGATATTGGTATAATTTCAATCTTCTAAAGTTTACAAAGATTAGTTTTGTGGCCTTTCATATGATGTATACTGGAGAATTCTTCACGTGCACTTAAGAAGAACATATATTCTGCTGCTGTTGGACGGAATGTTCTATATATGCCTATCAAGTTTACTTGTTCTAACTGTGGTTCAATTCTGACATTTCTTGTTGATCTTCCATCTAGACAATATAGCCACTGCTGATAGTGGGATATGGATATTCCCTAATACTATAGTATTGCTGTTTATTTCTCCCTTAAGATCTGTTAGTATTTATTTAATATACTTTGGTGCTCAGATGTTGGGAGAATCTATATTTATGATCATTATGTCTTTTTGATGTATGAACCCCTTTATCATTATATAATGACCTTCGTTTTTATCATTTTTGGCTTGAAAACTATTTGGTCTGTCATAAATATGGCTAGACCTTCTTTCAGTTACCATTTGCTTTGTGTATCATCTACCTCTTTACTTTGAGACTATGTTTCTCTTTGTTGCAGAGATGAGTTTCCTGAAGGCAGCATATAGTTGGGTCTTGTTTCTTAATCCATCCAACCACCTTGTGCTTTTTGATTCGTGAGTTCAATTCATTTGCAGTCAAGTGATTATTGATATATGAATACGTACTGCTACCATTTTGTCCTTTGTTTTCTGGTTTTTTTTTTTTAATCTCCATTGGTTTATTTTGTGCATGTGTATGTTTCTGTATAACTTTTTAAGTTGGTGATTTTTTTATAATGATTTGCTCAGTTTCCCTTTTTAATGTTTTGTGGTTTTTTCTAGATTTTTGTTTTGTGGTCACCATGAAATTTGTATGAAATGTCTTACAGATGAAAAAGTCTTTTTTACTGCTGATAGCAACTTATCGTCATTTGTCTGAACAGGTCCCACCATTTTCTTCCTTCCCCTTTATACTTTTGTTGTCACAAATTATCCCTCTTTATACTGTGAGTTTGTTATCAACTTGTAATAACAATAGTTATTTTTAATGTTTTTCCTTTAACTTTAATGCCATAATTCAGTGTTTAACACCCTATTCTAAAATATAGTCAACATTTTCCAATTCTGTATATCTATTTATTACTTTACTAAAGGGTTTGGGTACTTTTGTCTTTTCGTTTCAGGTAGAAGAGCTTCTTTCAACATTTCTTGTAAGGCATTTCTATCTGTGGTAAACTCCCACTGCTCTTGTTTGTGTGGGAAAGCCTTTAATTCTCCTTCCTATCTAAAGGGTGACTTTGCTGAATAGAATATTCTTGGCCAGTAATTTTTATCTTTCAATACTTTGAAAATGCCATTCCAATCTCTCTTGACTTGTAGAGTTTTTGCTGGGAAAGCTGTTGAGAGTCTAAAGGGGGTTACTTTGTAAATTACTTCCTTTTCTCCCCTGGCTATCCTTGAGAGTCCTCATCATTGACTTTCGATAACTTCATGGAGAGGGTCTTTTTGCACTGAGGTAATAAGCTATCTATTGGCTTCATGGATTTGTATATCCAGTTCTTTCCCTGGGTTTGCAAAGGTCTCAGCTGTTATTTCTCTAAATACCCTCTCTGGCCCTCTTCTCTTTCCGGTATCCCCTTTATTCTTATGTTAGCTCTCCTAATGGAATCTAATAGCTCTCGAAGAATTCTTCACTTTTAAAAAATCTCTCCCAATTCCACCTGAATCATTTTTAGATTATGTCTTTCAGATTGCTTTTTCTCTCTCCCATCTGATGTATTCTGTTTCCAATGCATTCTTCATCTCATTTATTGAGTTCCTCAGCTCCAGAACTTCCGTTTGGTTCTCTTTTAAATTTTTAATTTCTTTGATGAAGTATTCCTTCTGTTCATTAATTTTACTCCTGAGCCCACTGAATTGCCTTTCTGAGTTTTTTTGGGTTTGGTTTTTGTTTGTTTGTTTGTTTGTTTGTTGTGTGTGTGTGTGTGTGTGTGTAGTTTGTTGAATTTCTCCATAACAGATATTTAGAATTCTCTTTCAGATTCCAATCTTCCATGAATTTGAATTCGATTGCTGGAGAACTGTCATTTTCTTGTTGTGATGCCATATTAACATGATTTTCATGGTGTTTGATGATATGTGCCTCTGATAGTCCATTTTAAGTAATAAATACCTTCCTTATTTGGGTAAAGCTTTAAGTTTCAATTTGGGTGAAGCTTTGTTTGATTTTAACAGTTCAATAGATTGGGATTACAGCCATTTCTTTGATTTTCCAGCAGATGGTGACATAGCACAAATGTTTTTATTTCTCTTATCAGAACTGTCTGTGATCTATATCTGGGAGTGCATATTTCCAACTTCCACCTGCACTGCCAGAGGGGTCACCAGAGCTGCCATTGTTGTTTGTGCCATGGGGGTCACAGGTGTACCCACTGTCACTGTTGCCCCAGTTCCACCACTGCTCTCAAAGTTCACCACCTCCATGAGGTCCAAACCACCCACCCTTAGATCCCTCCCATATTAGCCTGCCCTGCTGAGGAACACCTGATGGGTTATGGATGCCCCTCTGGCTCTGAACTGAAGGGGCAAGATGAAGGGGAAGATTCATGCTGCTGTGATGTTGCTGTAACACCTAAGTACCACTGACTTTTGAAGAGAGGAAAAGGAAGTGATTGTCCTTAGGTACTTTAAAGTTAAAAAAGAAACATGCTGAAGACACCATTTACAATCCTTAAATAAGGAATAGTTTGAGAGATTTTATCTTGGAAATTTTGTCAAATGTTCCATTTCTTATGGACACAAATTTAAATGGGCATTATACCAAAAAGGATTTTAGTTACACTGTTGTTTGAATAAGTTTGTGCTATTTATAAGATCACCACTATGGTTATTTTTTTCCTATTTCCTGGGAACTTAGAATACATTTCACAGGTTCTAAACCTTCTCTAGTACAAAGTGGTTTTGTAAAGTTGCAAAGAATGATTGTATGGCCTATCCTAGAAATGAATGGTTTAACCAATGAAGAACTTGAAAACTTCCCTCAGAATCAGGATCTTTGAGAAATTAAAATCAGATTCTTGTCTTTGCTACAAACCCTTATTTCTCCCCTATTTTTCTCTGTTTTATTTCACGAACTGGGGAAAATAAAGAACTGAATCAAAAGGATCCCAGAGGATAGAATGATGTGATTACCGTCGTATCCTCATATATCAGGAATGTGTCAAATACTATCTGAGTAAACGAACATGGTAATAATTCAGTAATAGGGACTCCAGGAATTATCCTCCATGCTACTCAAACTAAGAGATGGTCATACATGATGGAACAAGAGAGGCTCATGATTTATATTATAAAATGAGTTGTGGGCAGAAAGCTTTAGATATTATTTATTTCTCTTTGGAAATCCTAATCACCTTCTTTGAGAAGTTTAAAATATTTTTCTCTTTTCTTTGTTATTTGCCACAATGAAAATATACCATTACCTTCATGGTAAAAGTACAAGATTGTAAGTTACTATAAATTATTTGAATACTAAGCTTTCTCTATGCCATATTTATAGAATATGTGTATCCTTGGCTCAAATAATTCAATCTTGGAAGCAGTCTGGATTTCAATAAGTTTATTACAATTATGTAAACAGCTAGAAGCTCTTGAAATTCAATAGATAGTGATATTTCTATAATTGCTCCATATTGCTTATAGGCTTAGTCTCAACCAGCCACTTTGTTACAAGTACCATGCTGTTATCATTGCAACTTTGGAGAAGGTCATAATGAATAGGAATCTGAATTGGTGATGACTTAAAGAGATAATTTAATAATAACTGTAGTGATGCCTGCTGCTAATTTTCCAGAAACTCCACATGGAAAGTTTTTTTCAGGATTAATCTTTCAGGCTAAAACAGAATATATCTGAGCACAGATTTGTTTCCTTCATCCATTATTACCTATAACTTTGTCTTAAAGAACAATATTTCCAGGGCTGGAATGTGAATTAATATAAACTACCTTTCTATACTCTCAAAGATCTTTTTGTTTGTTCAGTTTTGTATTCTTTCAAATTTGGAGCCATGTGTTTATGTTTCATATTTATAGTTACTGGCCTAGAGAAAACCCATGTTTTTCATTTACAGCAAAAAACTACACTGAAACAATTATCTTATATGTAGCACATGAGCACTGAGCAACTTTCCAATCTGTCTCTCTATTACCTAATAAACTGAATATACTTCAATTTTTTTTCTTAATGTGGAGATCTGAATGTGAATATCATTCTAAGTTTGAAAACTGAGACACGAGAATTTCATTTGGAAATTTATCTAAAGATCCTATCATGATTCTTAACCAGGTTAAAATCTCTCAACTCAGATCTGTGTTCTTTCAAAGTTTAATATTTATCTGTCTCTAATTATTTGCAGTTATCTGTACTGCTATGAAAAAATTTAGATAACTCTAAGGGAATAATGAAAGCAGTTGGAAATTTCTCAACATGCTTCAACATTTCTGTACATTGTTAAGAGGCCAAGGAATCGTCTTCCATCATTATTACTCATCCCCAGCAAAAACAACTCCAAGAGAAGTTTTGCCTATAAAAGAGAATATGTCAGACATAATTTAATCGTAGCTTTGCCACTAATGAGATAGTTGTTTTTTAATATGTTCTATAACAACCTTCTAGATTGTTTCCCCATATATACAACAGAAATGATACTTAACCTTGCAGGATTATGGAAAGGAGAAAATACATTTAAATTTTCTTAAGCCAAATAATGAACTCGAGCAAACAGGAAAAGTGCATTGCATGATAGCTATTGAAAAGTCATTGATTAGTTATTGATATTCCATTTTGTAACTACTTAATTAAGTGAAGTAAGTAACAAATTTTCTAATGAAAGAAAAGTAAATGAACATATTTCAAACATGTTCAAACCCAAACAACATTGACGGCAAAGGCTGCCACAGACAGATCTCTAAAATCTGCAAATAAATCATACTTCAACCAACGTTCAGTACCTTGTTTTCTTAAAGTATCTATCCTAAAACTCAAATCAAGATAAAATGTCAATTTGAAAAAATCAAAACTTAATTCTAAACAAACAAAAACAAGCAGTGATCTTTTAAAAAAATATTTTATTTATTTATTTGACACAGAGAGAGATTACAAGTAGGCAGAGCAGCAGGCAGAGAGAGAGAGGGAAGCAGGCTCCCTGCTAAGTAGAGAGCTAAACCACTGAGCCACCCAGGCCCCCTGAGCAGTGATCTTTTTGAAGGAAGCTAGGATCTAATTCAGGAAAAGAGTCCTAAGTCTTGAGAAGACAGGTAGGCAGAGGCATAGCTAAACCACTGATTCAGATTGGTGTGGGATGGGAAATTACTCAGGAAGGGTATTATCAGGAAAAAATAAAGTGAAGCAAATAGCATAATTTACAGCATAGAAATAATTGAAGACATGAAACTGTTTTTCATTAGAAAGAAGGGAATTAAGAAAAATAAAACAAGATAAAAACAGAGAGAGATGCAAACCATGAGAGACTTTCAACTATAGAGAGAACAAATTCAGGATTGCTGGAGGAAAGGGAATGGGGTGGGGGATGGGCTAAATGCGTGATGGGCATTAAGGAGGGCACCTGTTGGGATGAGCACTGGGCATTATGGAAGTGGTAAATCACTAAATTCTACTCCTGATACCAATACTACACTATATGTTAACTAGCCTGAATTTAAGGGATGGCTGGGTGGCTCTGATGGTTAAGCATCTGCCTTTGGCTCAGGTCATGATCCCAGGGTCCTGGGATTGAGTCCCACAGCAGGCTCCCTGCTCAGCGGGAAGTCTCCTTCTCCCTCTGCCTGCCACTCCCTCTCCTTGTGCTCTTTCTCTCCCTCTCTCTCTAACAAATAAATAAATAAAATCTTTTTTTTTTAATTTTTAAAAAAATTTTTTTAAATTTAAATAAAATTTTGGAAGAAAAATAGATAAATAAAAATTTTAAAATAAAGTAAAATACAGGTAATAGCTGTTAAGAAAGGAAGAAAGAAAGAAAAAAAGCAAGCAAGCAAACGAGCTAGGTCTTTTAAGCATCTGCTTTCAGCTCAGGTCATGATCCCCCGGTCCTGGGATGGAGTCCCATATCAGGCTCCCGGCTCAGCAGGGAGTCTGCTTCTCCCTCTACACTTCCCCCCTGCTTATGATCTCTCTCACACACATGCCCGCTCTCTCAAAATAAATAACAAATAAATAAATAAGCAAATAAATAAATAAAATCTTTTTTTTCTAAAGATGAAATACTGAAATTATAGCTATTAGAAAGAGACAGGTGGAAGGAGGGTGGGGTGGGGGAACAGAAGCAAGGGCAGGTACACTGCATTTATATTCTTCCATAGAGCAAGAGTCAAGATACAAACCATGACAGATGGAATGATAAGAAGTATGTGATTTAAAGTTAACAAAACTAACCAATATAAGAGCTAAAAATAAGCTAACCCTGAAACACCAAGCAGAAGAGAGAAAGAGTGAAGATATAATATAAGTGATCTACAGTTTTATTTTTGTACTGTGGAAAAATCAATAGACAGGTTCAAAAAATAGAAGTATTTTCAGTTAAGGAAGAAATCACTAGAAATGTAAAGAATAGAGGGTTTGGGGTTTGTTTTTTTGTTTGTTTGTGTTTTAATGTTGACCACAGGGATGGGAATGGAGACGAAGAATGGCCAGGAAACTCATTTATTACCATAAGGATTCTGAATTTTTGATTTTCACAGTGTGTATGTCTTTATTTTTAAAAATATGGAGAATATGGAATTAAAATCTTGGATGTATTTCCAACCTAAAAACAAAAAAATGTTCTGAGGTAAAGGTAAATTTTTAAGCTACATTTTTATCAGAGATAGAATCTTCATTGATTGGTTTCAAAAGGCTTCTCAGTGGCTAGAATTTAATTTACTCTTAAGTGTTATAGAGACGACACTTTCTAGACTGGCTTTATAAAGCAAAAAGGCATAATAATACTCATCTTCATAGTCATTTCAAAGTATCAGCCCCTTCAAAGAGTGAGGCTTTGGGCCAATGTCCTCACACTAAAGCCTTAAAAAGTAACAATGCCAGAGAATTTGAGCAATTACTAAAAGAGGAACACAATTGAGATGAATACTTAAATATATACAAATTCTAGCTCAAAATTGTGAAGTTGTTTCCTTACTGGGTTCTTTTTGTTTTGTTTTGACTAATTTTTTCATAAGAAAATTTCAGTTTCTGAGAAATAGGGTGCATGGGTCCAAAATATTTCTGTGACAGATTAGAAAGGATAAGAGAAAGTAAATCTACATATAAGAATATGGCTTTGCATGAAGTTTGATCCCAAGCAAAACCATTACACTTAACCTACAGTGCTGCTGTAAAATACAATTAAGTAGAAAAACCTTATCTGTATGTGTTACATGACACATATAATCTAACAAATCTAAAAAAGAGATTTTGGTTTCTTGTAATGGCAAATCAAAATCTTTTTTTTTTCTTATTCAGAATCAGCTACACATACAAATACAAACTTCTCAATGCACATTTTTCAAAGACTAGTTTCTATGTCCTTAACATGACAAATGCTTTAAGAGTCTTGAGTAGTAAGAAAAGCACCAGGCTAGAAATCAGAAGGGCTCTTCACTCCTGTCCATCACCAGTCCTGTGGATTTACCTCTATCACTTAACCTTTCTAAACTGCAGTTCCAACTTCTGAGAATAAGTTTAACATCTTTTTTTCTCTACCTCCCAAAATTCTTCTCAGGATGAAACAACGTTTGCCTAAGTGCTTTGAAAATAATAAAATGCCTTGTAAACAGTGTAAATGTTGTTATGATTTCTAAGAGCTTACTTAGCTTATATATGCATTTTTCCCAACAGGTGAGGAACAGACCATTTAAAAGAGAATATCAAGCAGGAAAAAATAATTACCCAGAGGTCTTCGCCAAGCATTGATTAAAACAGGCATTTGAGAAATCTATTATGAAAAATTCAACACTTGTAAGTCCTGGGTGATCTTCATTATAATATTAAAGCATCAACTTTCCATCACGCAAGAGACAAAAGAAAACCAGTGTGCATTCCTAGAGGCTAGCTATCCTCCTCTCTTGTCAGGTGTGAAGGAACGGAAGTCCTGTCACAATCAGGCTACCAGAGAGGTAGTGACAGATGAGATGTTCACTCAGTCCAACTTTCTCTGACAAATGGGCTGTCAAAATCTCACCATGGAAATTGTTTCTTGTCCATTGGATCTATCCGTGCTAGATATGAATTTTAACATAACAAGTCTTAAAATAGAATGCGGTAGCTTAGGCTGTGGAATGGGCAATCTACTTAGAAACTAATCAGGTTATTACTCCATTTCTTTGCATGCTTACTCTAAAAATTTAAACATGCAAATATGACTTATCGATATTCAAATTTATGCAGTTTTCACTGACCTCTGAACAAAGATCTTTAATTCTGATGACTCCCTCTCCGCACATATGCTATTTTGTTAAGTACTTTGGTTTTAACTTGTTTGCTTTAATTTATAAAACATGATTGCTATTATCTTACACAATGATTATTTAGAATTATTGATATTTTATTATCATTCCTTCTTGCTACTCAGAACTTTCATCTGGGATCATTTTCTTGCTTCCTAAAGAAAGACTACAGAACTTTTCTTATTGAGGCAAACTTTGCATTTTTTTTTAATAAACATATAATGTATTTTTATCCCCAGGGGTACAGGTCTGTGAATCACCAGGTTTACACACTTCACAGCACTCACCATAGCACATACCCTCCCCAAAAATGTCCATAACCCCAACCCCCTCTCCCCACCCACCCTCCCCCCAGCAACCCTCAGTTTGTTTTGTGAGATTAAGAGTCTCTTATGGTTTCTCTCCCTCCCGTTCCCATCTTGTTTCATTTATTCCTTTCCTACCCCTCAAACCCCCCACGTTGCATCTCCACTTCCTCATATCAGGGAGATCATATGATAACTTTGTCTTTCTCCAATTGACTTATTTCACTAAGCATTAATACCCTCTAGTTCCATCCATGTCGTCACAAATGGCAAGATTTCATTTCTTTTGATGGCTGCATAGTATTCCATTGTATATATATATATATATATATATACCACCTCTTCTTTATCCATTCATCTGTTTTAGCATCAGGGAAATACAAATAAATACCACAATGAGATACCACCTCACACCAGACATCTAGGTTCTTTCTGTAGTTTGGCTATTGTGGACATTGCTGCTATAAACATTCGGGTGCACGTGCCCCTTCGGATCACTACCTTTGTATCTTTAGGGTAAATACCCAGTAGTGCAATTGCTGGGTCATAGGGTAGCTCTATTTTCAACTTTTTGAGGAACCTCCATGCTGTTTTCCAGAGTGGTTGCACCAGCTGGCATTTCCCTCCAACAGTGTGGGAGGGTTCCCCTTTCTCCACACCCTTGCCAGCATCTGTCATTTCCTGACTTGTTAATTTTAGCCATTCTGACTGGTGTGAGGTGGTATCTCATTGTGGTATTTATTTGTATTTCCCTGATGCCAAAAACTCTGCATTTTGTTTTTGTTTTCTGGTTACCTTACTTTTGAAATGTATTTTCATTGGGAACAGAATTCTAGATGATGGTTATTTCCTCTTAGCTCATTGTAATGACCACTGCACTGTCTTCTGGTTCCTGTTGTTGCCAATGGAAAGCCAGCTCTCGTCTAATTATAGTTACAGTACTTTGAAGGCAGTCTGTTTTTTTCTCTTTGGTTGCTTTTAAAGTTTGCTTAGTTTTTGGCATTCTGCAGTTTCATCATAATGTATCTAGATGAGAACTTTGTGGTTTTTTTCCTTTTTTGCCTTGCTTCGGGATAAGTGGTCTTCTTTAATCAATGGTTTGCTATCTTCCATAAATTCTGAAGAATTCTCGTCCATTATCTTTTCAAATAATGCATCTTCCCTCTTATCCCTCTTCTCTTCTTCTGAAGCATCATTTAATATATGTTGGACGAGCCCACTCCATCCTCCATTCCCCTTTTTCCCCCCTCTGCTCCCTCCCTAGTATGGACTCCCCTCCCATCTTTTCACCCTCCATACATTTTAATTTCCTATTCACACTCTCCATTCCATTGCCTCTTTGTGCCACAGTCTAGGTATCTGGTACAGGTCTATTCTCCACTTCTGTAATTTCGATCTTCACATGGGACTCCTATGCTATTTAATATGTCTTCTTTTCTAGAAGCTCATTTTCATTCAAATCTTCATAGATTTGAAATTGCCTTTTGCTTCATACTCATATTTTTGACTCCCTTCTCTTATTTCTTCAAATATATCAAATATGATTCTAGTTTCTGAAGTCTTGGTCAATTTGACTCTTCAGTCTTTTTCTTTTTCTCATTCATAGTGTCTTGTTTCCTTGCATGCTATGTGACGTTTTTTCCATAACCTTGTATTTCTTGAAAGTTTTTATTGTCTATGAGAATTGGTTGAGGCCTGATTTAAAGCTGGAATTTCTTCAGGGATGCTTGAGTGGCTCTGTCAGTTAAGCATTGGACCCTTGATTTTGGCTCAGGTAATGATCTCAAGGTTGTGAGATCGAGCTCCACATTGGGCTCCAGCATGAAACCTGCTAAAGATTCTCTATTTCCCTCCTCCTCTGTCTCTCCCCTCCCCCAAATATTTGGAATTTCTTCAGAGAAGATATATATTTGCTTCTGCTAGGTGACTGGCAGGCTCTACCAAACACAAACTCTAGTTTTAAGGTATTCTTTTTTCTTTTCTTTTTTTTTCTTTTTTTTTTTTTTTTTTAGATTTTCTTCATTTATTTATTTGAGAGAGAGAAAGTATGCCCAAGTTGGGGGAGGGGCAGAGGGAGAGGATCCCAAGCAGACTCCAGTACTGAGCCAAACCCATCACAGGGCTTGATCTCATGACCCTGAGATCATGATCTGAACCAAAATCAAGATTCAGACACTTAATTGACTGAGCTACCCAGGCACCCCAAGTTTTAAGGTATTCTTAATGTTTTTTAACCCCTCAAATAGTGTGAAATGTTTGCAGCAAACCCAACTAAGAAGGAGTTATAATTATGCATTCTCAGAGGTAATTTTTCCCCATTTATCTTGGTGTCAAGTTTCAAAACAGGTCTTTTTGCTTTCAGTTACTTGGAGATTGGGGTCAGCAGACTTAATTCCAGTCCAGTTTTATACAAGGCATGTAGTCATTTCAAGTCCTACATGTGCAAGGGAGTCTTGAATATTGATCCTCTGTAAGTGGGTGAATTTACATCTTTGTTTCGTTTCCTTCATGACCACCAGGCTAAGTGAAGTTAAACTCCACCCAGTTTCAGAAAACGCTCCAAGGTAAAAGTCAGCTTTACAACTATGTTCACTCCCCTAGGTTTTCACCTTCTCGAATACTCATTACACCAAAATGATACATGGAACTCTAATGCATAAAACTGATGATATGGATTCCTAATAACAATATATCATTACTTCAATAATGAGATATGTAATTATTGTTTTCCAATATATACAAACAGCCACTCATTACATTGTACACCTGAAACTAATATGATGCTATATCAATTGTATCTCCTTGAGAACAAAGATTGCTCTTGTTTTGTTTTCTGCCCTATTTCCAGGATCTGGAAAAATTCGTGTTATGTGATAGACTCTTAATATATATTTGATGAATAATGAATTAATTAATAATGAGCCCACTCCACTTTGTGGCTATTGCCTACCTAACATTCTTCCTGCTTAATATCTGGGTCCTCATTTGGAAGGGAGAATCTGGGGACAAAAGTGTGTCCAGTAAAAGCACTTCACTCCCCAATCATCTTTGTACCAAGTGAAAGCCTGCTGAGAGTTTAGCTGAGCTATCTCATGGTATTGCTGCCTCGGCATCCATCTTATATGGCTAAGCGGGCTGCAGAGACCTTCCACGGACACCAGCCCCAGCTGCACGTGCACGCCCTACACAGCACGCAGACTCATGGGCAAATGCGCGTTCCTGATACGACTTCCCAAAGGCTTTGTGATCACAGTGTCCCCTACCTTCCAGGGCCTGTCTGCTTTATGCTCTCCTTGGATAAGACCTTCTATGGGTCTCATCAAAACCACATTCTTCTGGTCTGAACTGGCCAATCTGGCCTTGGCCTGGAAACCCAAAAGCACTCCAACCCCAGACTCTAATAAAGGCAGTGACCCAGGTCTTGCCCCTCTCTCCCTTTTCTATACTCTGCTGTGACCTGCTACGTGGCCCCTTGAGGTATGCCAGGTACTTCTTCCAGGCCCTGTGAGTAACAAACTTCCCTATTTCAATTTCTCTTATGATGTGTTGTTGAACCATGGCTTGGCCTCTGACACCTTGTGCTCCACTTAACAAATGTTAATTAACAAAGCCATAACAAAACCGAGTGACACTGTCACAGCAAAGAGTTATAAATGGAAGTTACTCAGTGGTGCTTACAGGAAAACTTTTTAAAGACATCCACTCATCCGTATGTTTCCATTTGCTCTTCTTCTCTCTTCTTGCAGACAAGGCCTGGAGATGGACCAGCCAGCCATCTTGTGTTTATAAGGCAATAAACATAGTAACAGAACACTTTGCATTAAAAATATTGGCATAAACACATGGAGAGAGCTTGGGTCTCTGATGTTATTGTTTAGCCACCAAATCAACCCTGGACCACCCATCTTAGGACCTCCTGCTTTGTGAGACGAGGTCTAATGCTTAGCTAAGGATAAGACACTCTGAACAGAAACTGTCAACCTAGAATCAAAAGACCTAAATTATTATACCCATAACAGCAGCAGAATTATTTAAAACACAGTGAGAGTGACGCCAAATATATCTTGGAATTATATTTATATTTTATTTCTACCATAATGTGACTAACGTACATATTATGTGGAAATTAAATGCATATAGAAATTCAGGCAATTACATCTTCTTAGACGACTTTGCTGTTTTCACAAAATTGTACTGTTTTCTTAAACAGATGATCCACACAGATGGTCAAAATGCAGAAGGTATACAAGACTTCCTGGTAAAAAGTAACTCTCCCTGCCTGGCATGTCACTCTCCAGAATCGACCAGTGTTACCAGTTTCCCTAGCATCCTTCTCCAGAGGTAGTCCCTGAATTTACAGACATGTACATGAAAGGGTTTCAAGAAGAGAATAGTAAAAGTGCTAGTGCTGCTGCAGGAGAGTAAATTGATGATGGCAAAGCACACATTAGCTTTGGAGACATGAAAGCCGCCAGTGACCCCAAGAGGTGCTTCCAGAGAGTGTGAAATGCAGACAGCAGATCAGGACGAGTGCTGGAAAAAGGACAGAGCAGGTTTTCTAAACTGCTTGGATTGAGTAATTAATTGATAACCTACATTTACTGAATGTATTTCAATTATATTTTTAATAGCAACTTGTCATCATGAAATTAAATAATTAGTAACTCATTTTCAGAAAGTTCATCAAGCTTTTCCACGTCGGGCAAATCAAGAAATTACTCTTAGGATGTCAATGAGCTTACGAGAAAAATAATTAACATTCAAGGGATTAAAATATTAAAATAGACATTTCTAACCAGTAATAATTAACCTATTTGTAAGTATATTAAGAGACTATTAAATAGTAGTACTCACTAGGCCTTCTTCACTGGACTTTTTTTTCTTATTCCATATGTTTTTTCACTATCCAAATCACTCTTGTGGTTTCAGCTACCTATTCTCCTCTGAAACCGTCAAAGCTATACCTCCAATCTCTCTCCTATGAAATGGGTCTTCCTTAAGAACTGTCTGGTAGACATTGTTATTTTGTCCCATATTTATATGCCTATAAATTCAACACGTACACCACTGAACTTGTTTCCCCTCTAACCTGGTGTCTCATCCCTATTTCATAGCTTCATGAGTTATACAACCGTCCATCCAGCTGCCCAGAAACCTGGAAGCTGGCTTTGACTCGTCCTTTTCCTTTACTCCACTTATCCATAAGCCATTACCAAAATGTGTTAACTCTACCTCCTTAATATTTCTCAAGTGAGTCTTGTGTAAATACAGAGCACTCTATCCTCCTTGATAACTAGACTATGGCCTTCATTTCTGACCTGGATAGCAAAAATTACTTCAATTATTGGACTTTTAAAAATCATTCTTAATACCGATGCCTGAATAACTTTTCTAGGACAGGCCCGATCATCCACTTGTATTCTCAAAAGGCTTCATCGCTGCCAAGTCACACAGCATGGCGGGACAGCCGCTCCACATTTGGCCCTTCCACGCGAGTTTATCTCCTACTGCTTCACATTTGGACCCACACCCACCATCTCATTCCTCCTCATCTTTTCATCGGCCTGGCATGCAGCCCTCTACTCTTGCTGCACTGCTGGTGAAATACTTTTCTCAGGGAAAATATACAGAGTTGACAGCATAATGTACATGACATGTTAAGAACTCTGTAAATGCAAATGCCATGAAAATACATTTGATTCTTCTCTTTTTTTTTTTTTAAAGATTTTATTTATTTATTTGACAGAGATCACAAGTAGGCAGAGAGGCAGGAAGAGAGAGAGAGAGGAGGAAGCAGGCTCCCCCCTGAGCAGAGAGCCCGACATGGGCTCCATCCCAGGACCCTGGGATCATGACCTGAGCGGAAGGCAGAGGCCTTAACCCACTGAGCCACCAGTGGCTCATAGTGATTATTTTCACTAAAAGTTTTGATGAGAGTGTTAAATCAGCATTGTCCGTTGTTAAGCATTTACTGGTCAGTTCCTTTAAAAACAGTTTACTCTTTGGGACACAGGTCCTGTCTTTCACAGCATGATTGATCTAAACAACCAACAGTTCTCCCATCCAAGTACTAACCAGGCCCAACCCTGCTTAGCTTCCAAGATCAGATGAGATCGGGCACATTCAGGGTGGTATGGCCGTAGACTATAACCAACAGTTCAAATCACCTTAGCTCCTGAAGACGAGAGTCAGCATTAACCCCAGACACATGAAACTGGTTGTACCCGGCCCCTACCAGAGGCCTGATCTCAGCTCCAGGATGTCAGAACTGATAAGCTTTTTCAAAACAAAGTGGATTGCAAAAAGATTCTGTGGCAATTCAGCCATGAAAATATTTTTTAGAGCTTCAGGGAATTCTAACACTTACTCACCAAAGTCTTTATGGATCTGTCAGCGGCTCAGACTTGTAAAACTTTCCTCTCATTTTGGAGGCAACGGTGGGGTGGGCAGGGGGACATTAATAGTACAAAGGGTGTGTATTCATTTGCACACATTTTTTGTATCATTAATAGCCCCACTCACAGACTGCATTTACACTGTCCCCTAAATTCCTTTTAAAGGCCTCTAAGACGGTTATAAGGAGCCGGAAAACCAAGTAGATTTGAGCCACAGTTGTTTAAGGTTTGCTCAGAAAAGACCAGATGAAGCAGCTGAAATATTTGCAGAGGTGGCTTTCTTTTGCTTTAAGATATAATCCAAATGGCCTGTTGGTATTTATTCCTTAATACAGAATGTTACTTCTTTAAAATTATTTTGTGGTTATTTCAGAACCCAAACATATTTTTAGTCTATTTGGATATACTGATCATAGGAAGAAGTAAAATATAATTACAGAAATAGACCTCTTCTAAAGTGAGTATCAAGTATAAAAAGTGAATTTAGCCATGATATCTCTGCATTCATTTTAAGCATGAAATGAAAATAAATTTAAACTGCTCTAAAAGATAAAGCCCTATCACTGCCACATCAAAATATAGAACTTGCTTCTTCTTTGATGCTTTTGCTCTTCCCCAAGGGCATGTTTAATCTATTCCATAATTCTGAGGATCTTAAGCAAATCTAGTTTTGAATGTGAGAAATCACTTGATTTTTATAAAATACTTTGTGGACATAACCTTAACTAGCTCCTCTTTTTTTTTTTAAATTTTTTAATTAACATATAATGTGTTATTAGGCCCAAGGGTACAGGTCTGTGAATGGCCAGGTTTACACACTTCGCAGCACTCACCACAGCACAGACCTTCCTAACTAGCTCCTCTTACGTATATTCATGCTGCCCAACAAGAATTGAAGCCAACGGGACAAAAAGGTGGAATTACATGGGGTGCAATGAATGTTTTGGTAACAATAAGTAATCATTAATTAAATAAACTGGTATTAAACATGAGAACTCATTGTTCCATAGCCATTGGTTTCATCCTGGAAGTGATCTAGTGATATTTATTGGGGTCGCCTACAAAATACTACATAAACCCTAATGGAATACAATATTGAATATAAGATTGTCCATGTTTCCCACTAGAAGAGCCACTTAAAAAAAAGTTATGTTGTCCCATTGGAATTAAATAAAATAAATGTTTACTTGAAACATATATTAA
The DNA here is from genome assembly GCF_002288905.1 of Enhydra lutris kenyoni. Lineage (NCBI taxonomy): Eukaryota > Metazoa > Chordata > Mammalia > Carnivora > Mustelidae > Enhydra > Enhydra lutris. The sequence goes on along the minus strand of NW_019154168.1, from coordinate 1,276,279 downwards.
TTTATACAGAATATTTTTTTAAAGATTTTATTTATTTATTTGACAGACAGAGATCACAAGTAGGCAGAGAGGCAGGCAGAGAGAGAGGGGTAACGGCTCCCTACTGAGCAGAGAGCCCGATGCGGGGCTCGATCCCAGGACCCTGGGATCATGACCTGAGCCGAAGGCAGAGGCTTTAACCCACTGAGCCACCCAGGTGCCCCAATTTATACAGAATATTTAACACAATATTAACTGGTATCACTTTTTTTTCACCTTCACATTTTATCAAACCGTTTTACTTAAACAGGCATTTTTGGTATCATGCCTTAATGATTACCAAATAAACTTTTTGAGACATCCAACACAGTTGCCCAGAATATATATTTTTATTTCCTTGTAAGTTGTTAGAAGAAAATCATTTTAGAATTGGCATGTGTTGCCATCACTGGAAATTATATCTCAAGCTAAATTTATCTTTTGCATAATGTTAAGATTTTATAAAGAAACTGGTTCATTTATGTTCACAGATTCCACAAGGTTACTATGTTAAGTGATATGAAAAATACATTCAGGAACATACATGTGACACTATATGCAGGAATAATTGCTGCTTTAATGCCAATATTTTTGCTTCTATTTTTGCTGATTTTGCCAGATAATGTCTTAGAATGAGTATCAGTTGAGATTATTTCGTAATACTATATTTTTCTTTGACAGTTTCATTTTTCTGACAACATATAAATTTTTATTTTTACATCTGGTCAAAGCAGTGTGCTGGATAATTAAATTGACTATTTTTTTCCTCTACCGAATTGTATTCTAAACAGTCAGATCCAGTTCTAGTCTGCTTTCCTTCTCAATATTCCCCACTTCAGCCTCCAGTGATCTCTCCCTTCTGTGAATTTCTACACTATTTCCTATCTATATTAGTGATTTATAACTTAACTATACTGTCAATATTAGTTTCCGATTCTTCATGTTATTTTAATTTCTCCATTTTGTTTATTTTAGACTATCTAATACTTTTATTTTATCCTATACACTACTTACCATATTGTTTTTCATGTATAATTACTCAATAAGTGCTCATTCATTGTAAAGTATATTTAGTCATTTTTACAAATAAATGTCTTCTAATTGGCCTGTGTATCATCTTCAAATGACTGTATAGATTAATCAAGTCCATCCAGATCTATTTTCTAGAAAGCCAAATGGGTTAGAATGAAATCAATAGGACACTTACTCAGACATGAATAAACTCTTCTATTACTAGGGCTATAAAAGTGGCAGAATAACCTATCAGAGTATTTAATGTCTAGTACTGAATGAGATATAATAGCAACCTCTCTTGTTCCTTTTAAAAGGAAGGACTTTTTGAAATATTTATATGGGAGACTTCATTGGCTGAAGTGAAATTTATCATGTCATTTTTTTCCTCCTTTTTTTTCTGAAGCATACAATTGTTGAATATTTTTCTCTATATATTTTAATTACTGACACACTAATGGATTGTTGCAAAAAATATTAGATGGCAACAATGGTATTACTAACAATTCTTTTGGGTCACTGCAGGACTAGAAAGTACTCTCATTTAAATAAGGTCCATAAAGCTGTTGAATTACAGTGGACAATCCATCCACATGCCAAGGAATCCCAGAAATACTTCAGATTATTTCAAAAAGGCTGGTAATTTCCATAGCCTGTTTTTCCTTCCTTGATAGGGTTAGACAACAAAGTCTAGACCGGCTGCTTGGTGACATCACAGCTAGCTCTGTTTCAGCCAAGGAGAGAGAGAACTTCTTACGGGTCCTTACTATAAACTACCAGTACACAAATTCAACATTTGGTAGCCTGGGTAGATGCCTATGTAGAATTGTTAAATATAATATGGTTTGTCTACTGCTGCCACATGCTTTGCTAAAAATGGGTTTACAGATCAATTTCCGTTTTAGGAGTCACACAAAATTTGTATCTACACACAAACTTAGGAAACATCCTTCTTTAATAATTTTGTTTATTATTTTTGTCATTTTCTGCAGCTTCTGATAATAACAGAAAACTAAACATGGTTATTTCTCCTAGTTGAATTTAAAAATACATTCGATTTCAACTCCTTATATTTCTATGTAAGTCTGTGTGTGTGTGTATAATTATTCTCTCATTGAGAAAATATGGTGATAATCTTTCATAATTTCAAAAGGATTTTTTTTTACTTGACTTGAAACCTATTTCACATTTCGATACCTGGAAAAGGGATAAAATGCCATGGGAAGAGTCCAGTGCAATATCCCTAAGGAAACTTTGTATATAACCCTAAACTCAAATCATCATGTTTATTTACATAAATATCACGCTGTATCACATAACAATTTCACTCTTATTAGTATAAATATAGATGTCATTCTCTAATGTAGCATATAATGAAAACTTCGTTTTTACTGAAACAACCTAATTGCCACAATTATGCTGTAAGTTCATATGAAAACATATTCATATTTATTCTTAAAATTCTTACATGCATCTAACTTTAATGCTAGTAGCATGTCACAGTTGTAGTTGCTAACACAAATTAGTTTTATCAGGTATCTTTGGTAAAAATACCAAAATACAATATATCAGCAATACTTCCTAAATTATTAACGTACCACCATATATTTTGTAAATACATGTTACGGGGTCTTAACTGATTTTTGCCTTTAATCACAAGACTTCAGCAAAAAGAGAACAGGGCTCTTTTACCTTCGGTAATTTAAATTTTACCTCCATACTTCAAAACAGATAACTAAGTCTCTTTTGTGAATTTTACCTTCTCCATGCAAAATTCCTTTCTTTTCCTCACACTAAATTCTGAGAAGGTTTTATGATTGTGACTAGCTATTGACAGAGGAAATAATCTGTTCCTTCTTTTCCCCATCCCGTGTCCTAATTTATCATGACCAATTGTTTCACTTCCCCTTTTAAAAAAATCAATGTATTTCAAGATAATCACAATACTCCTGTGACCTCCACAGGCTAAGGACATTTCTAAAGAAATCATAAGAAAATTGCTGTTTCATAAGGAAATTGCTAGAATTTTATAAATTTATTTCTATACATATAATGGAGAATGCCAGATTTTTATACTGTACTGAAAAAAATACATAGTTCTATTTATCTTCCCAGAAATTTAAAAAATGGTATTTAAAACATATGCAGATGGTTATGAAATGTGTAAGAAAGATTACATATGGAAGTCCAGTGTTTGATGCATGCATTTCCTCCACAGTGAAGCCAACACAAGCTAGTAAGTAAGTATTTCTTTCTCCTAATTGATGTAATACTATTCAAGATAAATGCTAGGCCTCTTACATAGCATTCACAGAAGCACTAGGGCAGGGTAAAGAATGAATCCTTCAACATACAAATGGCTATCAGACACATGAAAAAATGTTCATCATCACTAGCCATCAGGGAGATACAAATTAAAACCACATTGAGATACCACCTTACACCAGTTAGAATGGCCCAAATTAGCAAGACAGGAAACAACATGTGTTGGAGGGGATGTGGAGAAAGGGGAACCCTCTTACACTGTTGGTGGGAATGCAAGTGGGTGCAGCCACTTTGGAGAACAGTGTGGAGATTCCTCAAGAAATTAAAAATAGAGCTTCCCTATGACCCTGAAATTGCACTACTGGGTATTTACCCCAGAGATACAGATGTAGTGAAAAGAAGGGCCATCTGTACCCCAATGTTTATAGCAGCAATGGCCACGGTCGCCAAACTGTGGAAAGAACCAAGATGCCCTTCAACGGACGAATGGATAAGGAAGATGTGGTCCATATACACTATGGAGTATTATGCCTCCATCAGAAAGGATGAATACCCAACTTTTGTAGCAAATGGACGGGACTGGAAGAGATTATGCCGAGTGAAATAAGTCAAGCAGAGAGAGTGAATTATCATATGGTTTCACTTATTTGTGGAGCATAACAAATAGCATGGAGGACAAGGGGAGTTAGAGAGGAGAAGGGATTTGAGGGAAATTGGAAGGGGAGGTGAACCATGAGAGACTATGGACTCCGAAAAACAATCTGAGGGTTTTGAAGGGGCGGGGGGTGGGAGGTTGGGGGAACCAGGTGGTAGGTACTGGAGAGGGCATGGATTGCATGGAGCACTGGGTGTGGTGCAAAAACAATGAATACTGTTATGCTGAAAATAAATTTTAAAAATTAAAAAAAAAAAGAATGAATCCTTCAGTACTTTTGTAGTAAAGATGCCCTAATTTTCCATAAAATTTTATGGAAAACTTAATATTCTCAGAATAAATAATTCTTCCTTTTGATCATGTGTTTCCAAATACTTAACAAATCAGAAACTTATCACTACCACACAACAGTGATGTCATGAGAGAGTAACACAAAAGTAACTATACAGGCAAGGCAAACAGAAGTAAAAATAAACTATTGGAATTAAATAAAAATAAAAAGTTTTTGCACAGCAAAGGAAATAATCAACAAAACGAAAGGTAACCTACTGAATGGGGGAAGATATTTGCAAATGACATATTCGATAAAGGGTTAGTATACAAAATACATAAAGAACTTGTACAACTCAACACCCCCCAAAAAATAATCTAATTAAAAATTGGACAGAAGAGGGCGCCTGGGTGGCTCAGTGGGTTAAGCCACTGCCTTCGGCTCAGGTCATGATCCCAGGTCCTGGGTTCGAGGCCCACATCGGGCTCTCTGCTCAGCAGGGAGCCTGCTTCCTCCTCTCTCTCTGCCTGCTTCTCTGCCTACTTGTGATTTCTCTCTGTCAAATAAATAAATAAAATCTTTAAAAAAAAAAAATTGGACAGAAGACATGAACAGATGTTTCTCCAAAGAAGACATCCAGATGGCCAACAGATACATGAAAAGATGCTCAACATCACCATCATCAGGGAATAGCAAATCAAAAGTACAATGAGGTATCACCTCACAACTGTCAGAATGGCTAAAATCGAAAACACAAGAAACAATGAATGCTAGAGAGGATATGGAGAAACAGAAACCATTGTGTAATGTTGGTGGGAGTACAAACTGGTGTAGCCACTTAGGAAAAGAGTATGGAGTTTTCTCAAAAAGTTAAAAATGGAACTACTCTACTACCAGGAATCACAGAACTGGATATTTACCCCCAAAATAAAAACACTAAATCAAAGAGATACATGCATTCCTATGTTTACAGCAGCCTTATTTACAATAGCCAAATAAAGGAAGCAGTCTTTATTTGGTTAATTAAATTATTAAGGTATTTAAATGAAAATGAAGTCTTTGGGTGAGTCCTAATCCAATATGCTTGGTGTCCTCATAAGAGGAAGACATTGGCACATATAGAAAGAAGACAATGTAACAATACAGGGAGAAGATGGCCATTTGCAAGCCAAGGAGAAGGGCCTCAGGAGAAACCACCACTGTAAATGCATTGCTCTCAGACTTGCAGCCTACAAAACAGTGAGAAAATAAATTTTTGTTCTTAAGCTACCCAGTCTGTGGTACTTTGTTAGCGCAGCTCTAGCAAGTGAATATACTTAGTAAAGACTTTTCTGTTTTTTGAAGATGGATCCAATTTTTATGTCTTCCTATAAGCAATTTTCATAGTTTTAATTTCATCAAGTTCAGATTTTGAAAGTAGTGTTATTCTTACCCATAAGTTATGAAAAACTTGGAATTATACTTCTTCATATTGAAAAAAACGCTATATCTAAAGAAACTTTTTATTCTTATTTAAGGACTCCAACTGGCAGCATAATTCAGATGCAATTAGCAAGTTCTTGGAGAGCATAGATGTGGGTGGTGGTGTCTAAAGGCAGGCTTTTCAATGCTGAGTTGGAACTAAAAATAGAACTCTTGTACTTTTATTGCAAAATGGGAGACAGCCTATTAATAGAGTAATATTGAAATAATTTGGGACGTTATAGCTTTTTTGTGTTTTATATGAATGGCATAAAAGTTTTAATTTATTTCTAATTGACGAATCTTTCAAATAAATAAAATCATTTTCACTCCAAAAACTACAGCTGATAGATCTATTTCTAGAGACATATATTTTTTGTTTTAACTATTCAGAATTTTATTTAATAAGTTTATAATCATTCTGTCTCCAGACAAATCAAAGCCAAATAAATGAAACAAAGCAAAATTTAAAACTATTAAAAAATTTAGTGATAGGTATGGCAGTCAGTTTCCATGATCATGTATCACACTCTATCTCTCTTTTATGCTGATTTTTACAAAGTGAGTTTTTGAAGTTTTCCAAACATATAACTTTAGATATGTGGTTCTACACTAAAGTCATGATTGTATAACAATGAATTCTAAATGGTATGCCCCAAAACAACTCCATCTTTATTACTGTAACTCCCTAATATGGCACCACAACCAATATTTGTGGTTCCCTCCGTATGACAATGAAAATGTCTAACTCTATCCACCAAATGCTACTCAGCTATGTAGAGGCATCTAGCTGGAGAAAGCCTCCTCCATCCACATCTGATCCCCACAGCCCTCACATGAGATCAGATGTTTATGCCCAGGGACTCCAGGGAACATTTAGAACAGGAATGAAGTGGCAAACTAAAAACAAGGGAATTGAGAGAATATTTCCATAATGAACTGTGTCTCAGCCTCTTTTCTCAGACCTGCTCCCAGAACAACTGTAACTGAGTGCAGGAAACTAGATAGTTCTTTTCTGTTTTGTTTTTATTCAAATTCAATGAATTAACATAGAGTGCATTATGAGTTTCAGAGGTAGAGGTCAGTGACTCATCAGTCTTATATAATACCCAGTGCTCATTACATCACGTGCCTTCCTTAATGTTCATCACCCAGTTATTCCACCCCCCACCCCCCTCTAGCAACCCTCAGTTTGTTTCCTATGATTAAGAGTCTCTTATAGTTTGTCTCTCTCTCTGATTTCATCTTGTTTTATTTTTTGGAGAAAATGAACCTCACAGAGAAGCTAATCTCCCAAGGTTGGCAAGCTTCTTGGCCATCCTACAAAGAAGGGCTGCCAGTCAACAAACACCATCTCCACTCCCAGATCTTCCACAGTGCTTTTTAAGATTTCATTCTTAAATATGAGTGGATAGCCAAGGAAACACCAGACAGTTGAGGCAAGACTTTAGCTTAAGGAAGAAGGGCCAAAACAAAGAGGGGGATAAAAAAGGACCTGAAGGAAATGATAACAATGAATACAGGAGAAGGACATTTCAAGAAGAGAAAAGCCTATAATCATAGCTTTGGAGAAATAAAAGAAGGCATCATTCCCATAAAACCAGAACAGGGATTAATGAAAAAGAAACAGGCAAGAAAGAGCAATGGTTTTGTAAAATATGATAAAAAATATTTCAATAGAAAGATTAAAATGTAAGATCAAGAAAATCACCAACAGAGAAAAGTAAGGAAAATTAGAAAATTATACAAGAGGGGAAACATCTAAATAAGAATTCCAGAATAGGAATAAAGGGGAAAAGTTATAAAAATAAGAAACAAGAATAATTTTCCAGGGCCAAAGATGTAAGTCCTCATATTGAAAAGTCTACTGAATGCCCACCTCTTTGATGAAAAAAGACCCATACAAACATGAGCTGGAGTTTCAGAACAAGGTAAAAGAAAAGGTCCACAAAGCAGGCAGGGAGAGGAGATTCATATACAAAGAAACAGGAATTATAATGGCAGCAGATGTCTAACACCAACATTGAACAACAGAAGACGGTAAAGACAGTAACTGCAAAATTCTGAGAGAACGTTTTCCAATTTACAACTCTATCAAGACTAAAAAGTGTGAGGATACAATAATGGTATTCTCAAACAGTCAAGAACTCAAAAAAATGTATTCCCATGCATAGTTTTCTAGGAAGCTACAAAGAGCTGTGCTTCAGCAAGATGAGGAAATGAACCAAGAGGAGGACATGGGATCCAGGTCAAAGAGACCAAACAGAAGGTTGTGCGGAGCAGGACTGAGTTTGAGAATTCTGCACAGACAACAGAGCAATGCATCTAGATCAGAGCTGACACTGGGTTCCAGGAAAGAGGCTTCCGGTTGTAGCGCTTGGAGATGATAGGTTATTTGGTGTGTTTGAGCATTTGAGAAAAAGTTAATAAATGTGTAAATGTTTGGTGGAGCCCTAAAAAAGAAAAAAAAATACCCAAGTGTATAGGAAAATAATCAAATAAACAGTAGGCATAATTACCTGACGGAAAGGGAAAAAAGATATTGTAAGAGCACAGAAGTGTGATCACAGTACAGTGCTAAGTTATCAATGAGCAATGTTTACTGTCACAAAAAGGTAAACATTATAATTAAAAATATGATATAATTATTTCAGGAAGCTGGGAAGAAGGAAATGAGAGTGAGATCCATTAAGAGGTTAAATCCTCAATCACCAGAAAGGAAGCCAAATGATTCAGAAATGTAAATATCCTAGACAACTTCCATTCACTAGTATGAACTGGAAATTTTATTTTTAAGCTCTATGTATACATTAATTTGATTAGTAGAAAAATCAATTCTATAAACAACAATTCATATGGCATCGGTGCTAACAGAAAGTATGATTGCATCATTTGAGGTAGTTAGAACTTGAAAAGGTAGGTTTCTGGAAAGAAATGATTGAAAAACAGAAACTATTTCCACTACTGCTAAGACTATTATAACTGTGGGCTCAGACCTAGACTGCCCACCCCACATACTTCCCAGTGACCTTGGGCCAGTTGTTTTATCTCTAGGTACCTCAGTCTGCCTCTATAAAATGGGGAGAATGACAAAATTCATCTGATGGGGTTGGTTTAAGGATTCTTCAATGGTGCTGACACGCAGTAACCATCCAAAGACAGTGACACAACACACAGATCCCTGCATCTTGCTGGGGTCAAGGAAGACAGCCCCCTGAGGCTGATCTAATCAGGTCGTTGACTCTGGACCCGGATGAGAGTCTGACAATGTATATGCCTATGGGGCCATGTGGAAGGTTTACTGGATTGAGAGGGAGGGATGTTGGAGTGAAGGCAAGCTCTGTGTGAACAACAGGGCCTGTGAAAACAGACGTCGCCTGAAAGGAACAGAAACTTCTCAGCTACAACGCATTGCGACAATGCAGAAACATAATCCATCTGTACCAGATTAATCTATTTTTTAGATCACCCGATTTTCACATCATCTGACTTGAAGTCATAACAGATTTACAAAACATTATGCCAGCCAAACAAAGCCCATCTTCGGCTACGTGACCCAGCTCCCTGGTTACCAGAATCTGAGGATACATGACTTCCGGCAGAGATCATATCCACAGTCTTGCTCTGTATGGCACTTAGGAAAAATACTGTGCCGGGTCATTTCTTGTCACTGTCTGTGGGAACAGCTATAACATATCCTCTTATTTATTGGTGCATTAAGAATAGCTCTATATGAAGTTGGTGGTATTACAGAGGGGGACATAGAGTAATTTTTAAATTTTTAAAACACAGTATTTTTTAATATTCCAAGCACTACTGAACACCTTTTAATAACTGAAGAGGTCACTGATAATTTTGCTCCTTGGTATACTTTTTCCCAGTAATTCTGACATTTACTAAAAAGCAAGATTTTAGCTTCTATAATCATAGATAAGCTTTTAAATCCTCTAGTAAGGTCATTTTAATATGCTTCTGAAATGTTGCTGCTAGTTGTTGAAAATGCTTAGAGTCACAGGCAGTATGTATAATGTAGTAAATAAGGTAAAATATTGGAGAGGAAAATCATTTTCCTTTGACCTTGTGAATTTCACATAGAAAATGATAAAAAAATTTGGTATCTATCTAAAAGCAATAAATTACCACTTCTCTGTCCACCATCATAAATAAAGAAACTAAAATAGTCAAAATATATTGAAGCTAAATTATAAGGACTACACTCTAGAAAACAGTTTTGTCTGTGACTAGAAAAATATAAAAAGTTTCTTAACTTTCCACATAATGTCTGTGCAGACAAATATTTATCAGTGATAGCTAAGGATGAAATGAAAGTAAATACCCATTTCAAAAATTTTCAACTGTGTAAATTAGTATGCAAAGTATTATACAGACATGAAAAACGTCTTTGAAGTCTTAAAAGTATATAACCTAAAATCACAAGATTACCAAACATTAACTGTAAACTATCCTCTAAAATTCTAAGTGTAATCATTAAAATCAGCCTTCTAGCATTTTTTTTTAAAAGATAGCATCGTTAAGTATGGCTACTCGTTTCTATTCTATCCCATGTATATTCCATTCACACTGACTTTCTAGAACAGACGCTGGCAACTTAGAGCTTGCACACCAATTCTGACCATTCCCGTTTGCTTACTATTGTCTAAAAAATAGTTCTGATACAACTACAGCAGAAGTGAGTAGTTGTGACAAAGACCATATGAGCTACAAAGACTAATATATTTATTAACCGGTCCTTTACATAAAAACGTGCTGATTCCTGGGGCGCCTGGATAGCTCAATTGGCCTCTGACTCTTGATTTTGGCTCAGGTCATGATCTCAGGGTCATGGGATCAGGTCTTGCATTCACTCTGGACTTGGCAGGGTCACCTCGTTTCTCTCCCTCTGCTCCTTCCCCTGCTCTCTCTCTCAAATAAATAAATCTTTAAAAAAATGCTGACTTCTGTTTTAAGAGCATATATTACAGCAAAAATTATTAGTTTGTCTTTCTTGGTATGTATACTCATAAAGAACAGAAACTCTTTTACGTCTTTCATATGAATCCATAGTATTAATTACTGGAACAATAACAATCTCTTTTTAATGACAAAATGAAACTTCTAGGTAAACAGGAAATGACTACTGTCATCTGTCTATGCCAAATATTTTTTATTCTTTTTTTTTAAATATTTTATTTATTTATTTGACAGAGAGCACAAGTAGGCAGAGAGAGAGGAGGAAGCAGGCTCCCCACTGAGCAGGGAGCCTGATGCGGGGCTCGATCCCAGGACCCTGGGATCATGACCTGAGCCAAAGGCAGAGGCTTTAACCCACTGAGCCACCCAGGTGCCCTATGCCAAGGATTTTTTAAAATGTGTTTCATGTGAAATACTATAATGATCTGGGGAAGTATGAGCTATACTAGTGGGTTTTAATTTTCCTACTGTACTGTAGATTTTTCTCTTAAGTAAAATCTTATAATGAAATTCCACTTTACAAAACAGATACAAGCAATTTACAGGTTCTGCCATGGCTTGGCAGGGGGAAAAACCTCCAGGAAGTCCTTGAGTGTTAGAGAACATAACTGGCAATGGTCTAGAATTGCTGAGTTATTATGGCATACATAACTGGATCATAACCAAAGTAAAATAATCAATGACTTTTATTTCATTCATTTCCCTATAATGAGACGTCACAGTAGAGACTGTCGTAGAAGGACTCAGGATATTCTAAAGGACATTGTCATGGAATTCAGTGCACCCCCCAACTAACGAGAAAACGACTGTGAAGGCTAACGTAACCAAATAATTTCTGTCTACATCAGACCTATGGATAAACAGGTCCCAACATTTTGCAACTTAACTAGGCTGTATTTATTGATGACGATATATTCTAGTCATCACCAGAGAAGATATCCATATTTGGTTTAGTGTTTGAAGTAAACTTCATAAGCTAAAATAGTCACATAAATGTTCAAGATTTAGGGACGCCTGGGTGGTTCAGTGGGTTAAAGCCTCTGCCTTCGGCTCAGGTCATGATCCCAGGGTTCTGGGATCCAGCCCCACATCGGGCTCTCTGCTCAGCAGGGAGCCTGCTTCCTCCTCTCTCTCTGCCTGCCTCTCTGCCTACTTGCGATCTCTATCTGTCAAATAAATAAATAAAATCTTAAAAAAAAAAAAAGAAATGTTCAAGATTTAAAGAGTAGTGAAATGTTGACTGGTTATCACAAAGGCAATCTTCCCATAAACAGGCTTCTCAGAGTCATCACAAAAATAATTATTTAGGACAACTCTTTTTATCCTTATTTAAATTTAAAGACAAATGTCACTATTTTTTGAAAATCATGTTCTTTGTATGCCTCAGGTTGTACGTAGCACTAACCTAAATGCATCAAGGGCTGTGTGATTAGGATGCATAGTGCCTGTCCTGCTTTCTCCTGAAATGTTTGAGTGAAAAGTTAATATCTAAGAGAAGCTCTGAATTCGTAAGGGGAAAATAAATTTTTGTGTTAAGTAGAAGACAAATATGCTTTAATTGTATAAAGTCCACTGGATTTTGCAACACAAGCACCAGCCATACACCCTGCTTCCTTTACCCAGCCTAGGTTTCCAGACACTGACCTGACACACCCTCTAACTGTAGGATGTAGGATGTACTCCGGAGTCAGACTTCGATTCAAATCCTGGCACTGCCACACAGAAGCTATGGGACCTTATGCCTCTTGATCTTTATGTTGTTCACAATCAAGGTGGAGTTTGTCAGAGACCCTTTCTCATAAATGAGAGGATTTGATGGCACAGTGTATATAAACTACTTAGCATGATGCCTGGTAACGTGGACAAGAAGACGGAGATAGCAGCTTTTCCTGGACTCCTCTGTTGGACCTGCGCTGTGAACGTCAGGCCTAGCCACCTTGAGGGCTCTGGCTCTGTCCTCCTGCTCACCTGACCACCTGGAGCCTGGCTACTCACATCTCCAAGCAAAGCTGCTAATCACATTTAGCCAGGAACGAGTCAAGACCTGTTGTGGACAGAAAAGTGACTGAGAAGAACAAATAAACACTCAACTGAGTTTACTTGATGTTCTGGGACTTCCATGAGGTAGAATCCCAACCAAGCAAGAGACTCATTCTGCCTTGGAACAAACAGACTGAAGAGATGCTTTATCAAAATGATGGGACCCTGGGCGGCAATAGGCAGAGTCCATCATTGCTGGATAAACCAAAATGCATGCACAGAGGAGGAAAAACAGCAGATGACTTGGGGAGATAAAATGGAGTGTTAAGCCCTTAGTCATGCTCAAAGTGAAAGGCAGACACTCATCTCTGCCCTTCTCAGTTGAGTTGCTTCCATAGCACAGGGGAAAATGCCTTCTTCACAGACATTAGAACTCTTTAACATGATTTACTCTAACATGCAGTATATATTTGCTATTTAATCCATACTTGAGAGTGGGAGTCGGAATGTTCCCCTCCCTTCCCCCTGCCCTCTGTACTTCTCAAACTTGTTACAGTAGTAAACACTCAGAATGAAAAGATACCTATCAAGTTGAACATGGAGTTCTTTAAATTCAGACGCAAATTATGTCCCACTGTGGATTTTGTTCATGGGTAATAATACCTATTAATCCAGAAATAAAATACCAGCAAAGTCCTTCCTGGATGGGTATGAAATCTGAAGAGCAGATTTAAAATATGTATGTGGGTATAATATGGGTATAAAATCAGAAGAGCAGGAAGAGTCAAGCACAGACATGTCCTTCCAGGGCTATATTTTTTTACCGAGGTACAGTTGACATACAACATTTTATTAGCTCAGGTATAAAACATAATGATTTGACATCTGTATATATTACAAGATGACCACTGTAAGTCTAGTTAACATCCATTATCATCCATGGTTACAAATTTTTTTCTTGTGATGCTTCCATGGCTATTTGGACCCTTACACTGATCAAAACTCAACAGTACCTGGTGCCAGCTCCACAGCTGTCTAAATGGTGCTGATGCTGGGAACTATGAGATTGATCTGTCATTCTGTTGCTTGAAGAAGAGTGTCAAAGTTCTAAGTTATAGGGGTGCCTGTGTGGCTCAGTCCAACTCTTTAAGTTGGTTAAGCATCAACCTCTTGATTTCGACTCAGGTCATGATCTCAGGTTCCTGGGATCAAGACCCATGTCAGGCTCCCCTCAGAAGGGAGTCTGTTTGAGATTCTCTCTCTCCCTCCCCCTCTGCTCCTTCCTCCGCCCCATGCATTCTTGTGCTGTCTTAAATAAATATATAAAACTTTTTAAAAATTCTAAATTACGCATATAACGCAAAGTAGAAGACAAGACAGCATGGAACCCTTCCTTTATCCTACAGATCAAATCATTTTTCTCAACGCTTAAGACTTGTTATGTTGGGGTGCCTGGGTGGCTCAGTGGGTTAAAGCCTCTGCCTTCAGCTCGGGTCATGATCCCAGAGTCCTGGGATCGAGCCCCACGTCCGGCTCTCTGCTCAGCCGGGAGCCTGCTTCCTCCTCTCTCTCTGTCTGCCTCTCTGCCTACTTGTGATCTCTATCTGTCAAATGAATAAATAAAATCTAAAAAAAAAAGACTTGTTATGTCAACTCCTTCAAAATGGTTTTTGAAAATCTTAATAACTGGGATTTGTGCTTTCCCATAACTTCTTTCTAGATTATGGGTTATAAATTCTGGCTGCACATTAGCATCATCGGGTGATCTTTTTAAAATATTAACATCGGGGCGCCTGGGTGGCTCAGTGGGTTGAGCCGCTGCCTTCGGCTCAGGTCATGATCTCAGAGCCCTGGGATCGAGCCCCGCATCGGGCTCTCTGCTCTCTAGGGGAGCCTGCTTCCTCCTCTCTCTCTGCCTGCCTCTCTGCCTGCTTGTGATCTCTCTGTCAAATAAATAAATAAAATCTTTAAAAAAAAAAATAAAAAATAAATAAATAAAATAAAATACTAACATCAACGTCGACCCCCAGGAGATGGCCTGAGGTTAGGGTCTAAGCTTCAGAATTTTTTAAAGGTCCCTAAATTATTCTAATGTGCAACGTGCAGCTAAGAGTTGAGGACTTCTGCTCCAGCCAATTTCATTCATACCCAGAGCTCCAACCTATGATAATTTAGCCTCTCTTGTCCTGCCAGATCACAAGGTCCATGAGAATGAGGACCAGACTGGTTTCCTGCTTGCCCACTTTACCCCAATACCAATGCAATGCCTGAAAATAGAAGATGCTTATTTAATATTTTTTGGTTAATTTATTTAACTTCTTGATAATCTTTTTTTAAAAGATTTTTTTATTTATTCATTTGAGTCAGAGAGAGACAGAGAGAGAGAGCATGAGAAGGGGAGAAAGGCAGAGGCAGAAGAAGAAGCAGACTCCCCACTGAGCAGGGAGCCCAATGGGAGGCTCCATCCCAGGATACTGGGATCATGACCTGATGCTTAACCATCTGAGCCAAACAAGCACCCCAACTTCTTGACAATCTTATAGGATCAAGAGAGCTAATGCCTTCTTAAAACAAAACAAAACAAAACGAACCCTCACCTTAGTTGTACCAACATCCTTTAAAAGAAGTGAGATAACCAGAAGGATCCAGGGCAAAAATGCGTCTAAATCGAGTCTGAATCTGGAGTAAATTTTTTCTTCTTCTACACATTCAAATTTGAGATAATAATGGAATTTCTCCAGTTGTGTCTCAAACAGGTTTTGAAGTTAATTGCTTTGAAGTACTTAGGGAAGGAGTGTTGTCATGTTAATTGCAAACTCTATGGAAACTACTTCAAGATTTTCTGCAAAGAAAATGGGTTGCTCTAACTAGATTTTTAAAAGAAGTTGTTTCTGAAAAATCAAAGTTTAACCTATTTAGTTTTCAAAACTACCCACTCAAAGAAATATAACACATTTTTTAAGTGTGAAACACTGCCTTTTGACTTTATCATGTGTGTCCTTTTTTTTTTTTTTAAGATTTTATTTATTTTATTTGACAGACAGAGATAACAAGTAGGTAGAGAGGCAGGCAGAGAGAGAGAGAGGAGGAAGCAGGCTCCCTGCTGAGCAGAGAGTCCGATGTGGGGCTCGATCCCAGGACCCTGGGATCATGACCTGAGCTGAAGGCAGAGGCTTTAACCCACTGAGCCACCCAGGTGCTCCAGGGTGTCCTTTTTTTAACTAAAATTTTCACCTGCTCACAAAATCTTCAACTCAAGTTAAAGCCACCTGCAGGAGGTGCAAAAAAAATGGCAAACGATGCCAGAGTAATTTGGACATTTTGCATTTATCTTCCATCCCCTGTAGAGAACAGGAGCAGGCTTCATCACAGCCACTTCCTCCTAAGAAAATATTTTAAGCACTATATCATAGTAAGGCCGGCCGGCTCTCTGCACAGGGGAAAAAGGCACAAGTGTAGATAATGACCATGGAATGCAGTGGGTAATTGCAGGACTCCTGTATTTCAACCAGAATAGAACTCCTAATTATGTCAAAAGCCTAACTTTATAAAATCACAAACAGTTGCCAAAGAAATTCCACAAAGTGATAAAACCTTAGACGGTTGAAATGCAAAAGAGATACAACGAATTTTTGTTAACAGGGAAAAACAGCTTTGAGAATCTGGAAACTCTTCTGTTGGTTCATTGTGTCTGTTTCTCAGGATTATCAGCATCACTGTCTGATGGCAAGTTAATTTCTCTAGTGCGTTGTATATTGAGTCATTGGAAGAATATCTGAAATCCTAGCCACTTCTACTTTTTCCTCTTAAAAAAAAGTACCCAAGGTCGGGGCGCCTGGGTGGCTCAGTCATTGAGCGTTTATCTTCGGCTCAGGTCATGATCCCAGGGTGCTGAGATCAAGTCCCACATCGGGCTCCCAGCTTGGCAGCAGGCCTGCTTCTATCCTATACCATTCCCCCTGCTTGTATTCCCTCTCTTGCTGTCTCTCTCCATCAAATAAATAAAGTCTAAAAAAATTTTTTAAAAAGTGCCCAAGGGATATTAATGGTTAAAATTCTCTCTTTTGTTTGATTCGTACTTTTCTCTCTGACTCTATGTTAAATTCTTAGATGAAAGAAAAAGGAAGGAAAAGCAAGCAAGCCAAAAATCTTCAGGTAGCTAAACAATCACTCGTTTTTAGATGGATCCAATGATATATATGAAAATGCAAGCTTCCTTAGCTAAATCTCGTATTATTACACCTAGAAATGTCTCTGGTATAATTGCTAATTTAAAAGTTGGCAAAATGTTGAGGCCAATTAAATGGGGGTAGAACAGCACCATTTATTGAACCCTTATGATGAGCCAAGCACTGTGCTGTATCCTTTACACATGCTATTTATAATCAAAGCCACAAGTGTGTAATCAGGTACTCGAAACTTGGAAAGAAAGCAGCTCACTCTAGCCCCTTGTTTCTCAAGTTGTTGACTGATCAGCAGCATTGGCATTTTCAGGACCTTATTAGAAATGTGAAATGCTAAGCCCCACCCACAGACCTACTGAGTCAGAATCTGCATTTTACCCACGTCCCCAGGTGATGTGTATCCTTTAAATTTTGAGAAGGCTTTTCTGCCTCAAACACCTGGGAAATGACTGAGGCAAAAACTTAACCTACGTGTCTGTCTCCAAAGCCTGTGCTTTTTCCTTTATGCCTTATGCCACTCTCCACCCTCCTACTGGAAGCTTCTTCCTAGAAGGGTGCTGTAGTTACCTGGTAAATCTCCATCCTCCCCAGGGGCTGTAAGCACATTGCTTTAGAGAGTGAAGCTGACTTTTCATCTCTACTACTCATTTCCAATGCTCTGTACTCTCCATAATGATTTGCTTTGGGAAGACACAGTATAGATTTCATATCCCATTTGCTGTTGCCCAGTGCCATCTGATGAGAGGACATGAGCATCCTCTGGTCTCCAAAAGCCTGAGAGACACATGCAGGCTTACCATTTTTAGAATTTCACTTCTGTTCTTTTCATTTTTGCTTTCCATTTCATCATGATTCAGTGGGAACTGAATCACTGCACATGCAAATGGTTGTAATTACTTGGGAAATGTAAAGAGCCGTAATTACTTAAACTAAATGGTGAAAACAATTTTACAAGGAGAAACCTCTCTTTATTTGCATGAGAATTTTTATTTCTCTATTTGATGACCATGACTTTTTACATCTTACAGTAACTGTCTTTGAATTCAATTAGTTGTAGAAATAGCAAGATTGGGAGGAATAAGAAGCCGAGCAGGCCTACTGGTTGATCAGACAAAGTCAGTCATCTAGGAGTCATCCTTAATGTAATGTCGGGGAGGGTTAATTCCCTGCTCTATTCTAGTCTTTAAAAATAGAATAATTCCTCAGCTGAAAGAGATGTACTGGGAAATGCCCACCATAAAGAGACCAAATTAAACATAAAGCATCTGGAACTTTTCTTTCTTAAAGCAAAATTAGCAAAGGTAGAAGGTGAAGGAACCTAATATAGGTGTTTGGAGCAAAGAAAACGTATTTGATAAGGAGGAAAAAGCCCCAGGTTAGAAAATAACAAACATATAGTATGAAAATGAAAATTTCCTATACATTTATTAATATAATGTTAGGGAACAATTTGATGATAACCCATAGAATAAATCAGAATAGATTAAATGAAATTTTGTTCTTTATCCAATAAGGCAAAATATATATATAGGCTAATTATATAGGCTCTAAGACCCCCACACACACACCAAAAACTGTGGTTCAGAGCCTGAGAATACTAAATATGTATCTGAACAGGACATGGGATATATAATTTAAGATCCTACACTTACTTGACCTAAAGTGGTTGGTTGACACGATGCCTATAACTCAAAGGCTGGATTACGCCAGTCACCCTGCACTCATGGGATCCAGCATCAAGGCAAGGCTGGGTCCTCTGGTAGGAAGCAACAGTGTCAGTGTTTCAGAAGTACTGGACTATGCCTATGAAAACATTTTAGGAACACCAATTTATTTCACTTATGTTTTCCAATTTTTATGTGTGCGTGAGTGACATATGACCAAAGGCGGTGGGGGGGGGGGGTCTAAATAAGCCTAGATCTGTACTTCCAAGAAGTACAAAGTACAAATTCAAAACAATGAGGCACTGTGATGTGGTTTAATTGGCATTTTTGTTTCTTTCTTAATGATACATAAAATAAGGATGCAGGTTATAATTTATGGCATTTTAATTTTGACCCTGGTTAATAGGAGGCTCTACGAGGATTGTGCTAAGGAGAAAACAGATGATGTGAAAGGCCAATCACAGGACCTAGTACATGAAGTCCTAAACCAGTATTAGTTATTATCTGTGATTTTCTATGGAAAATAATATAAATTAAAGGGCAGCTTAACAAATTTATATTTCCTTACAATGTTGTAATTGGTTTTTATAATACTGAGACCTCTTTAATTTGATTATTTGGGTACTTTTTTTAAGTTTTTGTTTAAATTGCAGTTAGTTAACATACAGTGTAATATTAGTTTCAGGTGTACAATATAGTGATTTAACTTTTTTTTTTAAGATTTTATTTTATTTTTTGACAGACAAAGATCACAAGTAGGCAGAGAGGCAGGCAGAGAGAGAGAGGAAGGGAAGCAGGCTCCCTGCTGAGCAGAGAGCCCAATGCAGGGCTTGATCCCAGGACCCCGAGACCATGACTGGAACTGAAGGCAGAGGCCCAACCCACTGAGCCACCCAGGAGCCCTGTGATTTAACATTTCTATACAACACCCAGTGCTCATCACAACAAGTGCACTCCTTAATCCCCATCACCTATTTCACCCATTCCCCCTCCAACCCACCTCCCCTCTGGTAGCCACCAGATTGTTCTCTTTAATTAAGAGTCTGTTTCTTAGTTTGCCTCTCTCTCTCTTCTTTCCCTTTGCTCATTCGTTTTGTTTCTTAAATTCCACATATGAGTGAAATCATATGGTATTTGTCTTTCTCCGGCCAACTTATTTCATTTAGCACAGTTCCATTCATGTTGTTGCAAATGACAAGATTTCATTCTTTTATATGGCTGAGTGATATGTCACTGTGATACTTTAAAAATATGTCCACAGTTTCCTTAAAATTCCTCCCCTCAAAAGGGGGAGCTAAATTCACCTCTCCTTGAGTGTTGGCTTTACTTAGTGACTGGCTTCTATGAATACGGTATGGCAGAAGTGACAGTCTATGAGTTGCAAGACTAAACTGTAAAAGGTATTGAAATGCCCTCCTTGCTCTCTCTCTCTCCCCTGTGGAGCACTTGCTCTTAGAAGCCTTGTTGCCATGCCATGAGAACTTTCTAACAGTATGATAGAGAGATCCATGTGGTAAGGAACTGGAGTTCTTGCCATTAACCATCAAGGAACTCATGTCTTCTGCCCAACAGACACGTGAATGAGCCATCCTAGAAGTAAATCTGCTGGTCTCCATCAAGCCTCAGATGACTGCCATCTCGGCCAATGTCTTGAGTGTAACCTCATGAGAAATGCAGAATCAGACCACCTGGATAAGCCTCTCCCAGATTCCTGATTCGCAGAAACTGCATGAGATAATAAATGTTTGGGGTTGTGTTTCTTGTTTTGTTTTGTTTTTTTTCCTTTTTAAGAAGCTAGGTTTGGGGACAATTTGTATCACATTAATGAATAAATTAAACAACTGCTTTTATTTTCTTTAAGTCAAAAAGGCAAGGAAAGTATCTGGCATCATTAAATTGACATTTATGTTTCAAAGAAGTCAGTCTATATAGATATACCATATCCATAAAATGAGTGTTACTACTTAATCTTTTACTCAAGAAAATATATTCTCCATCTTGATAGTCTCACTTTTCTATTTTGATGGGAGCCAAAGTCCATCTAGTTCTTTCTAGCAAAAACATTATAAAATACTCTCTTTTCCATAGCTAATATTTTAAACAAGCTTTACTCTAAGATCTGCATTTCAGAAAGTAATAAATGGCATCAATCCTTTTCAGAATCGCAAACTCCAGAACATTCACTTAACCCCTTTATTGATCTCACAGTCTTCAATTTGAACATTTCTGTTTTTACAGCTTTCAAATGAATACTGATATCAGGGGAGAAGCCACTACAGACCCTCTAATCACTTTTGTCATCTCTCCAGCCAAGACAGGCAGGAGGTCCCCCTGAGTGGGTAACTACATCCCTATGTCTCACACCCTCAACATATTTAAGCCAAGAAAACATTTACAAAGGTGACAGTGATAGTGATAAAACCAATGGTAACCAAATTTCTCACTGTCATTGCTAAAATCTGTCACAGCTCAATCTTAAAAAAAAAAAAATCATCTGTGGGTATTAAACAAAAGAGTATAGACTGGAAGACAACATTTCCCAACACTTCCTGTCAGCTGGATTTGTCACTCACATTTGTGTCCTCTGCTTGCTAACCTCTGATTGTCACCTGACTAGGATCAACGTAGAGCTCAGATCTTCAGCCAAAATCTACAATCCTTGAAGCCAAATCAGCACTCAATTGGCTCCCCAGAATCTGAATGACAGTTTGAGATCTCAGTCAGTTGTAACATGAGAGCAGAGAAAGTACGTATTAGAATATTCTCTAACAGGGCTATTCAATGTTACAGGGACCTGGAAGCATTTGGTTACATTATTAGAAACTTGTGGTCCAGAAAGTTCTAGTAATTCACTCAATGTCACAGGGTGCTTATGGTGATTTATCTTAGGGTTGTAACTCTCAGATTTCTGATCCAGGGCACGTCCTACAGTATAGCTATATCATAAGATTCTGATTCCTATTTTGTTGATTTTGATTTTGTTCCTTTTACTATAGATCTTATTAAAAGAGTTATGGTTCACATGAGAAACAATTCAAAAATAAATATGTGACCTCATTTATATAAAATTGTAAAACAAAACCAACATATATTTTAAGGTTCCCTGTGCAATGAACCTATAAAAATATGGATGGAAAAAATTCATACCAATCTCAGGAGACTGGTACCTCAGGACTGGGATTAAAAAGGAGTTTAAAAGGAGGTTCAAGGGCGCCTGGGTGGCTCAGTGGGTTAAAGCCTCTGCCTTCGGCTCAGGTCATGATCCCAGGGTCCTGGGATCGATTCCTGCATCGGGCTCTCTGCTCAGCAGGGAGCTGGCTGTCTCCTCTCTCTATCTCTCTCTGGCTGCCTCTCTGCCTACTTGTAATCTCTATCTGTCAAATAAATAAATAAAATCTTTAAAAAAATAAAATAAAATAAAAGGAGGTTCAATTGTTTCATCAAAATGATATATGCTAAGGGAAAAAATCTGAAGCAAATATGGCCCCCTCAAAAACCATTTTTATACATGAGTTTCATTATCTTTATAATATGCTCCATCCAATTCTGTATACTTTACATATTTCTTGATTATAACAAAAACAAATGTTATTATATGCCATAAAAGAAAGCATCCCTCCCACCTCAGATCCTCACCACCCCCCCCAGATGTAATCTCTAATTAAGTTCCTCATACACTCAGAAATTTTCTTCGTATAAATACATTTCTTTGAAAACATGCAAATGAAGTCATATTATATACAGTTCTTCACTTTGCTTTTTTTTTTTTTAACAGCATATCTTGCTGATTTCCCCATTTCTGACCTCATTCTTTTCATGGATCCAAAATATTCAATTGAATTGTTGTATCTCAATTTAATCTACTTTATCTGAAGCCTTGCTAATCAAAGTGTGGTCCATGGATTCAATATCTGGATCACCTAGAAGTTTGTTAGAAATGAAAATTCTGTGGGCATCTGGGTGGCTCAGTGGGTTAAAGCCTCTGCCGTTGGCTCAGGTCATGATCCCAGGGTCCTGGAATTGAGCCCTGCATTGGGCTCTCTGCTCGGAAGGGAGCCTGCTTCCTCCTCTCTCTCTGCCTGCCTCTCTGCCTGCTTGTGATCTCTGCCTGTCAAATAAATAAATAAAATCTTTTAAAAAAAATGAGAAGTCTGCATTTTAATATATCTCTATTTGATTCCTATGAAAATTAAATTTTGAAAAAGACTGGCATAAATAGGAATAGAACAAGCTCAGTGAACTCACTTGAAATAATCTGGAATATTTATATTGTACACATATTTATAAAAACATAATTTATTTTTAAAGTAGATGTTCTTCACATAACATGACTAAAATATGGTCTCAGTATATAAGAAACTCAAGTATAACAAGCATATTAAATGGCTAGAGAGTGAACACAAGAAAAATGAGGGAAGAATGATTAAGGCATAATTATTTACATTTCTTCACAGTTGTCTTCTACTTGCTCTATCTATTGGCTTGACAGCTTTAGAAAAGTAATGAAAAATAGTTCAGCTTCAGGAGGCTTCAAAACATTACCATAGAAACAAAACAAAGCAACAAAACTAGGCTTGAAAAGTATATCCAAGATAATAAAAGCTTCAACATGTGGGTAAATCCAAGGAAATAAAAATCTAGTTTTCTACTCCCTGTATCAACCATAATATATTTCTCATATCTAATTTTCCAGGATGGAAAAAACTTTCCATATAAATATGTTCATTTCATTACTACTTTATTTGTAGTGTCCTAGATTCTAGTGTCTAAGAGGTAAGGCTGCAATAAGACTAGGGAAGATAAAAGAAGACATCCAGATGGCCAGCAGACACATGAAAAGATGCTCAATGTCACTCATCATCAGGGAAATTCAAATCAAAACCACAATGAGATAGCACCTCACACTTGTCAGAATGGCTAAAATTAACAACACAAGAAACAACAGATGTTGGCAAAGATGCAGAGAAAGGGGAACACTCTTACGCTATTGGTGGGAATGCAAACTGGTGCAGCCACTCTGGAGAACAGTATGGAGGTTCCTCAAAACGTTAAAAAATAGAATTATCTTGTGACCCAGCAATTGCACTACTAAGTATTTACCCAAAGGATACAAAAATGCAGATTTGAGGGGGTACATACACCACAATGTTTACAGCAGCATTATTAACAATAGCCAAACTATGGAAAGAACCCAAATGTCCATCAACTGATGAATGGATAAAGAAGATGTGGTGTGTGTGTGTGTGTGTGTGTGTGTGTGTGTGTGTGTGTTATATAATGGAATATTACTCAACCATTTGCAACAACATGGGGGGAGCTAAAGTGTATGCTAAGTGAAATAAGAGAAAGACAAATACTATATGATTTCATTCATATGTGGAATTTAGAAGGAAGAGATGAACATTTGGAAAGGGAGGAAAAAACGGAGAAAGGGAAACAAACCATAGGAGACTCTTAATGACAGAGAACAAACTGAGGGTTGATGGAGGGAGCTGGGTGGGGCATGTGTGAAATGGGTGATGGGTATTAAAAAGGGCACTTGTTGTGATGAGCACTAGGTGTCATATGTAAGTGACAAATCACTGAATTCTACTCTAGAAACCAATACTGCACTCTATGTTAACTAAGCAAAATTTTAAAAATAAATAAAAGACTAGGAAGGCTAGACCCCAAAGGAAACTAGATAGAAATTTTGGCATCACTGTCCAGCTCTGGTGTAGAAATAACTTCACCTTCATCCACCCTTAACTGTTTTTGTACTAAGACAGTTCTTAATACCTAGTCTTGGTACTCTGGTCTTCTCATCCTAGATACTATCTCCAGACAATCTCACTGACCTCTATGGCTTCAGCTACCACCCATGTGCTGGTCACTCTAAAATCTCCCACATAAGGCTTGCTCCAGTGCTTTAAACCTTTACTTTCAACAAACTACCAAAAAGTATATATGCCCCCTCAAAATCAATAAAAACAGGTCAACACCCCATCATCTAATAGTAAAAGTTAAAAGTCTCAGACACAAAGAAAATTCTGAAAGCAGCTGAGGTTTGTAACCTACAATCATAGAAATATTAGATTGGCAGCAGACGTATCCACAGAGACCTGGCAGGCCAGAGACTGGCATGATATATTCAGAGCACTAAATGAGAAAAATATGCAGCCAAGAATATTACATCCAGTTAGGCTGTCACTGAAAATAGAAGGGGAGATAAAAAGCTTCCAGGACAAACAAAAAGTAAAAGAATTTGCAAACACCAAACCAGCCCTACAGGAAATACTGAAAGGGGTCCTCTAAGCAAAGAAGGAGCCTAAAAATAGTAGACCAGAAAGGATCAGAGACAATATACAGTAACAGTCAACTTACAGGCAATACAATGGCACTAAATTCATATCTTTCAATAGTTACTCTGAATGTAAATAGGCTAAATGTCCCAATCAAAAGACACAGAGTATCAGAACGGATAAAAAAAAACAAGACCTATCAATATGTTGTCTACAAGAGGCTCATTTTAGACCCAAAGACACCTCCAGATTAAAAGTGGGGGAGTGGAAAACAATATACCATGCTAATGGACATCAAAAGAAAGCTGAGGTGGGCAATTCTTATATCAGATAAATTGGATTTTAAGCCAAAGACTATAATAAGAAATGAGGAAGGACACTATATCATACTTAAAGGGTCTGTACAGCAAGAATATCCAACAATTTTAAATATCTATGCCCTTAACATTGGAACAACCAATTATATAAACCAATAATAACAATATCAAAGAAACACATCAACAATAATACAATAATAATAGGGAACGTTAATACCTCTCTCACTGAAATGGAAAGATCATCTAAGCAAAAGATCAACAAGGAAATAAAGTCTTTAAATGACATACTGGAACAGATGGACATCACAGATATATTCAGAACATTCCATCTCAAACCAACACAATACACCTTCTTCTCTAATGTACATGGAACATTCTCCAGAACAGAGCACATCCCGGGTCACAAATCAGGTCTCAACTGGTACCAAATGTACCAGTATATATCCCTGCATATTTTCAGACCACAATGCTTTGAAACTAGAACTCAACCACAAAGGAAAGTAGAAAAGAACTCAAATACATGAAAGCTAAAGAGCATCCTACTAAAGAATGAAAGGGTTTCCAGGAAATTAAAGAAGAATTTTAAAAATTCCTGGAAACAAATGAAAATGAAAACACAACTGTTCAAAATCTTTGAGAGCAGCAAAGGCAGTCCTGAGAGGAAAGTATATGACAATACAAGACTTTCTCAAGAAACAAGAAAAGTCTCAAGAACACAGCCTAACCCTACACAAAAAGAAGCTAGAGAAAGAACAGCAGAGAAAGCCTAAACCGAGCAGGAGAAGAGAAATAATAAAGATCAGAGCAGAACTCAATGAAATGGAAACCAAAAGAACAACAAAACTAGGAGCTGGTTCTTTGAAAGAATTAATAAGATTGATAAACCCCTGGCCAGACTTATCAAAAAGAAAAGAGAAAAGGACCTAAATTAATAAAACCATGAATGGAAGAGGAGAGATCACAACCAACACCAAAGAAATACAATTATAAGAACATATTATGAGCAACTATACACCAGCAAATTAGGCAATCTGGAAGAAATGGATGCATACCTAGAGGTGTATAAACTACCAAAAGTGAACCAGGGAGAAATAGAAAACCTGAACAGACCCATAATCAGTAAGCAGATTGAAGCAGTCATCAAAAATCTCCCAACAAACAAGAGCCCAGGGCCAGATGGCCTCCCAGGGGAATTCTACCAAAGGTTTAAAGAATTTTAATAACTATTCTCCTGAAACTGTTCCCAAAAATAGAAATGGAAGGAAAACTTCCAAACTCATTTTATGAGGCCAGCATTACCTTGATCCCAAAACCAGACCAGACCCCATCAAAAAGGAGAATTACAGATATACTAATGAATATCCCTGATGAACATGGTTGCAAAAATTCTCACCAAAATACTAGCCAATAGGATCCAACAGTACATTAAAAAGATTAATCACCACAGCCAAGTGGGATTTATTCCTGGGCTGTAAGGCTGGTTCAACATATGCAAATCAATCAATGTGATACATTAATAAAAAAAAAAAAAGAACAAAAACCATATGATACTCTCAATAGATGCTAAAAAAGCATTTGACAAAGTAAAGCATCCTTTTTTGATCAAAACTCTTCACAGTGTAGGGATAGAGTGTACATATCTCAATATCATAAAAGCCATCTACGAAAAACCCACAGCAAATATCATTCTCAATGGGGAAAAACTGAGAGCTTTTCCCGTGACATCAGAAACACAGCAGGGCTGTCCATTATCACCACTGCTATTCAACATCATACTAGAAGTCCTAGCCTCAGCAATCAGACAATAGAAAGAAGAAAAAGGCATCCAAATCAGCAAAGAAGTCAAACTCTCATTCTTTGCAGATATGATACTTTATGTGGAAAACCCAAAAGAATCCACTCCAAAACTGCTAGAACTTGTACAGGAATTCAGTAAAGTGTCAGGATATAAAATCAATGCACAGAAATCAGTTGCATTTTTATATAGCAACAATGCAACAAAAGAAAGAGAAATTAAGGAGTCTTATCCCATTTATAATTGCACCCAAAACTAGAAGATACCTAGGAATAAATCTAACCAAAGAGGCAAAGAATCTATACTCAGAAAACTATAGAATAATCATGAAAGAAATTGAGAAAGACACAAAGAAATGGAAAAATGTTTCATGCTCATGGATTAGAAGAACAAATATTATGAAAATGTCTATGCTACCTAGAGCAATCTACACATTTAATGCAATTCCTATCAAAACACCATCAATTTTTTTCAAAGAAATGGAACAAATAATCCTAAAATTTATATGGAACCAGAAAAGACCCCAAATAGCCAGAGGAATGTTGAAAAAGAAAACCAAAATTGGTGGTATCACAATTCCAGACTTCAAGCTCTATTACAAAGCTGTAATCATCAAGACAACATGGTTCTGGCACAAAAACAGACACATAGATCAATGGAACAATTAGAGAACCCAGAAATGGGTCCTCAACTCTATGGTCAACTAATCATCGACAAAGCAAGAAAGAATGTCCGATGGAAAAAAGAGAGTCTCTTCAACAAATGGTGTTGGGGAAATTGGACAGCCACATGCAGAAGAATGAAACTGGACCATTTTCTTACACCACACACAAAAATAGTCTCAAAATGGATGAAAGACCCCAATGTGAGATAGGAATCCATCAAAATCCTTGAGGAGAACACAGGCAGCAATCTCTTTGACCTCAGCCACAGCAACTTCTTCCTAGAAACATCACCAAAGGCAAGGGAAGCAGGAAAAAATGAACTATTGGGACTTCATCATGATCAAAAGCTTTTGGACAGCAAAGGAAACAGTCAACAAAACCAAAAGACAACTAACAAATAGGAGAAGATATTTGCAAATGACATATCAGATGAAGGGCTAGTATCCAAAATCTATAAAGAACTTATCAAACTCAACACCCAAAGAGCAAATAATCCAATCAAGAAATGGGCAGAAGACATGAACAGACATTTCTACAAAGAAGACATCCAAATGGCCAACAGACACATGAAAAAGTGCTCAACATCCCTCTGCATCAGGGAAATACAAATCAAAACTATGGTGAGATACCACCTCACACTTGTCAGAACGGCTAAAATTAACAAGTCAGGAAACAACAGGTGTTGGCAAGGATGTAGAGAAAGGGGAACCCTCCTACACTGTTTGTGGGAATGCAAGTTGGTGCAGCCACTCTGGAAAACAGTATGGAGATACCACAAAAATTTAAAAATAGAGCTACCCTACGACCCAGCAGTTGCACTATTGGGTATTTGCCCCAAAGATACAACTGTAGTGATCTGAAGGGTCATGTGCACCCCAATGTTTATAGCAGCAATGTCCACAATAGCCAAAGTATGGATAGAACCTAGATGTCTATCAACAGATGAATGGATAAAGAAGATGTGCTATATGTGGTATATATACACAATGGAATATTATGTAACCATCAAAAAATACATTGCTGGGGCATCTGGGGTCCTCAATTGTTAACCATCTGCCTTTGGCTCAGGTCATGATCTTAGGGCCCTGGGATCGAGCTCTGCATTGGGTTCCCTGCTTGGCGGGAAGCCTGCTTCTCCCTCTCCCAATCCCCCTGCTTGTGTTCCCTCTCCCACTGTGTCTTTCTCTGTCATAAAATTAATAAAATCTTAAAAAAAAAATCTTGCCATTTGCAATGACATGGATGGAACTAGAGAGTATTATGCTAAGGGAAATAAGTCAATCAGAGAATGACAACTATCTTATGATCTCACTGATATGAGGAATTTGAGAAATAAGACAGAAGATCATAGGGAAAGGGAGGGAAAAATGAAAAAGACAAAACCAGAGAGGGAGACAAACCATAAGAGACTTTTAATCTCAGGAAACAAACTGAAGGATGCTGGAGGGGAGAGGGGTGGAAGGGATGGGGTGGCTGGGTGATGGACATTGGGGAGGGTATGTGCTGTGGTGAGTGCTGTGGATTGTATAAGACTGATGAATCACAGACCTGTACCCTTGAAACAAATAATACACTATATGTTAATAAAAATAAACAAGTAAATATATACATGTATGTATATATGTGTAAGTATATATGTATGTGTGTGTGTGTGCGTGCGCATGCGTGTGTGTGTATGCGTGAACCATAGATTATTCCAGTATGGTGGTTCTCAATCTGAGGGTGTCTCAGAATCATCAGGAGGGCTTGTTAAAACTGAGATTACTGAGCTCATCCCCTGAGTTTATGATTCAGTAGGTCTATTATGGGACCAAGAATCTGTTTTTAAAAAGTTCCTAGGTGATGCCAATGTTGCCTGTCTAGAGATCACACTTTAAGAATCACTGTTCTAACAAAGCATATTCATTTTCTTTCCCCATATTCTTCCTTTTTTAAAATATTTGTTTATTTATTTTAGAGAGAGAGGAAAGGAAATGAAATCATGATCTCAAAGAGATATCTGTACCTCCATATTCATTGCAGCCTTATTTATGATAGCCAAGACACGGAAACAACCTACGTATCCATCAGGGGAATGGATGAATAGAAAAGAAAATGTGGTGTGTATGCATGTATGTACATACATATGCACGTGTGTATACACAGACACACACGTTATTTGGCCATTAAAAAGGAGGAAATCCTAACATTTGTGACACCAGCAGTGAATCTTGAGGGTATTATGCTAAGTGAAATAAGTCAGGCAGAGAAAAACAAATACTACACACTCTCACTTGTATGTGGAATCTAAAAAGTTGTACTCATAGAAAGAGATAATAAATTGCTGGTTGCCAGGGACAAGGAATTGGGCAAATGGGTAAAGGTGGTGCAAACTTCCAGTTACAAGATGAATAAGTTCTAGGGATCTGATGTACACCATAATGATTATAGTTAACCGCACTGTGTTGTATAATTCAAAGTTGCTAAAAGAGTAGGTCTTAAAAGTTCTCACCATGCACACACTGGTAACTGTGTGAGGTGATGGATGTGTTAATTGACCTTACTGTGGCAATAATTTTGCAATATATACATGTACCATATGGTCACATTCTCCATCGCAAACTTACCCAATGCTACATGTCAACTACAGCTCAACAAACTAGAGGAAAGATTAACTTGAGGTCTAGAACACAATTTGTGAATTTGCAAAGTGTTCCCTCTTACTCTATATTTTAATGTAATGGGACATTTTAGCAGCATGAGGACAATTTAAACTCAAATTACATAGATATATTTACATGTATGCATTGCTGGACAATACTTTCAGATGTGATACCACAAAACATGTAACAGACAAGGACTTCTTCGATAGAAAGGTCAAAGGAAAGCATGGACAGATAGTGGTTACAGTAAAAAGTAATCTAAATACAAGTACAAATAATCAGTAACACTAACCCACAGTATTTTAAGTTCTCTATTATTCACATTAGCTAATGATTGGTCTACTAACACTGAATACCAATCCCAACATCTCTGGTGTCCAGGAATCTTACTGATATTTGACTGTATAATAATGTTAAAGATTTTCTCCCAAAGGATTTCACTGAGTCACTTATAAATGGCTTATGAAGTTAGATATTAGAAATCATCTTGGGGACACCTGGGTGGCTCAGTCCGTTAAGCCACTGCTGGAATCAAGTCCCGCATCAGGCTCCTTGTTCGGCAGGGAACCTGCTTCTCTCTCTGCCTCTGCCTGCCTCTCTGCCTGCCTGTGTGCGCGCTCTCTCTCTCTCTCTCTGGCAAATAAATAAATAAAATCTTTAAAAAAAAAAAAAAAAGAAATCATCTTGTATGTTTACACAATGCACACATGTAAGCATACGAAGCTCTGCCAAGCACAGCTAAGAAAACCTACAAAGGAAATAAATTACACGAAGACCTGTTCTAGTCACGTCACAGATTCAAATGTTATGTTAACACAAATGTGTGGCCACAGCAACCTCGCTGGTTAGGCACCAAATATTAAAGTAGGGACAAATACTGAATTACTGTGTGCTTCTGAAGGGATAGGTAGAAAGGGAAACTGTGCGCTATTTTCCCTAGTCTTTGGTTCTTTTTAAGGAATTGGTCCGTTTCATGTTAAGTTAGCAAGGCTGTGGGCCTAGAGTTGTTCATAACATTTCTTTATCATCCTTTTAATGGCAATGAGATCAGTAATAATGGGTCTCTTTCATTTATGATATTATAATTTGTGTCTTCGCTCTTCTTCCCTTGGTTATTTCAGCTAGAAGTCTGTATTTTAGCCAGAACTCCCCTTTTCAAAATGAAATCCAACCTAGAAATAATTTCTAATTTCTGTTTCTAATTAATAAAAACTATAAATGAAGAAAAGTTAAAATTAACATATAAATTTGCTTTCTTTTTACATTTTTACAAGGCAATTATATCCCTTGGTATTGCTGTTCAAGAGAAGAACACGTGCATATTAAAAGCTCTCTCATGTGCATATAAAGTGGAAGAGGTATCAAATGTCAGCAGCACCTATATGAGATATTACCTGAGGGTTTATTATCATGTAAATATCCATCCAAATAAGATCCAGTATCAGTTCCAAAACCTGAAAGCCTCTATTTGAGTACCAGCTTTTAGTAGAGCATGAAGAGCACAGCTGTATGGCCTGAGTAAAGGACAGACCAGTGGAAAACATTAGTGGAATTTCTAAAATTTTTACCATGGCTGAATTAAATTCAAATACACTTCAGCAAAATGCCTCCTGGCATTAAACTCCTGACACCTTTTCTGAACACGTTTTGATCATTCATGCTGTATGCAGTTCGCCTGTTTTGCTTTTGCATCAAGAAAGAGAAAACTGATCAAAGATGGCTAGAACCACAAGCAGTTTTATTGTTTGAGAAATCTGGAGGTTATTGGTTCTGCAGGTGATTCCATGGCTTAAGGAAATATTAGTTCTTTCTATTTTTCTATTCTGCCACTTTTAACCTTGTTGACTGTTGTGCTGTAATGGCAAAATGTTCACTGAAGGTGAAGATAAAAATGTCCTCAAAGCACAGCATCCCAGGCAGGAAGGACAAGGCAAGGGCAAAGGGACTTCACCTTGCAAAGCTTGTATCTTTAGTGAGGAAAGAAAAAAAAAATCTTTCTCAGAAGTACTTAGTAAGCTTCCTCTGACAGATTACAGGCTCAAACATGGTCACATGCCCACCCCTTTCAGTCACTGGCAAAGAGGCGTGAGATTGGCCTACTACCACACAAACAAAATGGAGTTCTCTTCACAAGGAGGAAAACAGTAATGCTGCTGGATGAATAAACAATGATATATGCCATATTTGCTCTTGTTAAAAGTGAAATTTGAAAAGTAGAGTTCCAATACAAAGCTCTCTACTAAACACATAACAATGGGTGACTAATTGCTGAAAAATTCTACATCTAATAAAATCCATAGTTTGCTTAAATAGTAAACAATAATGTTCATCAAATTCACATAAAAAAATCATCCAATAAATAAACCAAGTGCTGAAACAATAACTGATAATGTGAATCTCAAAAATGAATCTTGAGACACATCAGTCCTAAAGTAAATAGCTAGATCAGTCAAGTTTGAGAACACCAGCCTTGGTTCAAAAAAAAAAAAACCCTTTTAAAAAGATAATTGGAGAGATGAATAAAGAGAGAACTAAAAATTTTGACCACCTTCCATCACTTTTTTTGTTTTTTGTTTTTTTTTTTTTTTTTTTTTTTTTTTTTTTAAGATTTTGCTTATTTATTTGAGAAAGAGAGAGACAGAGCAAGCATGAACAGAGGGAGAGGGAGAAGCAGATACCCCTCTGAAAAGGAAGCCTGACATGGGGCTCAACATGGGGCTCTCCCCCAGGACCCTGAGATCATGACCTGAGCTAAAGGCAGAGGCTTAACCCACTGAGCCACCCAGGCACCCCTGTGTTTTGCTCTTAACATGTGGTACTCTTTTAATCTTCATCATAATCCAATGAACTAGTAATATCTCTTTTTGTAAAAAAGAAAACTAAGGTTCAGAAACATTAAGTAACTTATCCAAGAACATTAATAAATATGAAGCAAGATGGGGCGCCTGGGTGGCTCAGTGGGTTAAAGCCTCTGCCTTCGGCTCAGATCATGATCCCAGAATCCTGGGATCAAGCCCCGCCCGCATCAGGCTCTCTGCTCAGCAAGGAGCCTGCTTCCCTTCCTCTCTCTCTGTGGGCCTCTCTGCCTACTTGTGATCTCTGTCAAATAAATAAATAAAATCTTTTTAAAAAAAATATGAAGCAAGAACTCAAACCTAGTTTTCTATCTGCTACCCTACCGCAATTACATATGTAAAGGTTGCAGTAGCTAGAGCTGTGTTTCTTTTGTAAGTCTTGATGAGAAGATAACAAGTCTATTAGAGTTTGTAACAAATCAACCCAAAATTGTATAATGGCCTCGCCAGAGAATAAAACAAAGATCACCAGAACTATAGATAAACAAGCTGAGTTAAAATAAATACACCCAAAATTGAGTCTGCTAACTTACCAAGCAAGTAATTATATGCCAGTAAAAAAATTTGCCGAATAGTTCATTCAGGGAGAAAAGTCAGGAAGTTTTAACATCTAGAAAGGGGATTCATGATCGCGAGGGTAATTAAGCATGAAAGCTAGCACTCTGGATAGAAGAAAATAAATCTTTAAGTCTGTATGTAGTTGGTTAAATAAGATCCATTACTTATGGATCAGGAAAGAGTCCTCAGGCCCAGTAAGAGTCTTTCTTCCCTCTCTCTAAGAGTTCATCATCTTTTATCAAGTTAGAACTACTGGCAATGAAACAGAGTAGTTAGTTTTGCATCTCTTGGCAAGTACTACTATAGATGGAAATTTTCCCACTTATGGGTCAAACATAATAGAAGTCCATTTCTCACTCAAACACTCCAGGGCAATTCCAGTGGGGGTGATGGGATGGGATCTCCAGAGTCATTCAAAGACCCAGGCTTACAGAAATAATACAATCTTTAACATGTGGCTTCCAAAGCTGCTCCAGTCACTGGCCAAAAGCAAAAAAAGCAGGGAAGATCTTCTGTAAAAGGTTTGGGGGACCAGGCCTGTGAGTGGTACATACCACTTCCACCAACATGTCACTGGATGAACCCAGTCACATGGTCAAAACTCACTCCAGGATGGCAAGGTAACATCAACTCCTATGTGGTTTCTTTGGCCAAATAATGTTAGGAAACAGAAATGCCAGGTTTATCAGCCTCCTTCTCACAGATTGGTTTGCCTTTAACTTGCTAATGAACTCTGCCGTTTTTCAATGGGATATACATTTGTAGCATTACTCAAACCTATCTGGACATGGTAGCCATTTTAGAACATTTAGAAGTAGCAGATCTCAACTGTAGCATGCATCAGAATCACTTGGTTTATTAAAGACTGTTTGCTCAGTCCCATTCTCAGAGCTTCTAGTTTGGTGGGTCTGGGAAGGGGCCTGAGAATTTGCATTTCCAACAAGCTCTCAGGTGATAATAATGCTACTGGTCCAGAGACCACACTTTGAGGACTGTAATCAAAAGGATCCCTTGAGAGAAAAGGGAAATCCAAAGTGATGGGGATGAGAATGTGTGCCTGCTGGATGTAAGAACTGAATTGCCCCTTCCATAGCCTTTATAGCTTTCCCAAATCCAGTCCTCCCACTCAGGAGAAGCCATGGTTCTAGTGTGTATGCTGGAGAACTTCATCCATTTCAAGGAGGTATTTGCTGCTAAGAAGTAGTACTGTACCCAGGAAAATAGAACTAGACTGAGCGAGTCAGACTATGTGGGGAAAATGATAATCATTTATTAGCACAGTGAACAAATCCTCCAATACTACACTCATCTTTCCATCCTCTAATATTTTGAGCAGATACCTAGCTGAATAAGAAAAGGTACCTTCACTTTCAAAGATCACAGTCTTGTTTAAAAGCAAGCAGAGATGTGTCTTGGGAATACACACAAAAAAAAGGATGAAATCCAACCTAGCCCCAAGGATGTGGGGTCAGAGAAACCTTCCTTGAACCAGTAAGTTCTCACTGTGTTTGAGTATTTATCATTCTACTTGCTTCCTGTATTGACATTTTCTGTCCACCCAATCAAAAAAAAAAATTGTATTTACATTTCCCCCTTGGATTTTTATCAACTTGTTAAAAGTATAAATAGATTTTCAGACTTAATTTTTTTCCCTTTGATTATTGAAAGGGGTTCTTATGACTTCTCAGATTTTCCAAACCTGCACTTACCGCTCCTTGATAGTTATTTAAAAGACGCCATATAGCCACTAGCCATTACTATGAATTATACCACAAAGACAGAGCATAAGTGATTACAGTATTCCATTACTAATTTAGCTCAATGTCAACACAGGCAAATCTCAGAGGTATTGTGGGTTCAGTTCCATATCACCACCAGAAAGTGAATATAACAATGAAGTGGGTCAAATTAATTTTTCAGTTTCCCAGTACATATAAAATTTATGTTTACACTAGCCATGGCCTACTAAGTGTTCAATAGAATTATGCCTAAAAAATACAATGTGCATCCCTTAATTTAAAAACACCTTATTTCTAAAATCTGCTAACATTATCTGAGCTTTCAGTGAGTCGTAATCTCTTGCTTGTGCAGGAGCCTGCCTCAGTGTTCATGGCCGCTGACCAGGCAGGACAGCAGTGGCTGAAGGCTGAGGTGGCTGGGGCAATTTCTTAAAATAAGGTAAGTGAGTTTTCTGCATCAACCGACTCTTCCTTTCACTAACAGTTTCTCCGTAGCATGTGATGTTGTTTGATAGCATTTTACCGACAAGAGAACTTCTTTTAAAATTGGAGTCAATCCTCTCAAACCCTACCATTGTTTTATCAACTAAGTTGGTGTAATATTCTAAATCCTTTGATGTCATTTCCACAGTCTCCACAACATCTTCACCAAGAATAGATCCCATCTCAAGAAACCACTTTCTTTGCTCATCCATAAGACAGGGAGTTCCCTGTCTCTTAAAGTTTTATCACGAGATGGCAGCAAGTAGGTGGCAACCTCAGGCTCCACTTCTAGTTCTGGTTCTCCAGCTCTCTTCACACCTGCAGTTACCTCCTCCACTTCCTTCCTCATCCCTGAGGGTTGGAAGCCACTTCTTCCAAGCTCCTGTTCATGTTGATACTTTTGACCTCTTTCTATGAATCAAGAATGTTCTTAAGGTCTTTGACAATGGTGATACCTTTCTGGAAGATTTTCAATGTTCTTTGCCCAGATCTAGCAGAGGTATCACTATCTATGGCAGCTATCGCCTTATGAAAGACAATTTTAAATAATAACTCTTGAAAGCCAAGATTACTCTGATCCATGGGCTGCCGAATGGGTGTTGTTAGCGAACATGAAAACCACATTAATCTCATTGTACACCTTCATCAGAGCTCTTGGGTAATCAGATGCATTATCAATGAGCAGTAATATTTTGAAAGAAATATTTTCTTTTTTTAAATTTTTTTAAATTTTTTAAAGATTTTATTTATTTATTTGACAGACAGAGAT
This sequence comes from Enhydra lutris kenyoni, assembly GCF_002288905.1. Classification (NCBI taxonomy): domain Eukaryota; kingdom Metazoa; phylum Chordata; class Mammalia; order Carnivora; family Mustelidae; genus Enhydra; species Enhydra lutris. The sequence continues at coordinate 1,239,695 of NW_019154168.1, read as the reverse complement.
GACAAGTAGGCAGAGAGGCAAGCAGAGAGAGAGGAGGAAGCGGGCTCCCTAGTGAGCAGAGAGCTCGATCCCAGGACCCTGAGATCACAACCTGAGCTGAAGGCAGAGGCTTTAACCCACTGAGGCACCCAGGTGCCCCGAAAGAAATATTTTCTTCTGAAAGGTCTCCATGATGGGTTTATTATATTCATTAAACCATGTGGTAAACAGATGCTCTGTTATCCAGGCCTTTTTCCATACGGATAAGCCCAGGCAGAGTAAATTTGACATAATTTTTAAGGGTCCTAGGATTTTTTTTTTAAGATTTTATTTATTTATTTATAGAGAAAAAAAGATCAGGCAAGTTTTAGGAGAGGCAGAGGGAGAGGGAGAAAGAGAATCTTAAGCAGTTTTCATGCCCAGTATGGAGCCTGATGTGGGGCTCTAGCTCATGAACCTGAGATCATGACCTGAACTGAAATCAAGAGTTGGATGTTTAACTGACTGAGCCAACCAGGTGCCCCAAGGGGTCCTAGGATTTTTGGAACAGTCCATGAGCATTGGCTTCAACTTCAAGGCAGTAGATGCTTTAAAATCCTAATAAGAGGGGTGTCGGGTGGCTCAGTGGGTTAAAGACTCTGCCTTCAGCTCAGGTTATGGCCTCAGGGTCCTGGGATCAAGCCCCGCATCGGGTTCTCTGCTTAGCGGGGAGCCTGCTTCCTCCTCTCTCTCTGCCTGCCTCTCTGCCTACTTGTGATCTCTGTCTGTCAAATAAACAAATAAAATCTTTAAAAAATTTTTAAAAATTAAAAAATAAAATTCTAATAAGAGAGTCAGCCTGTCCTTTGAAGCTTTGATACCAGGTATGGACTTCTCCTCTCAACCTATGAAAGTCATCTAGGCCATCTTCCTCCAATAGAAGGCTGATTTGCCTACATTAAAAATGTGTTATGTAGTGTAGCCTCCTTCATTAATTATCTTAACTAGATCTACTGGATAATGCACAGCTTCACATTTCACTTTATGTTATGGGGACGGCTTCTTTCCTTACACTTCATGAATCACCATCTGCTTCAAACTTTTCTCAGCTTCCTCACCTCTCTCAGCCTTCATGGAATTAAAGAGAGTCAGGGCCTTGCTGTGGACTAGGCTCTAGCTTAAGGGAATGCTGTGGCTGGTTTGATCTTCTATCCAGACCACTGAAACTTTCTCCTTATCAGCAATAAGTTTGTTTGGCTTTCTTATCATTCATACATTCACTGGAGTAGCACTTTGTTTCCTTCAAGAACTTTTTCCTTTGCATCACATCTTGGCTAACTGGTGCAAGAGGACTGGCTTTCGGCCCGTCTCAGCTTTCAACATGCTTTCCTGGCTAAGCTTAACCATTTCTAGCTTTTGATTTGGAAAGAAAGATGTGCCACTCTTCCTTTCACATGAACACTTAGAGGCCATTGTAGGGTTATTAACAGGCCTAACTGAAGCTGCTGCTGTGTATGGGTGTGGTTCATGGCACCCCGAAACAATTATGATGCTATAATAGTAACATGAGAGATCACTGATCATAGATCACCATAACAAATAGAGCAAGAATGAGAAAGCTTGAAATACTGCTAGAATTACTAAAACAAGACTCAGAGACATGAATAAGCAAATGCTCTAGAAAAAATGATGCCGATAGACTTGCTTAACCAGGCATCCCACAAACCTTCAATTTGTAAAAGCCACAGTATCTGTAAGTCACAAGAAAGCAAAGCTCAATAAAATGAGATATGCCTGTATTAAACTTTTGCCCAAAATGTGATGAAAAAATATTTATGAAGAGGAAAATGGGCCAATTTTGACTCTTAAGTATGGATGCAGCACCTACAAAATTAGAATGTTTTATTCATGTCTCTTAAATGCTACGCTTCATTCTGAAATCCAAAGATCTGTCTAAAACAATTTGCTAAGCTACATAATTTTACATTGGCTTGTTTAAAAAATTGGAGATATATCAGAAAGCATTTTAAGATCCCTTTTATGTGTATCAAATATTGCTGACTTTGAACAATGCTCCATTATGCTCTGATAAGATGCTAGAAGAGATCCATGGTTTTCTACACTTCCATTCTAATATAGAGGGTAGGGTAGAGAAGAGACAATATTACCTGTGAGTTTTGTAATTGTTGAGGCTGGATAAAGAAGGTAGTGGAATGATTATGTTGCTCTGCCTCGCTTTGTATATATTTAAATTTTTTACTAAAAGTATTTTTTCCCTAAAAATCAGTGTTCGGTGGTCTTATCTGCCAAATCAGTTCTACTGGTAATTTCATGAATGATAAGACAATGTTTAAGAAATTATACTTTCTTACCAAAATCAGCAGATGCCTCCAAAAATGTGCACATGTGACTACGAAATGCTGAGACAGTATATCGTCATTTGCAAGACTGCATTTTCTTTACTGAAGAGTTCTCTACTCTTCACGAAGAACAATCCATTTCTAAATACTAGCAAGAATCTAATTAAAATAATCTGGTTTCGTATTTTCTTCATAAAATAAATGAAAATTTTTTCAGTCTTTAATAAGCCAGGCCAAATACTGCGTACCAATTAGTGAATGGTGGAAGCACTCTGTGATGCTTGAGAGAAATTTCTGCAAGTGTTTGATATGTTTGATTAGCCCATATAAAGTCTGAAAGGTTGCATCTTCTAAATCGCACTGTTTGCCAGTAGTGTACTGGTAAATGTTTAACTAGCTCTCTAAAACAAAAATGTATATATAAATATACATACAGTTTATTTTTAAGTCTACTGGTGTAAAGGGATATAATACACAATTTGCAAATAATAAGTTGTACAATTTGTTTATAAATTCTATATGGCCATTTGATTCTCAGAAAATGTTTTTGTTGACTTTTGCTAAAATGTAGATTCCATAGCTAGCTTATATTTGCTTCTTTGCTGAATTGAACTACAGTTTTCAAAAACTGTGAGAATATCTCCTCCATTTTTGGGTTATTCACAACACAATAGTAGATACAGACACAACACACTTTATGTTTAATCATTTTAATAAAATGAGTAACATTTTATCTATGACATTCTTAAGTCTAGATCAACAAAAACAATAAATCAAGCCCTGGTTTTAGCTTTGCCAGTTTCCATGGTGGATTTTAAGCTCCCAACATCTATCATGGAAAATTATATTGGGAAGAGGTGCACCGTGACATACCATCACAGAGTGCTTCCACCAGATAGACATGACAGATGCAAATAATTTCAGAAGTATGGATACTTGCAAGATGTACTAAAATCATTAAGAAATGATACATCCTGGGACACCTCGGTGGCTCAGGGGGTTAAAATTTCTGCCTTCGGCTCAGGTCATGATCTCAGGGTCCTGGGATCAAGCCCCGAGTCGGGCTCTCTGCTCAGAGGGGAGCCTGCTTCCCTTACTCTCTCTCTGCCTGCCTCTCTGCCTATTTGTGATCTCTGTCTGCCGAATAAATAAATAAAATCTTTAAAAAAAAAAAAAGAATTGATACACCTTGAGCATATACTACCTTTGTTCCTAATATGTATCACTTAGTTATAAGTTTACATACTTTTTAATAATGACTATGTTTCACAACTGACTAAGAAAACTCCCGAAAATTGAACAAGCACTTTTGAGTACAGAAGCTCAACCACACCATTGCCTCTCTTCTATTTGTGAGCTGATATAGGGGCATTATGTAGGGGTCTGTGTTATAAAACTATTTTTGGAATTCCTCCCCCAACTTGCCACACTGGCCTTATTGCTGTTTTCTCAAAAAAAAAAAAAAAATGCAACTTTCTGTTTAATGGAATATTTCCCCAAATGGAAATGAGCTCCATTTACCCTTCAAAACCATTTTCAAAATTGAGGGCTTCCCAGCTCCAACACCTCCACCACCCTGAAGGTTTTCTTGATCTTCTCTTCACAGTGAATCCTTTTTTCCTTCTTCCATGCCATCAAAGCACATTATACATCCTCTACCTGAAGCTTCTTAATTCTATCTCATGTTAGAATTAGCTTTTTGAGAGCAGGAACCGTATGTAGGCTTTGAACCTTATTCTTCACGGCAAGCACTCAGTTCATGTCCCTGAATCTAATCTTTCTTTCCACATTTGCTGGAATTTAAGATGCAACCAGTATTAATGAGGTTAGTTCCATGAGGACAGACTGATCTGCAGTGTATCAGAAGCACAGTTCCTCCATCTATCATTGTGGTAAGTGGGTAATCACAAACAGATGGAAGAAAGCCTCCAAATCTTACAATTTGGAAGGGGACGGTGATGACAGTATTTCTGGCATTTGCTCTTGAACACCATGACAGCACAAGAACACTCAACCCCAATACAAACATGGCTCAAGCACCATTTACCGAAGAAGTTGGCAGCACCTGGCGGCTAAAACACACACATGTGCTCAACTAGGACGTTCTCCAAAGGTCATACAGCAGCTGAGGTCATATGGAAGTTCTTTCAATACTGGAAGGCTGCAATCCTAGACTTGTTTCAATGGTTCACTGGTTCAATGGTTCACTAATTGGACCAGTTCTTTTCGTGTTCCTGGGGCCAGATGTTTATATCTGCAATCCAAGATGGCTGAATGAGATGGTCTCTAAAGGGAGCTAATTCTCTATGATTCTAAGGCTCTAACACATACAGTCAAGCAACACAGTGTGTACTAGAAACTCAATTCAAACACCAAGTTATCAAAGGGTAGGCGAGGGTGTTTTTATCTCATTCTCTATTTTCAGATTGTTCTATAAAGGAAATCATCTTGAACTTCAGAATGATGGAGAAAGAAATTTAATCAATAATAATATATAGCTTATAATTTACAGCTGCATTGTGGCAGAATAGTTCTAGAGCTCTATTATAAACCCATACTTCTATTGAAATAATTGAATTGCTCTTGAAAAATTCTAGTTTTCCCAATAAAAAATGTTTCTGCTATAAATGAAGGGGTTTTTGTTAACTATAGGTTCTACATCCAAGTGCTGGCTGCCATGGAGACCAAAGGACACAAATATCAAGTAACATCTAAGTCAACAACTGGTAATTCCTATTGGGAGATTATTTCTCTTTTCTCTATAAAGAGTGATTTTCTAAGTTCAGCAGTGGAGAAAGCAAGCTTCATAAAGCTGATGACACAGACATGTCCCTCTGTGAGTTTGAGTGTGGAGTATTAGTCTGCTTTTCCAGCTATCTATAATGCTAAGCAAAGAAAGAAGGTAGCTATTACAGAAGGAAGCCCATATCACTGGAGAAAGCAGGTGGGTGTCTTGTGCTACTGTACTGACCTATCTACAGGAATAATTGGCCCTGAGGAATTTGAAAGAATTAAGGAGGTGGTAATTCAATTGAAAAAACAGTGTGGTGGCACTTACTACATGGTAGGTACCATGTGATTCAGGTTTTCTCCTGAGTCTCTTCCCCCCACATTATTAGTTCCTCAGTTTCTGTTAAGCCCAAGGAGGAATCAAGTTCCAAATTTTCGGGTTCCTGGGTGGCTCAGTTGTTGCGTGTCTACCTTCAGCTCAGGTCATGATCCCGGGGTCCTGGGATGGAGCCCCGTGTCGGGCTCCCTGCTCACTGGGAGGCCGGCTTCTCCCTCTCTCACTCCCCCTGCTTGTGTTCCCTTTCTCGCTATCTATCAAATAAATAAAATCTTTTTTTAAAAAATTAAAAGTTCCAAATTTTCTCTCCCCTCCAGATATCTTAATAGAACAAATGGCCTGAAATTAAACATATTGCCAGCTTTCTTATTTCAGTCCAAGGGGATAGAGGGAAGAGAAGGTGTGACAGTACTTGTGTCCTACAATTGTTGTGGAGTGGAGCTCCTACAACTTGCATCTCAATTATATATCTGTTGTTCTTTAGCATCGTAAATGAATATCTGATAATAGCTACATGTGTATTAAAAACATCTATTAAATATCTAATATGCAAGACACTCTGTTAGCCTTTTTGTGGATAAAAAGATTAAATAAACATAGATTCTGTCCCACAGAGAGTTTATAGACTGAGCAGGGGCACAAACAGATCAATAAATGTAATACAAAATGATGAGCCAGGATGAAAACATATGCAAAGTTTATGGGAGTTTAGTGTGGGGAGAGATAACTTCCAACTGAGCAGATGGGGAACACTTAATGGAAAAGTTGGAGTTTAAATGGTTTATAAAGATGAAACAATTCTGGAAGGATAGGACATGTACTGTAGATGGATTAGTTTTATTAGAGTATAAGATATGTAAGTAGAAGTAACAGGCTACAAATTTAATAAGGGATAGGTTCCTTGGGGGAGGGGGGCAGATTAGGATAACTAGAGTTCAGATCTGATGCATCTAAAATCCTTTTTTTTTTAAATCCTGCAACATATCTAATAAGGAGCTGAGAATATTGGACTGAAATTGTTACGCTGGAGCTTAAGATACAGTTCAGGGTTGAGCTATAGAGGAATGAGAATGGAAGCAAGGAGACTGCCAAGAGAAAAACCAGAGAATGAAAAAGAAGGGAAACAAAGAGGCAATTATTAAAGATTGCTTAGATTTACTTCTGTTATATATATGTATGTGTGTATGTGTTTCAGTAGATTCAAATCATGAGCCTAAAACAACCATAACAGAATCATCAGTTATTGAATTCACTGTGATGAGCTTCTTATGTAAATTATATCATTTTATCATTACAACAACTCTATAAAATCATCTTTATTTTTGGTTTTGATATATACGAAAAAAATAATTTCCTACAAGTTACCATAACTCAAAATTCCAAGACATTACTGGAATCTGAATCAAGCATGATCCAAATTCCAAATCACTGAGCGTCCTGCCTCCCAGATGCGATCATTCTCTAAAGGCAGCTGATGACCTAAATAATTATACCAACTAGGGTTGTCAGAATTAACCATAAAAATACGGAATATTGAGTTAAATTTGAATTTCAGAGAAACAATAAATAATTTTTAGAATAACTATGTCCTATGTAATATCTGGGAAATATTTATACTAAAAAATTATTTGTTGTCTGAAATTCAAATTTAACTAAGTATCTTGTATTTATCTGACCAGCCTGGAAGCAACTGAAATTTGGGAAATGATGTCAGTTCTCTTAAACAGATTTTTCTTAGCCCAGGTTAATAAAAGTAAGCAGACAATAAATGAGGCATAGATGGATAAAAAAGAATGAGCAAATGAATAGATAATACATTATAAAAGGCACTATAGAATGAACAATCTTAATCTAGCCATTTTTACATTAATGATATTACTATTATGATAACTTTTGGATGTTAGGATATTTAGTAATATGGGGTAAAATATCCACTTAAGTTTCTCAAATAGCAATGAAAATATTAACACACTCATTTTAACTAAGATTTCAGAAAGAAAAATTGCCACAACCTAAACCATCTGTATACATAGAGCTGATTTAAAATGTTCTACTAGGGGCGCCTGGGTGGCTCAGTGGGTTAAGCCTCTGCCTTCGGCTCAGGTCATGGTCCCAGGGTCCTGGGATCGAGCCCCGCATCGGGCTCTCTGCTCAGCGGGGAGCCTGCTTCCCTTCCTCTCTCTCTGCCTGCCTCTCTGCCTACTTGTGATCTCTGTCTGTCAAATAAATAAAATCTTTAAAAAAAAAAAAATAAAAATAAAATGTTCTACTAATTTAACCTAATTGAAATATAAAATGCATATTTTAATGGCTCTGTTATTCTGATAATATGTTTCTCCAGACATATGATATAGCCAATGGCCAAATCAAGAACATAATAATGTAGATATTTTAAAGAAAGAAAGAATAATTTAAATGCACAACATTATTCTTCAGTTATTACTTCCAATTCTCAGTTGATGAAATAAGCCATTTAAAAACTCATTGTCTGGCACAAAAACACATAGATCAATGGAGCAGAAGAGAGAGTCCAGAAATAAACCCACATTTATATGGTCAATTAATCTATGACAAAGGAGGCAAGAATATACAATGGGAAAAAGTCTCTTCAACAAATGGTATTGGGAAAATTGGACAACTACATGCAAAATGAAGTAACTGAACCACTTTCTTAGACCATGTACACAAATAAACCCAAAATTGATTTTAGACTGAAATATAAGACCTGAAACTATAAAACTCCTAGAAGAAAACACAGACAGTAAGGTCTTTGACATTTTTCTTAGCAATATTTTTTTGGGTCCATCTTATTAGGTAAGGATAACAAAGGCAAAAATAAACAAATGGGACTATATCAAACTAAAAAGCTTTTGCACAATAAAGGAAACTCCATCTATAAAATGAAAAGGCAACCTACTGAATGAGAAAAGATAACAGAAAATGATATATCTGGTAAGTATTCGGATTATATATCCAAAATATATAAAGAACTCATATAAGTCAATTCAAAAAAATAATCCAGTTAAAAAACAAGCAGAAGATCTGGATACACATACACACACACATACACACACACACACACACACACACACACACACACACACACACAGAGGAATATTACTCAGCCATAAAAAAGAAGGGAATCTTGCCATTTGTGACAACATGGGTGAACCTAGAGGGTATTATGATAAATAAAATAAGTCAGACAGAGAAAGATAAATAATGTATGACTTCACTTACATGTGAAACATAAAAAAACAAAACAAACAAAACAAAACAGAAACAGACACAGTCTCGCAGATATAGAGAACAGACTGATGGCTCCCAGAGGAGAGGGGGTGGCCGGATATATGAAATAGGTGTCGAGAATTAAGAGGTAGACTCTACCAATTATAAAATAAATAAGACCCAAGGATGTAAAGTACAGCATACAGAATATTATCAATAATATCGTAACAACTTTGCACACTGACAGATGATAACTAGATTTATTTGCAGTGACCATTTTGTAATGTATATAAATATCAAATTAGTATATTGTACACCTGGAACTAATACAATATTGTATGCTAATTATTTTTCAACTAATGAGAAGGATGGAAAAAAAAAAACACCTCTTCTTTCAGGTCAGTGGCTGCAACTGAAGGAAATTTTAAATGGAATTTCAGGGTGCCTGGGTGGTTCAGTGGGTTAAGCCTCTGCCTTTGGCTCAGGTCATGATCTCAGGGTCCTGGGATCAAGCCCTGCATTGGGCTCTCTGCTCAGCAGGGAGCCTGCTTCCCGCCCCCCTCTGCCCACCTCTCTGCCTACTTGTGATCTCTCTCCCTGTCAAACAAATAAATAAAATCTTTTTTAGAAGAATGAATAAATAAATGGAATTTCAAATCACCAATCATGAGAATACAAATCTAACATAAATAGAAAGTTATATTTTGAATTCATTGATATGACAAGACTCTAAACCTGCTGTTCAGTGAAATGAGAATTGTATTTAACTTTAGAACAAGAAATTAAGAGGCGTTTAGTCAACAAATACTATGACAATTAGAGCTTGCCATTAATAAGCACTGTATTTATGAAAATTACTGAGGTCATTGATTATACACACTTTTAAAACAGAATCTGTCCTTGAGCTATTTTTGTGCACAGCAATTAGAGATTGGTTATTTCCAAACAAGGGTCGGTCACCGAGCTGTTAGTTTTGAATGGGGCCCAAACAAGAAGAGGCTCTGTGACAGGTGCAGGCTAGCACGCAGCAAGCCCGGCCACTCGGGCCACATGATCCCCAGAGGCAATGGTGCTTAACCTGCCAGTGGCAGGTAGGGATACTGTTTGGAGCCTTTGCCAGACCCCTGGGGGTGAATCAGAGCCCCCAGAATAAATCAAATATCAATCATATGTCTATATATCATATAGGGAAAACATTGATTCTTCTATAAGAATCCTTAAATGAACACCAGAGTCATAAATTAGATAGCACTTTCTGTTTATATTAATTTTATGTATCTGTATATTTTCTCAATCTCGACTTTTTTTTTTTTTTCCAGTAGGACTTGTACTTATTTCTGGTTTGCCGTGAAACACCTCACTAGACAAAATGATAAGTATATCGGGCAGGAGACCTTACAACTGATGGAGAAAAAAAATAGATGTAACCTTCTCTTCAACTGTTGAATTCTGATCAAGTGATTAAGATACAAAAATGAAAGAGTGGAGGGAAAAACACTTTTTTTTTCCTTTTTGCTGTGAGTGGCCACAACAGAAATAAAAATACAAAGGAGAACAAAATTATGTGAATACAACACAGGCTGACACCATAAATGTTACAAGGAAAAAAGTCATTTACACAAATTCTGAAAACAATTCATTTGCAGTCTTGCAGGGCCGGCCCTTGTAGGCAGTCATTCTGGCCGTCTGCTGGGAAGAAGCCCTGAGACCCACTGGCTAGCACTTAACAATGGTTTCTAACTGTGCATGTTTTTGACAGGCTCCTAGATTAGGATGCTAATGAGCACACTTCAGTGAGGGAAATCTACTGGTATCCACCACCTTTCCTTTGAACTGACAGAAAAACACAAATGGAACCTGTGATTGTCACACAGTGGTCTTTCCAGGCAGCTTTGTGTGTTTCTGGTTCAGAGTAACCCTTAGTTTGCTTGGAGACAATTGGTCTATTCATCAATCTCGTCAAAGTATCAAGGACTTTCTAGAAGTTTAGGTAAAGAGCAGCAAGAATTTCTAACTGGGTGGTTAGCAGGTGTGGCTTGAGATAAAAATTGGGGGTAAAACACAATCTCTATTGTCTACATTAACTTTAAGAAGGGGGAATAAAAGTCCTCTGCTCTGGCTGTGGTGAAAGGACAGAGATCAAACATATGCTCCCACCTAAAACAGTCCGGAAGCACAGACAACCGCTGAGGAGGGAAAGCAGCAAGGGGAGCCCTACGACTGTATCAGCTGACTCCTAGCCTCGGGTTACAAGCCACGGACCAAGAGGAAGAAAGTCAAACAGAGCCCTGGAAATCTTACCAAATTGAGGAGACAGACAGCAGAGTTCAGAGAGCTCCAGGCAGCTAGAATTTGTGGACAATGAAACAGAGAGAGAACCTCAGGGAAGAAGACCTGCAGAGGGGCCCCCCAATTCTTCATCTGACCTGCATGTGCATAAGCAGAAACGACCTGAAGCCAAGGAGAGAATCACTAAAAAGGCATAGTCAGAATATTTCTAGGAGCCTGTACAGGACCAGATGTTGGTATAATCCTTAAAATTATATAGCTTTAGTAATGGTGCTAAATTGGCCCTAGACTAAAGAATTCCCCGGACTTACCTTAACAAAGCTTTAAAATCTTGACAGAATATAACTGATTCTCATTAACCTAAATTGCTCTTGGGGCAGGGTGTGGAAACCAATATTAAAAAAACCCAACACTATATTTAATAGAACACAACAAAATACAGCAGTCAATACATTAAAACCCACAACATCTACCATTCGATTTAAAGGTGATTATAAGGTTAAAAAAAAAAAGTATGGCCCATAAATGGGGATCAATCAACAGAAATATATCCAGAAATTACAGTAATTATGAAATTAGCTGAGAGGGATGTTAAAAGAGCTATTATATGATCACTGTTTTCAAAAAAAGGTAAAGGAGGGACGCCTGGGTGGCTCAGTTGGTTAAGCAGCTGCCTTCGGCTCAGGTCATGATCCCAGCGTCCTGGGATCGAGTCCCACATCGGGCTCCTTGCTCATCGGGGAGCCTGCTTCTCCCTCTGCCTCTGCCTGCCATTCTGTCTGCCTGTGCTTGCTCTCTCTCCCTCTCGCCCTCTAAAAAAAAAAAAAATAAAATCTTAAAAAAAAAAAAAAAAAAAGGTAAAGGAAAACCTAAGCATAAGAAGATAAACAAAAGTTATAAAATAGACCCAAAGGTCCTTTCTAGATATGGGAAAAAGATATGTGAAGTGAAAAGAGCACTGGATGGAATTAACAGCAGATCAGACAGTGCAGATAAAAAGATCAGTGAGCGTTAAGCCATGTCAGTAGAAACTATCTGAACTAAAGCACAGAAAATAAAGTCCCAGGAGTGGAGGGGCAGAAAAATATTTGAAGAAAATAATGCTGGAATTTTTTCCAAATTTGATAAAAATTATAAGACCACAGTGCAAAACCTCAAGGAAACCCAAGCAAAACATACCAAATAATAATAATAATAATGCATCATAATAAGTTGTTGAAAGTAGTGATAAAGAGAAACCTCAGTAATCGCTAGAGAACAAAAAGGAATAAGAATAAGGACCAGAATGATAGCACACATCTGCCCGGAAACCATGCCACCCAGAGTACACTGGAGACACCAGCTTTTTTTGACAGACAGAGAGATCAAGAGCAGGCAGAGAAGCAGGCAGAGAGAGAGAGGAGGAAGCAGTCTCCCTCCTGAGCAGAAAGCCCAATGTGGGGCTCGATCCCAGGACCCTGAGATCATGACCCAAGCCAAGGGCAGAGGCTTACCCCACTGAGCCACCCAAGAGCCCCTGGAGAAACCATCTTTAAAGTAATGAAGGGAGTGGAGGAGGGAGAACACCCTGACCCAAAATTCTTTACTCAGCAAAAATATTCCTCAAAAATAAAGGTGAAATGAACTCTTTTCCAGAAAATGAAAACTAAGTGCATATTATGGAGGCCGAGAAAAATTAAGGCCATCCCACTTCAGGTTTAGCCTTAGCATAAGTACAGCCATCTTAGCTCCGGCAGCCATCTCAGACCCCTGTGCCCAAGGGCTGAACTTTCTCCTACTTTATTTTAGTTCTAAGAACCCCCACCCTGCTTTGGTTCCAGAGACCCCCACTCTGCTTTGGTTCCAGAGATCCCCACCCTGCTTTAGTAACAGGAACCCATAAATACCCCTGCCTTAACTAAGCTCGGGGTCCAAGTCCCTACTCTGCTGTGTCAGGTATACTTGGGCCCAAGCTTAAGCTTGTTAAATAAACCCTTGTGTGATTGCATTGGTGTTGGCTCCTTGGTGGTCTCTTGGATGTGAAAACTCGGGTATAACACATATGTTGTTAACAGACATGCACTATAGCACACTAAAGGAAGTTCTACAGGCAGAAGGAAAATGATAACAGATGAAAATCTGGGTCTACATAAATTGGGAATGATAACCATGTGAGTAAATATAAAAACCTTTTTATATTTATTTTAATGTCTTTTTTTACACTGTTCTTTTTTATTATGATCAGTTAGCCAACATATAATACATCATTAGTTTCTGATGCAGTGTTCAACGATTCATTAGTTGCTTATGACACCCAGCGCTCATCACCCCACATGCCCTTCTTAAGACCTGTCACTCTGTTAACACCATCCCACCACCCCCCCTCTTTTGTGAAAGAAAGTTTAATACTTAGCAAATACAAGCCATAATCAGAAAAACATAGCATGTTTAAAAAAACAAATGATAAATGATGCTCATTTTGTTTGTTGGGTTTTAGAAAAGTTCTTTTTCAACGGAGAGAAGACATGGTATACAGTATGAATGTTTTTAGAGAGATATTACATTTATTAATGGATAAATTTAGATTTCTCCCTGACTACCTATGAAAGTCCTCCCTCTCACAGAACCAGGAACCTTAATATTTCATAGTTTGAGTATAAGAAGGAATGTCCCTAAACAGTGCAGTCTGCGAAGGGAAGGGATGTGAATGTGGTCTCTAATTTTAGTATCCTCCTTGACATCCAACTGATTATGATTCTTGGACACTACAGTTCCACAAAGAAACAAGTAAAAAATTAAAAACAAAGATTGGACAATAGAGTCCAAGAAATTTTCTAAGACACATAGCAATAAGACAAAATGACAGGTAATAGAAGAAAACAGATACAGGATTTGGCAAGAATTTCCAAACACTGACTAAGGGAAGTCCCAGAAAAAGAGAACAACAAAATGAAGGGGAGAGACTTTTCAAAGATATAATAGGAATGGGGTTCCTGGGTGACTCAGTTGTTTAAGCACCGGGCTCTGGATTCTGGCTTAGGTCAAGATCTCAAGGTTGTGGGACTGAGCCCCACAAGACTGCACTCAGCAGAGAATCTGCTTGAGATTCTCTCCCCGCCACCACTGCCCTACTCATGCACTCTCTCTCTCTTAAAAGGCATTTAAGAGCATCAAGGATAAAGTGAACATTCAAAGTAAATACAAGTTGTCTCCCCTGACAGAAACTAAAAAGACATTATATTTCTTGTCAGCAATAAAATAGGAAGAAAGTAAGACAATACTTTCAAAATTCTGAGAAAAAAATTTTTCAACTAAAACTTCTATACCAAGTTCATTCAATAATCAAGTGTCATGGCACTTGACAGCCATGGTTAGAACAGACTCAGAAAATTTACTTTCTATCCACCTTTTTAAAAAAGTTACTTGAGGATATACTCTAGCCAACAAAGATAGGAAAGCAATAAATGAAAAGATACAGGATGCAAGAAAACTGGAAGCAAATAGGAAGGCTAGAGAGGGAAAGTCCCAAGATAATAAGACACCTAGAGAGCTGCTACTCTATTTGGGGGAGGACGTGAGAGGGCTCTGAGAGGGAGGATTCTAGAGAAAAACAGTTGCCATAAAATATAACTGAGAGGCTGGATACTATTAAGCATATGACAAGGGAAATGAGAGAGAAAAAGAACATTTAGAAACACCACCAAAATATGGGGGAGAGGGGGATGCACTACAAAAATATCAAGGTCCAAATACAAAACAAAGTTAAAATGCATTATTTTAAATACTTGGGACCACATCTTTGTCATAGAAGAGAAGAATTGTAATTCTTAACAAGCTGTAGTCATGAATTTAATTTTATGTCGTTATAAATATGTTCTGCATCATTGTTCAGCATTAGATTTAACATAAGGACAAAACATGGAAGACTTGTGTGTGGTTTCTGAACAAAAAGTAAATTTTAATTACCTTGACAACATAAAAGCAAAATCCTACTTGATACAAAGTAGACCACAGAGGAGGAAGGAAGATCAGACAAAAGGAGGAGGAGGCTGATGTTTTCATCCTACCTAGTGGGACAACAAGATACCCTATATAAGGTAAACAGAGCAGGAAACAGCGAATTAAAGTTACTATTTAAAGTTACAAAATTGAGCACCTGGGTGGCTCAGTCAGTTAAGGGTCTGCCTTGGGCTCCAGTGGCGATTCCAAGGTCCTGGGATAAAGCAGGGAGCACCCATCTCCCACTCCTCTACCGCCCCCCTGCTTTTGTGCTCTCTCTCACTCTTTCTCTCCCTCCCTCAAATAAATAAACACAATCTTTTAAAAAATAAATAAATAAATAAAGTTACAAAGTTAAGGAATTAAGGAACTAAGAGAAATACAGCCATCGGACAGAGGCAGGAAGAAAAGGTAGACTGGAACAAATGAGCCAAAGCCTCAACTTTCACAGGGGAGACCCAGTCACTGTTATAAATTTACACTTTTATCTAAATTGATAAATATCTACTGATAAAGGAAAAATAGAGATGTAACCACACTTTCTGACTTGTTGAGGTAGTTACCAAAAGATAAAAACAGAAATTATCCAAAAGTATTTGCCTCTAGTGTATATGTTTAAAGCATAGGCAAGGGCAAACAAGAGTTTATTGCTTTGCATTATTTAAGTATTCTTAAACAATGAATATTGGAACACTGAAAAAAAATTTTTTAAAAGAATTCTTAAATCAGTCAAAAGGAAAAAAGAAAATGGAAATAAATTATGGAAATAAATGAGCAAACCAAAGGTAAATGGACTTTTTAAATATATCTGTGTTTCCTATGAAGAAGATAACACATTTTGCATTTAATGCTAATTTCTTTTAGAGCTTGCTGCTGATTTCTAGTGATTGTTAGAAATATCAGTCTGAAGTGAAAAATGATAATGACGAAAATAAACTTGCTTACTTCAACTTTAAGATATTTTGGGAATAATGATGCAGGTTCTTTTTTTCATGGAAAGAACGAAATCCTTTGGCTCCATAGGATTATTGACAGCCTTTCTTCTCCCATATGGGTTTCATTTCATGCAGCAGCATGAAACTAAAATTCCAAGGTCTAGCTTTCTACCTTTATTTATTTTCTTCTTTCTATGGAAAAAAAAAAAAAACACGCTGATTTTTAGTCAGAGATTGAATTCCTACTTGGGTTTCCCTTTACTCCTTGGAGAACAGCTTTTTTAATTTCCTTTGAGGGATGTAATGGATTTCTAGTATCTAGAGCATGTTATGAAGTTCTAGCACAGTGTACAGAGATGGGGTATTAGAAACATATTAAAAAAATAAAAGAATAGGGGCGCCTGGGTGGCTCAGTGGGTTAAGCCTCTGCCTTCGGCTCAGGTCATGATCCCAGGGTCCTGGGATTGAGCCCCACATCGGGCTCTCTGCTCATCGGGGAGCCTGCTTCCCTCCTCTCTCTCTGCCTGCCTCTCTGTCTACTTGTGATCTCTGTCTGTTAAATAAAAAAATAAAATATTTTTTAAAAAAATAAAAGAATAAACAAAAAAAGATAAAAGTCAATTAAACTGCAGTGAAAATATTATAGACCACAAAAGCAGTCGGATCATATTTTAGTATGCATCTTGATACATCAAGGTTTAGAAAATGACTTTTATGATCAATATGGAGGGAGGGGCAGTATGTTCTGCACAAGGTACTGAAAAGCAACTATCAAAAGGTAATGGATTTTAGGGGTGTCTGGGTGGCTCAGACGTTAAGTGTCTGCCTTCGGCTCAGGGCATGATCCCAGCATCCTGAGATGGAGCCCCGCATCGGGTTCCCTGCTTGGCAGGAGGCCCGCTTCTCCCTCTTCCACTTCCCCTGCTTGTGTTCCCTCTCTCGCTGTGTCTCTCTCTGTCAAATAAAAATAAATAAAATCTTTATTAAAAAAAAAAGAAAGGTAATGGATTTTATATTTTAAAAAATTTAGATTTTCAATCAGTCCAAGTCAAGTCAGTCTAACAAAGATTTCTAGAGGCAATTCACTTGAGCCCTGACCGAGAGAAACACCAAGTGAGCATGAGAAGGAACTTGAGGAGCTAACAACATTATTGAGAAGATGATACTTACATGCTGACAAAACTGAAGGACACTCAAAGACTAAAATACTGAAATGAACACAAGCCTCAAAATGCCTGGGACGCATGAATGTATTTCTGAAATACTCAACAAGAAATAGGATTGTGATGGGCCCTGAAAGCCCTCAGGGATTCCACCCCACCTCATCTTACCACAGGTAAAAAGTTGAAGATTTTGGACAATGATAAAAACCAGCGCACTGAGAGCACCTGGGTGGCTGAGTTGTTTAAGCATCTGACTTAGGCTGAGGTCCCGATTTCAGGGTCCTGGGATCTAGCCCCTCACAGGGCTCCATGCTCAGCAGGAGGGCTCTTCATCTGCCCCTCCCCCAACCTGTGCTCAGGTGCTCTCTCATTCTCAAATAAATAAGTAAAATCTTAAAAAAAATTTCAGCACGCTCAGGACTGAGAAACCACATCTCACACGTTCAGAAAACACGAAGACCTTAAGTCTCTCTTGTCTTGTTCTAGTCAAGAAGCTCTAGCTACTGCCCCAACTGCCCAGCTTGCTTCACATGCCTTGCTTCTACTTCCTCACACTCTTTGTGGTTAGTTCATTCTGGTACTCGAATAACCTTCACCCTCTCCACTCTCATTAAGTTTCCTAGTGGCCTCTTGCTGGCAAACCCTAAAATCTACATTTCAGTCCTTTTCTTAGTTGATATTTCTGTTCACTTGAGATTACCAGCCATTCTTTCCTTGAAAATGAATTTTCCTTGAAATGGTTTCTCATGCTGGCCCCCTAACTCTTAAGTTCATTCCTTTGGAAGATGGTTATTACAGGTCTGTTATGTGTCAGGCAGTCTTACAAGCTCTGCGGATACACGGTAAATAAAACTGTTGATCCTAATCTTACATAATTTACATAATAAAGGGGGACAAAGAAAAACATGTAAAATAGTTGGAATACTGGAAAACAACTGCTATGAAAAAGAAAAATAAAGCAGGGAAGGTGAGATAAGGAGTTAAAGCAGTTTGGGTTATAATTTTAGAGAAAGGAGCCAGAAAAATTGGTATTGGATATGGATTAAAAACCTAAAGGAAGTAAGGGAGTAAACCATGTGGATTTCGGGGGCGGGGGGAGGTGGTTATCAATCCAAGAAGAGGGAATTGTAATTTCAAAGGCCCCAAACAGGAATCTGCAGGGTGTATTAGAAGAACCCGGTAGAAGACCAGGGTGACTGGTGCCAAATGATCATGGGGAGAGAAGTAGAAACTGACTAAAGAGAAGTAACTGGGGACAGATCACAGAGGACTTGGTATGCCATTGGAAGGAATGTGGCTTTTACCCCGACTGATGCGAGAACCCATTGAGGTGTTTCAGCAAAGAAGTGACATGACAAAACTTGTATTTTAATAGCATAACTCTGGCTTCTCTACAGAAATAGAATGGAGCTCATGGATTAAAGCAAGAAAGCCAGTTAGGAGGCCATTGTAATACTCCAGACGAAAAATGTTAGCAATCTCAATCAAAGTAGTAGCAGTGAGGCCATAAGAAGTAATTAAATTCTGGTTGTGTTTTTGTAGATGGCGCTGGCAAGACCTAACTGATTTTTGGTCATGGCAACTGGAAGAATGGAGTTGTCATTTCCTGCGGTGGGGAAGACTCAGGAAAGGTAGAATGAAGTCAGAGAGCATCACAGAATGTCAGAAGCTTGCTTTTGGTCATGTTCAACACCAGATGATTATCAGGCACCCTTGTGTGCATGGCAGTTGGGTGATAGGCAGTAGGGCAGAGTCATGAGTCTGAAATTCAAGGAGGAGGTCTGAGCTAGAGATATACATTTGGGGTTCATAAGACATACATGGTATTTCAAACTATGAAACTGGATCATCACAAAGTAAGTAAAGATAGAGAAGAGATCGGCTCAGGTCATGATCCCAGGGTTCTGGGATGGAACCCCGCGTCAGGCTCTCTGCTTAGCAAGGAGCCTGCTTCCTTTCTGCCTACTTGTGATCTTGTCTGTCAAATAAATAAATAAAATCTTAAAAAAAAAAAAAAAAGGAGAGAGAGAAGAGAAGAGAAACACTCCAAAACTGAGCTCTGGATCACTCTAGTGTTTAAAGTTCTTCTCCTTTTATCAATCTACTATGCAAGGACGATGCCCAGATTATTCTCACTCTCTTCTCCTCCAGCACCAAGCAAGGACTGAGTTCCTTTGAACAAAAGACCATCTATTTCTCCTTTCAACTTGACTTCCTCCCAGCCACAGGCTTCTTCGGTGACCAACGTGACTTCTATTTCCCTCCCATACCATCTTTGATCCTCATATGAACCACATTTCCTCTATAACACTTACACAATCTGTATCTGTTGTACTTGTATGCCTTTTTGCTTAAAGTTGTACGTATGATCTGCTTGCTTCACTATACTAAGCCTATCATGAGCACACCAACCAGTGTGTTGTTAACCCCAACACCTTGCACAAGGACGGAAATATTGAAGGAAAATATTTATATTTGTTGAAAGAATGCATATAAGCCACTCAATAATGACCCCCTGCTATGCAATCCCAATCTGATTTCTTTGCAAACTTCAGAATTCACCAAACTTGTCATAAGGTTTTCATTTAGATGTTCTACCAACACCTCAAATTCAATATTTGCAGTTAGAATTCCTGATAATTGCTTTGTAGACCAGTGTTAGCCCCTCATTTCAATGAATGGAAAAATTATTTGCTTAGCCATCCAAAATCAGCAATCTGGAAGTCATCCTAAACTCCTTTTTCTTTTGTACCTATACCTATTGGTCACCAAATCTTGCCAATTCCTCTAACTGTCCCTCCACTTCATCTGTGATACCTTTGCTTTTCTTCAGCTCCTCAGTTTTTATTTCAAAAGCCTCATAATTACTCTTCTTGACTTTATTATCTTCCTTCAATTTATCCTACTTATTGTTTCCAGAATAATCCTTTGAAAAAGCAAAGCAGATCAGCAACTCTATTAAGATTTCCTGTGGCCCCTTTCACTCCCCACAGGAATCAGAAGCCAGAGACCAATCCAGATGACTGGCCCACTTATTTAAGTAAATTTGAATTTGTTTTCAAGATTAAAATAGGAATATTTTATATACAAATTTAACTTCATAGCTCAGCTTGAAAAATCCAAAACTCTGGTAACACTGGGTACAAAGTTCCACATTCAGCAACCACATGGAGCTGAATCCCACCTACTTCCTGGGGAGTGGGGATGTCCTGGACTGGGGACCACCACCCACCACCGCTCAGAACACTCACGTCAGCTGTATGACGGATTTTGCTGGCCTAAAGGGTAAACATTAAATTCCATAATGTGACCTATAAAGCCATCTGGATATGCTCCTGTGGGCAACCTTTCTGGAATCCCCCCTTCCGGATGCCCCTCACCTACTGAGGCCCACCTCCCACTAGCCTCACACTGTATAATCACGACACTATAGCTGCGTTCTCTAAACACACCATGATCTCTGGTTCCCCCCAGTTATGTACACTGTTCCCTCTATCAGGAATGCCCCTAAGCCCCTTTACACTCCTGCTCATTCATCCAGAAACAGACAGATCCAGATGAGCCTGCAGGCTCACTTCCGCCCCTTCGGATAGATTAACAGAAAGCTGGCTCAGCAGGGCTGAGCGAACATAAAAAAAAATCTGGATGATACCAGCAGCTAGGCTTCATGGGCTCTGCCCTTCCTAAAGTTTTATTTTCTTACCCATTGTTACATAGTCACAGGCATGTCCTCTGTTCCTCTGACCCTACAAATATGTAGAGTTACAGGGCTGGAACCCCTTTCAACCGGAATATTGGCCATGATGTATACAGCCTAGCATTGAACTAAATGGGGGGAGGGGTGATGAGTGAGAGAGCAGGAGAGTATGTGTGCTTTACAAATTCTCTGATAGTAAGTCTTCGGGCAATAGAGCCTGTAAGATAACTGCTTCATGCAGTGCTACAGGTGTGTGTCCGTGACCACCTTCAATTTCCTGCCCAAGCCTTCCTTGATTCATAAAGCTTTTCCTGCCCTCCTCCAGAAGACCCAGATCTTTTGTTCAGGTCCCCCTGCCATCGTGCTCATTCATAGTTCACCCTGACATTTAGAAGATTTATCAGCTCTACTGCAATTCATGGTGTGACTCCATACTTTATTCGTCTCTCTAACAGCACACCAGGCAGAGTCAGGAGCCCAATAAAAGATCACGTGAATCAGCTGAGTAGTATCGGTGCGGTCGCTCTGATAACTTCTAGCAGTTATTCACAAAACAATGGACTGAGTCTTTGCACCTCATTTAGTAAATCCTGAAATAAATGACATTAGGTTTCATTTTCTTTCATTCCTTATTTTTATTTTTTATGAAACGGTCTCAAGGAATTGTTCTGAAGATTAATTTCAGTAAGATGCCTACAAGGTGCCTGTCAAAGAGCAGGTGCTCAACAAAAGTGCCCTATACCGGGAGGCAGTGCTGGGAGTGGTTGAACACAAAGGCTTTAGAATTCTAATTCAAGACTGTACCCCTGAAGCAGACACAGTGTGCCGCACAGAGCCAGCACTGGGGATGTGTTCAATGAGTGAACGAATGCATCCGTGAACGAGCAAATCCAGGCTCTGCCCATTATTCCTGGGTTGCCTCCAAGTCTTTGCACTCACTGTTCTCTGTACATAAAACAATCTTGCCCCAGGGGTCTTCCTCAGGGTTCTGTTCAAATGTCTTCGAATTGAGAGGTCTTCCCAGAACACCTAGATGAAATGGAACTCTTGCTCTCCCCTTACCCTTCTACTTTGCCCTCCGATTTCTCTCTACCCACAACATTGTATACTTAGCTCTTCTCCAGCTCAACTTTAAGCTCCAGAGAGCAGGAACTCTGTCTGCTTTGTTTACTTCTGTATCTCCATCCAGAAGAATGTCTGCATGAATGAATCTTGAAGGCTCTTGGCACAACTCCTCTTCTTCCCTTGTAAAGTAATGGGGTGGAAATAAATGTTCTAGATGAACCTTTGTATTATCCATTTCTCCCAGCTCTTTGCCCATTGAATACAGCAAAGAGCCTCCTTTTTTTTAATGACTAAATTTCATCACCCGTCCTGCTCCATAAATTTGGTAGAGGGTCTCCCCTTCATGTCCAAACTGAAAAATCTCTCCCACAGAGCTACTCTGACCTGTCCAGATGGTAGCTAAGTCCTAAAGTAGGAATGGATTTGTCTTTTCATAAAATTTAAAATTCTATACTTGTGATGATTCTAAAAGTTGACCTGGACCAACCAATTTATTTTATAGATATGGACTATGAAGACCAGAGAAGCCAAGTGATTTAGTCAAGATTACACGGTTAGTGGTAGAGCCAGGAAAAAACAAACAAACAAAAAAAAAACAAAAAATAAAACACAGATTGTAGGATCCAAATCTACACCTGTTAAGTAAATGATGGTCCTCTAACACTAAGAGGGCCTCACCAGGATTCAAATATCTACCCCTTGATTCTGAGTCCATTGTTTTTTCTACCATAACCCTGTGATCACTTCTCTGTCTTACTGAAGGCCATGCCCATGAACCTGACCCCAGTGGAAACACAGCTTTGTCCCTCCAGCTGCTGAATGTCTCCTACAAGCTAAGATGGAATTAGTGACAGCCTGAATTCATCAAGAGTATGAGTTAAGAAGCAATTTTCCCCTGTCCTCTGTTGTTAAATATTTGTTCCTTGTGGTTTTATGGGACCCATAATTCTTGCCAAAGCTGAGTCCTAAGGCTACTAGACAGGAGCTTCAAGAATTATGAATTTGCAGAGTCTTGACGATAGCTACTCAATTTAACCAAGTGTGGCAACTGATTTAATCAAGTAGTCACTCTGGTTTAAAAGACTCTGTAGTTCTGCGAATGTTATTTAACCTCACTGCTCTATCTTCTGCTGGAATTTGGCTTCAAATACACCCTAATGACCATGGGCAGTCAGAATTAATCAGTTCTTCCTACTCACACCCACTTCAAGTCCAAAAAAAGAATGATAAATTTTCTTAACAGCAGTCACCAACATTATAGAGGACACCACTGCCCCCTGGTGGAAATACTAAAAACTATTTCTAAGAATGATGCAGTTAAGATGAAAATTTCCACAGGACGAGAACATTCTTCAAGTTTATCAAGCAAAAAGCTAACTCCCTAGAAACCTGCAAGTTAAAAGGTCATGGGATCTTGTGCCTGCGTTATTATCCTACTTCATTTCCCCCTCCCTAATCAATCCTCTCAACCCCTGGCTCAAACAGCCTCAGGCACCTAGAATTTCTCCTCAGATGGTCTTCAGGAGAGTAACCCTGAAAGACTGAAATTTCTCAGTTCATATGGGCTTAGACAAAACATCACTGTTCACTTTAGGACAAGGCAAAAGTTTGTAGCTGTAAAGTAAAATTAGCACACTCTTAGAATTGTATGGGCACTCTAATTCACAGACCTACAAAAATCTGGCGTCGGCCTAAATTTAGCCAACCTGTACCTCACCTCCTTCCTTCCTGAGAGCCTCAGGGCCTTTACTTCTCTGTGCCAGGTGGACATAAAAGGAAAAGGAGAAGAACCACTTGCACAGAAGAAGCCTCCTACAACAACTCTGATATGCTCCTTCTCTGAACTTCAAGACCTTTTTTTTTAGGCTGTCTGTTGTAGGTACTGCCCAAGACAGATTGCGGGCACTATCCATACGTACTGAATAGGGATTTCAGAGAATGGAGAATCAAACTTTTCATGAGTGAATGAAGTGACTAAATAAACTTTAAATTTTTGAGAACAGATGTCTTTTGTATTTCTTACATAACTGACGCTAAAAATTAACTCCCTTTTTTCTTCCCTAATTGCCACTACCGTCACTCCTACACCTCCATCCCCTTGTGCCTGGACTGTTGCAGTGGGCATGGTGCGTATTATGGGAACAGATACATTTCCCATCCTTCTTCTCCTCGACTTTCAGAGTGGTATTTCTAGACACCAGTCAGAACTTCTTACTCCCCAGCATATAACATTTTGCTGGCTCTTTCACTAGACATGATAAAAGTCTAGTTTTCCCGCCTGACACACAAAAGCCCTCAAGCTCTAGGAGCTTGATTCAGCTCAAGCTCTGAGTAAATTTAATCATCAACTAATAAATCATCAACATATCATTTAATTGTATCACAATTATATTTTGCTGTTTAATTATAGCTGTCACATGACACTCTGACGGGGTAAATTAATTTTTTTATAAAGCTATACTACTCTAAAAAGGAACTGTTATGAATCAAAATAAATATTTTTGAGCATTCAACATCAAATAATCATATTTCTATCACTACTACTAATAATAATGAACTTTGCCCTCTCAGTTTCCTAAATACAGGGGAACATAATGCATTTATATATATATATATGTTTTAAGATTTTATTTACTTATTTGACACAGACAGAGGGAACAGAAGCAGGGGGAGTGGGAGAGAGAGAAGCAGGCTTCCTGCTCCATCCCAGGACTCTGGGATCATGACCTGAGCCGAAGGCAGACACTTAACCAACTGAGCCACCCAGGTGCCCCTGCATTTATATTGACATATAACTGCATATATGTGTGCTCATTATTAAAAAGATAAATTCTGTTTTTCATCCCTTAGGTAATTAGTCTTTGGCAGTAAGGTATATTGTAATAATTAAAAAGTGGATCAAGGGGCACCTGGGTGGCTCAGTGGGTTAAAGCCTCTGCCTTCAGCTCAGGTCATGATCCCAGGGTCCTGTGATCGAGCCCCACATCGGGCTCTCTGCTTGGCAGGGAGCCTGCTTCCTCCTCTGTCTCTCTCTCTCTGCCTGCCTCTCTGTCTACTTGTGATCTCTGTCAAATAAATAAATAAAATCTTTTAAAAAAAAATGTGGATCAAGAAAAGTTTAATAGCCCTCTCTCCCTTGGGGCAGGGTGGGGGGAAGATCATAGAGGCAGGCAGAAAACATAGTTGTTTTTCTCCATCCACAACTGGAACATTTCTCTGCTCTTCCTATTCCTAAAATAACTTCAATAATAAATCTTATAATTTCCACTTTCTATGATACATCTAGATTTCAGTTACAAAGAAGAAAAAATGGAAATAGGAAAGAAGGAAGAACACTTATATGCCCAAGTAATTGACTTTGAAGTACAAAGCTGTCTGTTTAATTAAAAAACAAAACAAAATCATCTATGGGGCGCACTCGCTGCCCCTCTGCACAAGCACCTGTAAGGTAGAGCCCACTATTCTCCCTACAGTGGTACAGACCCACGGACCAATGGCCCCAGTGGCCCACATCAGACCAAATTCCCTCTGATTCCACCGCCTTCTTCATGTCAAAAGGAGTAGGAAGCTTCATCTCTCATCTTTTTAGGTTAGTTTGTAAAAAAAAATTCATAAAATATAAATTCCCATTTCTGGGCTCCTAAGTGAGGAATCTACTCCCAGAGGAGTAAATTCAAGGTCACCACTACTTATAATTGTACTGTCTTGATACCAGAGCCACTAGCGGCGTGTGTTGAACCCTTGAAATATGGTAAGTACAACTGAGGAACTGCATTTTTTTAAATTAATTTAAATTTAAACCAAAAAACTGATACTGAATTCAGTGGAAAACTTTTAAGTATGTTTGGAACAACTTGCATATGTGAATTTACTTTTTCAAGTTTTATGAAATCTAAATGCACATAAAATATTTCCAGTGAAAATATAAAATCCAAATTGAGATTTGCTGTTGGTATTAATATTTGCCAGATTTTTAAAACAGCCTAAAAAAGAAATGCAATGTATCTCATTAATTTTCATAATGATTACACACTAAAACAATATTTTGGAGACACTGTGCTAAGTAAAATACATTATTAAACTTAATCTTACCTATTTATTTTTACTTTTTTAATGTGGCTACTAGAAAATTTTATATTACATATGTGCTCACCTCACATTTCTAACAGACAGCATTGGCTTAGAAGAATCTCTAAAAGATCAATGAGTTAAACCACACCTCTGTCATACTTTACCCACTTCCCCACCTGACCCTACCCCAGAAGAACCCAGATCTGTGCAACTGGCCTCAGTTTCCCATCAGCATCAGAGTTCTCCAGAGGCATGTTTACACGTACAGTTAAGGTCCTTGTTGAATATAAGTAGCAGGGCTACAACACGGGAAAGAATAAGATGTCTCAAGTAAAAAAAGTATCTCTGAGGAAGGATCTCTTGTCGTTATTTCCCTACAGATAGAATAAGTCAATGCCTACATCACCCTAGTGGCAGAATTTAACAGGTAAATACTTGGTATTCTCAAATGTTAATATAAGTGTTAATATAAATTCTCTAATGTACAAACCATATAGAAATCCTAAATTAATAATAAAGTCTGTCCTATATACAGAGATACCATGTTATCCCTCTAAGTCATTTTGTGTCATGATCTTTATTCAGCAACAAAACAACAGCATTCTGTACTGTCTTTATTTTTTTTTAAGATTTTATTTATTTATTTTTGAAAGAGAGGGCCAGAGAGAGAGTGCACACTAGCAGGGGGGAGGGCAGAGGGAGAGGGACAAGGAGACTCCCTGCTGAGTAGGGAGCCTGAGGGACTCAGAGCTCAACCCAAGGATTCTGGGATCGTGACCTGGGCCGAAGGCAGATGCTGAACAGATTGAACCACCCAGGTGCCCCTCTTTACTATCTTTAAAAACAGAAAAACTATAAAATAGATATAATTGGGGGGCGCCTGGGTGGTTCAGTGGGTTAAGCCTCTGCCTTTGGCTCGGGTCATGATCCCAGACTCCTGGGATGGAGCCCCGCATCTGGCTCTCTGCTCAGCAGGGAGCCTGTTCCTCCTCTCTCTCTGCCTGCCTCTCTGCCTACTTGTGATCTCTGTCTGTCAAATAAATAAATAAAATCTTTTAAAAAAAATAGATATAATTGGTAGATTTTGCCAAGGGACTATTTGATTTTGTTAAAAAGAAAATTGATAAGAATATGTATTTCTGTGCTAGATGTCTCTCAAGGGTATCAAATTCCACAGGTGAATGTCAAGTACATTTTCTGGATAATGTTAATCAAATTATGTCACTCATAATTTCCTTGCATGTTGACATTTTAATATTTTGATGACTTCATAGATCAAGGTTTCATTGCTTTAGATACTGAATAGTCTCCTTGTTAAATAAGCTGAGACTGTAAGCTAACAAACCATTTTTTAAGTGTGGTTTAGTGAGAGTATTTTCATTATTGCCCAGTGGCACAGATATCATACGACTTTGCTAATATCCTCACTGGTGCAAATTATAGTGGGAAATCTTGTAAAAGCAGGTGTTCTCAACTCAGCTCCCATAGATCTGAAGGTCATGACCTGGGCCTCCAGTGGCTAAGTCTCTAAGACAGACAGCTGAGAATCCTCATTTCCCAGATCTATCAACAATAAGTTCCTTGATGTGATTTCCCGCTTCTCTCAGGTAATCTGATTTCTATCCTTGGTTCTATCCACAGTATCCTCTAGCCCAGAGTTCAACAAAATTTCTGATCATGACCCACTGTAAGAAATACCTTTCACAGGGGGCCTGGGTGGCTCAGTCAGTTGAGTGTCTGTCTGCCTTGGGCTGGGGTCATTATCCTGGAGTCCTGGGAGCGAGTCCCAAGATCGAGTCCCGTGTTGGGTTCCCTGCTCAGCGGGAAGTCTGCTTCTCCCTCCCTGTCACCCCACTCTTATGCTCGCTCTCTCTCTCTCTCTCTCTCTCTCAAATAAATAAATAGTCTTTAAAAAAAAAAAAAAAAGAAAAGAAATACCTTTCACAAATCGCCTCTACCCAGACACAAACACACATATACATCATACTTTATTAAAAAAAAAAAATTACCTTTACCAAGAAAGATGCTCTCTGGTGTTTTCTCTAGTATATAGTATACAGTTTCTTAAAAAACAAACAAACAAAAAAAAAAACTTTCAAGCCACTGAAATGACTGCAGAACCCACTAAATGTTGGAATCCACTGTTTGAAATTGCAGCTCTAGATTCTTCTGGACTATCCCAATAACCAAGAGAACTTTTGAACATAGGAGTAAGATAGCTGTCCAAAGAATACTGTTTAAAAATACCTTGCTTACTATTTGATACTATTATTAATCTTGTCAACCAATTAAATATGAAAATTTACATTAATCTCATGACAGGATGTGTATTTTTCAGATATATTTGAAAATTTAAGTGAGTTCTTGCTTAACTGCAAAAAAAAAGAAAGAAATTAATCATAAAGTTTGGAAAGGAAAGACCACAAACCTGTAATTTTTATTAAAAGTGTTCACTAAGGATTTTTAGTGTTCCTCTATAGTATTTAGCTTAACATTAGTTTAAAGACACCGCTTTAAAAACCTATCATTCTCATTTGGATCATATTAAATAAGATGATTTTATTATTATTTATTATTATTTTATTATTATTATTATTATATTTATTATTAATAAGATTTTATTTATTTATTTGAGAAAGAGAGAAAGTACACAAGCAGGGGAGGGACAGAAGGAAAAGCAGACTCCCTGCTGAGCAGAGAGCTCAAAAGGGGACTTGATCCCAGGACCCTGAGATCATGACCTAGGCTGAAGACAGACGCTCAACCTACTGAACCACACTACTGCCTGAGATCTATATGAACTTTAAAAAGCCCAATAACACATAAGTGAAATAAGTCAGTCAGAGAAAGACAAATACCATATGACTTCACTCCTATGCGGAATTTAAGAAATAAAGCAAACGAACAAAGAGAAAGGGGAAAGAGAGAGAGAGAGAGAAGAAAACAGAGAGAAACCAAGAACAAACACTTAACTATAGAGAAGAAACTGATAGTTACCAGAGGGGAGTTTGGCTGGGGGCGGCGGGGGGGGATGGATGAAATAGGTGATGGGGATTAAAAGTACACTTCCCTGATGACCACTGAGTAATATATAGAATTACTGAATCACTGTTCTTTACACCTGAATCTAATATAGCACTGTATGTTAACTATACTGGGATTAAAATGAAAAAAAAAAAACAGTAAAACTTTTTAAAAATCCAATAGCATAATAAATTCATTTGAAACCAATATTCAAAATCCTAGATAATATTTGCAGGAAGGTTTAATAATCTTGAGGCCAAAGCACACTATGTTTATCATTATAGAAGATTTTGCATCGAATTTAGACTTTGTAGTCACTTGTTTGGAAGGAAGTCCAATTACTTTTTACAGCATTAATAACTACCTACTGTAGTTGCAAAGGCCTTCCATAAAGTAGTGCAATTATGAGAAAAGTAATAAAATCAATTGAAAATACCAATTGCAGCCTGTTCCGCTACAGCTTGTTTTCCTTAAATGCGCATTACCTCCTATCGAGTGGGCCATGGAGAATGGTGACGGTGTAACAAGGAAGTGGTGTTGGTCCACACATATATTTTACAGTTAATTTCCCACAATGAAAAACAGACTATACCAATATACAAAGGCTTAAGGTAAAAACTGCACACTCTTCAGCAGTGACTTCCTTTGGTGTAAATAGTGGCTGATTTTCTGGCTTCAAGAATCAGAACCCTTTTCACTGGAAACCAGATGAAGCTGGAGGCATTTAATATGTTACCAGGACACTCTCCATGCTATTTTTAAAACATGATGAGAAAGCTGCATTGTGAATCAGGTTTTTTTTTTAGTTTTGATGAAGTCGCTCTCTATTAAAAGCAAAAGCATTAAGTTCCCACCTCTTAAAAGAGGAGTCAAGAGCACCAGAGTATAATGTTGCAAATGTTTGATTAAGGGGAATGCTGGGAGCAATGCTTAAAAAAAAAAGGTCCTTGGGCTTCTGTTGGCTACTAGGATTATAAGTATTATAATTGTGTTCATTATTGCTTTGGTTACAAAGCCCTATAAGTTTAAAGTAGTCTGTCTCGCCCTTCAGTCCTATTGTTTTCACTGTGCAATTTTGTAGAACGTCAAAAAATGCTATGGCCACTAAAAAACAAAAACAGAAACAAAAATTACAAGTATTGGCGAAGATGTAGAGAAAAGGAAATGTTGCGTACCGTTGGTAAGGATGTAAAATGGTGCAGCCCCTATGGAAAGTAGTAAGGAGGTTCCTCAACACATTCAAAACGGTGCTAGCATATGATCGAACAATTCCCGTTCTGGGTGGAATGGGTGAAGCAAACAGAACAGAAGCACTAATCTGAAAAAACAGATGCACCCCTCGTTCAATGCAGTGTTATTTACAATAGCCACAATACGGAAGCAGCCTAAGTGTCTGCTGATAGACGAATGGAGAGAGAAGATGTGGGACATACACACACACACACACACACACACACACAGTGGAATATTACTCAGCTTTTAAAAAGAATGATATCTTGCCATTTGTGACAACAGGGATGGACCTAGAGGGTATTGTGCTAAGTGAAATAAATGAGGTAAGGAAGACAAATACCCTATCATTTCACTTATATGTAGAATCTAAAACACACAACAAACAAAACAGAAACAGACTCATAAATACAGAGAACAATGGTGGCTGCCACAGGGGAGGGAGGTAGAGGGACAGGTGAGATAGGTGAAGGAAATCAAGAGGTACAAATTTCCAGTTATAAAATAAATAAGTCATGAGGATGTAACTTAAAGCGTAGGCAATATAGCCAATAATACTGTGATAACTATATACGGTGACAGATGGTAACTAGACTTGAACATTTCCTAATGGATATAAATGTCAAATCACTATGTTGTAAACCTGAAACTAATATAATATTATATGTCAACTATATTTCAATAAAAATATTTTATAGAATTGACATCTTGTAAGTGTGTACATTTTTAGGCAGAATTACATGGATTTACATTGTTAAAATTACATACTGATTTTTTAAAATCTTAGTTACTTGTTTATTTTTAATCTTTCAGTCCTTACAGATCTACCATATAACTTCTCCAGATCACCTTTTTTTAAATCCATTTTCTATCCCCCATTATTTAGCAAAGTATATGATCTCCAAAATTTTTTTAATTTTATTTTTTTTATTTAAGACAGAGCAAGAAAGAGAGAGAGAGAGAGCACTAGCAGGGCGGGGAGGGGCAGAGGGAGAAGCAGGCTGCCCATTGAGCCAGGATCCAAATGTGGGACTCAATCCTAGGACCCTGGGATCATGACCTGGGCCAAAGGCAGACGCTTACCTGACTGAGCCACCCACACACCCCCAATCTCCAAAACTTAAAGAATTTCAGATTGAATATATACTTCATCACGTGGTGAGACTTGCATCCGGTGGTTACTTTTTCTGTACTATTTCATCACTAACCATTCTACTTTATAATATAGGAAACTATTTAGGCACTAATTAGTAGCACACGAGTCACCTGTGAGAATATGAGTTCTTCTTCACTGTCACTGTAAAGTGTCTTAACAGCACTGCTAAAGTAATGCTCGCTGACTTGTGGAAATTCCATTAAAATCCTCGATGACCAACTGTTGACAATCCCATTGCCAACCTTACCTAGTGCTCCGTATGTTGTGCAAGCCACAAGTTTGCCAAAGGAAACATTTTTTCTAAAATGAAGATTTCAAATGTTGACACCTCTTTTATAGCCACAGTCCGCAATGTTACAAGAACATTTCCTTTCTGGCTTTTTAATTTCTTATATTACATGAGCAAACAGGAAAACATCTTGTTCATGATCCTTGTATCCTGCAGTAATCATTTTCTTGATATGTGATATCATCATCCTCTCCTTGAGGCTTCTCAAAACAAAACTAAATTTAATGGAATAGAAGAAATTAGTTCATTTGAAGTTCTTCCCATCATTGCACTAATAACTTCTAGTATAGAAGATAAGGTTATTTTTTTCTTTACTGTTTGGCTTACCGTGTTTTGAAATCATTTATGCAATTCTTTGCAAATACGACATTTTCCTTATTGTATTTTTTTTTAAGATTTTATTTATTTATTTGAGAAAGAGACAGTGAGAGAGAGCATGAGCAAGGAGAAGGTCAGAGGGAGAAGCAGACTCCCCATGGAGCTGGGAGCCCGATGCGGGACTCGATCCCGGGAGTCCGGGATCATGACCTGAGCCGAAGGCAGTCATCCAACCAACTGAGCGACCCAGGCGTCCCCCTTATTGTATTTTTAAACAGAAGTATAGTGTTTAAACCTCCCCTTTATGTGAAGAAGTATGAAATATCTGACAACTTTATCCGCATGTTTCTGAGTAAAATATTCAATTAATCTTGATGCTTTCATTACTTCAATAAAAAAAAAAATCTCACTGCCTGATTAGGCTAACAGCTAACTGGCCATTTGTGAGTAAAGTTATGAAGCCCAATTTCAAATATTTAATAGAACATTATCAACATTTTCCCTCATTTTTTGACATTTTAAATCTGCCCTCTTGTAAAACTATCTACTATATATGACTTTGGGTTTCCTGCGGGTATCTCAGACTCTTCATATCCAAAAGAAAACCCATACTCTTCTCCCAAAATGAGTTCAGTCTTTCATCCAACAAATATTTATTGAGCTCCAATTATGTGGCAGGCACTGGGTTAAATCTGGAAGATAAAGGGTGAACAAGATCAGGTAGATCTTTCTCTCAAAAAAGTTGGAAATCAAGAAGGGAAGGTACACAAATCAAATAAACACAATAGGTAAATACAAACTCACATAAGTTATGTGAAGAAAAGGGTACAGTTCTTTGTTATAAAGGAATTTGTTCTGCCTTCAGGAATCATGAGTTCCTAATGAATTCAAGCATGAAATAAAATTTGGTGGATAGACTGGAATTAATGGAGCAAACGGAGGACACACCATGTGCAAAGATTTGGTGCCTGGTGGAACAAAGGCTGACGTGTCTGGAGACCTTGTCATTGAGAGCCCCAAATCCCTTGGTCGTTGTCTAGAGAATCATGGAAATCCGCTTAACTATTCTAAGCAGAATTTGACCAAAGCAAAATCCCATTTGGAAGACATCACTCTGGAGAGCAATCTGGAGGGGTGGTCAGAGAAGGAGAAACCAAAGAGCAGGATATGCAGAAACGTGGGTCCGAGAGATGAGGGTGGGTCGCAGCGGCAGAGACAGAAGAAGGTTGGGGTATGAGGGACAGGCTGCAAGAGCAGAAGGGACACATGAGGGAGAAGTTTCCACTGGACCCACTCTGCAAATTCCTTCAAACTGTCTCTTAATTAACTCTAAATTCAGATGTATGAAGACCTCTCTACTGGATAGCACTCTTTCAATTAGGGTGTTTTCAAGGGCTGGGAAAGAAACCCCTGCTCAAACACGTATTTATCAATCAATCAATCAATCAATAAGAGTATTTCTCTTCTCACACAATGGGGGAGGGGGCAGGGATCCCCAGGTTTGGGCAGGCCTGAGGTCAGCCTGCTCTGACATTCATAAACACCGCAGTCATTCCAAAGTCTGATTCCCTCGGGCTCAGAGGAGGCTCCCAGCACAGGTCAAGTGTTAGGCTTGTTAAATGGCACCAGCAGGAGTGTGCAGAGAGCTTCTGCAGTCCTGGCATCTTAGTCCTTCCCCTCAACAGACCCAGGAACCAGGTCAGCAGTCCTTACCTATACCCATGACCATTGCCAGGGGAATGCCTGGTTTTGCGTGGTCTAACCCACGTTCCTGAACCACTACAAAAAGTAGAATCCACTTAGGCCTGTGCTTCTTGAAGTGTGGGCCCTTCACCAGCAGCCAGCATCAGTGTCTTCTGTGAACTTGTTAGAAATGCAGATTCTTTTACATCAGAAACTCTGCGGGTGGGACCAGCAACCTGTGCCTTAATAAGCCCTCCAAGTGATTCCGATCGGCGCGTGCTAAAGCAGCAGCTACCGTCGGCTCAGACTAACCAGAACAAGTCCCGAAGTTTCCCTGAATCACCTGGTGTCTGCAGGATGACGTGAACTCCTGAGTTAGAGTTTGAGGAAAATGTGTATATCCTAGAGTCTGCCCAAGTTTGAGACGACCTCTCCCCTCTAAGTTAGGCTGTACTTAAAAATTTTTTTTGACTTAATAAAACAAACTTTTTTTTTTTTTTTAAGATTTCATTTATCTACTTGACAGAGAGATCACAAGCAGGCAGAGAGGCAGGCAGAGAGAGAGGAGGAAGCAGGCTCCTGCTGAGCAGAGAGCCTGACGTGGGGCTCGATCCCAGGACCCTAAGATCACGACCCGAGCCGAAGGCAGCGGCCTAACCCACTGAGCCACCCAGGCGCCCCATAAAACAAACTTTTCAGGACACTGAGAGACCAGCCAAGTAGTTTTCAAGTGCCCATGATTCTTTATCAAATCCAATGTACAACAATTTCTAGATATTACATTTTTTTTTCCTAGCTGAAGGTGGGAATGATGAATTATTCAAATGAGCTGTCATGATAACTGTTGTTCACACAGTGATGGGGGCAGTTGGCTATTTCTCACCCTACCCCATAGCTAGCCCCTACATGGACCAGAACTTGTTCCAGTAAACAGAGAGGCTCGGCCTGTGAAACACTTTCCGTAAAGCAGAAACATGTTCAAGGAGAAATCCAGTTACAACTTTTGGTTTAGTTTACTTGGGATACAAAAGGGAAAGATTTTCCTGACCTATTTATGGAAAACTGAATATCAACTACTGCATACAAGCAACAATACTAAATAAAGGCCCTTAGGCAAGAGATCGTAAATGCATTTATTCTCAAACTCCACAGCTAGTCATCTAGGAAAGGACACAGTGATCTTGACGTGCTTTGCTTAAAGAAAATAGTCAAAATGTATTAATAATCCATGAGGTGTAAAAACATTTATTATTGAAGGACCTAGAATCTCAGACTCCGTCTGGAGATTTTTCTGTGAGTCTCTCATTGGAATATGAAATAGAGAACGCTACTTGAATCAGAGAGATGCTTAAAGTGAATTTGTCAGGAAAAGGAAAATGGTCTATAGTTATTTGTTCTCTGTTACTGACATCTGTGTCAATTCCAGAGAGTAGAAACTGTTTCCAAGAGACCATCATTTGTTTTGGGCTATGATCTCATTTTTAAGTAGGGGTTCTTAGCTGCAAATCATCACAACCAACTCTGCTAGTTAAACATAAAAGGGATGGACTGGAGATTATTAGGTAATGTGTACAATTCCCAGGGGAGTCAGAGAAGGTTTGGAGGCTATGCGACCAGGAACGATGTCCAGAATCATACTTCACAATTGGTTGCTTCTCTCTCTAGTGGGCACAAACCCCATGCCTTGTACCATTGACACTGATTCTCAAACCTCTTCTAACCGCTTCCATGGAAAATGGCATCAGCCCCCACTACCTCCAGCACAGGGATTCAGGGAGGTGCCAACTTTTCCGTGTACTAGCTTCCAATTAAAAGTCTGTTGCTAATGGCTCTAAGGGGCCAAGTCTAAGTCACAAAGGGAGGTAAGAGGAATGAGTCACTGGTAGGTATCTAAAGTGAGAAGGAATTCATAAGGTGGGAATATGCTAACACAGAAAATTGTTCAAGAAATCCAAAAAAAAAAAAAAAAAGGAAATAGCCACTAAATCCAGACTTAGGATGCTTTGTATGCTTGTACTCTACTTTCCTTTTCCTTTTTGCCATCAGTTATGGGTAGAGCAGGCAAATAAGTACAGCAGTGACACACTGTCCAAGTGCACATTGTAGACTTCTTACCCTCTTAGTGGCTGGAAATGACAGAGAGCAAGCCCCATGACAGTGCTGTACCCAGTGCTGCCAGGCTTCCCCACTGGACCCAGGACAACATAAGAAAATCTCTGTAACAGCAAAATTCTTAACAGAGATCTCAATTATTCATAAAATAATGGGTTATAAGTCCTAGAGAAATATGTTAATACATCATCTTGTCCAAATCCTTCCATTTAAATAAGTTGACTACATTTTATCACATTTATTTATTTTTAAAAAGGCACATCTGACAGAAAACATTGTGACACTTAAAATTTGGAAATTTAATGAAAAATTACATGAAGCTGAGTTTCCTGAGCAAAAAATATTTTTTTATAAAGATTTTATTTATTTGTTTGACAGACAGAGATCACAAGTAGGCAGAGAGACAGGCTGATTGCGGGGATGGGGTGGAAGCAGGCTCCCTGCCGAGCAGAGAGCCCGATGCAGGGCTCGATCCCAGGACCCTGGGATCATGACCTGAGCTAAAGGCAGAGGCTTAACCCACTGAGCCACCCAGGCATCCAGAAAACAATATTTTTAAGGGAAGAAATTCACTTGTTTTTTTCTTTTTTAGAGAGAGAGAGTGGGGTGGGGGGAGGGACAGAGGGAGAGAGAATCTTAAGCAGGCTCCATGTCCAGTGTGAAACCCAACGTGAGGCTTTACCTCACAACCCCAAGATCATGACCTGAGCCAAAATCAAGAGTCAGACACTTACCTGATTGAGCCACACAGGCGCCCCAGAAATTAGTTTTAAATTGAACTTACTTAATGTAAGGGCCTATTTAGTCAGAGCGATTCCATTTTGGATTAAACAGTCATTTTGTTGTTTATGCAGTAAAACTTAAACTGACCCTGCCCACCCCCCAGCCTCCGCCGCCCGGGACTTACTTAAAAGCAAGCCCAGGAAACCAGTCCCAGGTAACAAAGCCCAAATACAAGGGTGGGTCAGGCCAGGTGGAGGTATCCAATCAGTGGGGGTGCATACTGTCTCCCTAGCTACCAAGGAGTGTGGGTCCCACCCTTTGGGTGCCAATTCTGACCAAGGGGATAGGCTAGTTCAAATGTCTACTATAGGGTAAATTGTAATTCAGTTGATCACTTATGTGTGACCTAGCGTGACTGTGCAGCTTTCTCTGTGTGTTACAATCTCATTGGCCACCTGTGCGTGGCCAGGCCCAACCACATGGCCTTTGCCCTTAAAAGCTAGTCTCTAAGGAAGAGATTCAGTCAGTCAGTCAGTTTGATTCTTGATGCTTGGCTCGAAATAAAGCTTTGCTTGACCTTCGCTTTATATCAGTCTCGCTCCTTTAATCACAGACCCATTATTGGGGGACCTTACATTAATAAGAATTGTATTAACCTTGGGCAATGGAGATTGAATAGTTAACCACCAGGGCAGGCTGCTACTAGGTCACAGAAACCCTTGCTCAAATTAGAAAAACTGTCTTCCTAAATATATTTTTTACTTCCATATGCTGAATATGATCATCATATTCTTATATGCTTAAGAACAAAATGATTTACTGCCCTCTACCCTAAATGTGTTGTAACATATATGTAAATTTATGTCTAAAAGTGAATGTTATCTTTTTGGGTTGTGCAGTACACAGCTCACATAACTATGCATGACAGCCCTGACAGCAACCCCTCTCTGCAGAAAATCTTTTCTAGAGCATATTTTGTAAAATCATTAAGTACATGGATATATATGCCATACAGAGAGACTGCTTTAACAAAAGATCTTAAAGTTCAGTGGCTCAAAAAAAAAAGGAAGTTATCTTTCTCCTATGTAACAGTCTCAAGTAGGGTTTAGCAAATTACACTCTTTGGGCCAAATTCAGCGCCCAGCCTGTTTTGCATTGGTCCTCAAGTTAGGAAAGGTTCTTAGAAATTTAAATGGTTGTTTAAAAAAAGAAAGAATGTGTGACAGGGACAATATGTGGCCTGAAAAGCCTGAAATATTATCATTTCTTTAACAAAAAAGATTTGCCAACCCCTGGCATAAAGACAGGAGTGAAGCTCTGTGCCACAAGGCCATCAAGGACACAGGGCCGTTCTATCATGTTGTTCTACCATCACTCACCCAGGGTGTTGACTTCATCTGCACAGTCAAGGTTGGCTCATCATCACGTCCACATCCTAGTCGGTGGAAAGGGGAAAGCCAAAGTGAAGGCCAAGAACTTCTATTTTTTAAAAATCTCAAGTACATCACTTTCCTTTAGATCACAGGACAGACCCATAGCATATTGTCATAGAGAACTGCAAGTGGTGGGAAATGTAATCCGTGGCTGGGCAGCTGCGTGCTCAGCCAAAATCCTCAGGTTTTTATTACTAAGAGTAAGAGGGGAGTGACTGGGACTAGGAGAAATTAGAAATCTGTGCCACATATACTGCCCAGAGTCCTCTTGATCTCCTTGGTTGGTGCTGAGCTATTTCAAAAGGTTAAGATCTTCCCATCTTGCCCACACCACGTATCAGAATAATTCCCATGGAGCAATTTTCCACGGTGGGGATTCCTGATAACAATCAACACAGCTTTCTCCTCTCTCTCTCTTTCTCTCTCTCTCTCACACACACACACACACACACACACACACACACGCACGCACGCGCGCGCGCAAACACAAACACAGATAAGCAAAGGCGAGGGAAAAAGTAGGAAACAAAGGCCTAGGAAAAGGAGACAGGAACAGGATGGGATAAAGCACTTGCCAGATAAGAAGGTAGGTGTATCAGGATCTTCCAGTTAACAACCAAAGTAGCTAAAAATTACACAGTCCTCAGCTACTTCCTGTCTTCCCTGAGGCGGGGGAGACAGCCCTAGTTGCCTGGCAGCAGACTACTAAATACAAAAACTGTCTCCTTGTCTAATCTGAGGTAATAAACAGCAGTCAGGTTCCAGATTTGTGCAGGTGAATCCAGGTCTTGTGGACCTGGGGCTTCCCATCATCCTGTGTTTATTTCTTGGGTATTTTTTAGTGATGTTGTTACATGTTTACAACAGGTGAAGATGCACAAAACAGCCTCTCGGATACTCTGCTTCTGTTCTCAAGTAAAACACCAGGCGACTCTGAAAGCCTGAAAAGCCCGTCTGTCTAACGGGGTTTTTCAGAGACAGGAAAACTGGGATTCCCCCCAAGAAAGAGCAACCTCGGTGAATGCCTGCGGCGCCGGGAGGCATAAAGCCTCTTGGCAACCAAAAAGTATTGTTTTCAAAGTAAAAACAATGACATAGCTTAAGGAGAAAAGGGTATGGTCATTTTTGAGAATTCGTGTCCAGAAAAAAAAAATAAATAAATGGATAAACTGGAATTTGTTTAAGCAGAAAAGAATTTCAGAGCCAGAAGCGGCTGCTTACAAAATCGTGAGTGGTGCTAGATCCCCAGCCCCTACCCCAGAACCAGCCCACCCAGTTTGGCCTCTGCCACAGTCCAAAACATAAGGAACCGAATAGGGGATCTCCTGCCCCGACTGCAGACGCCAGAAACCACCTCGGCTGGAGGCCGCAAAGACAGTGCCCCATGCCATGCCCCTCCACACCATAGTTCACGCCTGAGGATGGGGCCCCCTCACAGCTGCCACGGGAAAATAAGGGTTTCTAGGACTTGGCTGCAGAAGCACCAATTCCTCCTCACTCCACTCGTGCCTGGGTTCACATGCTTGGTGGGAGCCACGCTAAATGTGGAACCCAAGCTGAAAGAACGTCTGAGAAATGTGGATATTGCTTTTCTCAAATCCAACATACACAAAAAATACTAAAAGGGGTTTGGAGTCCTATTATCAGCCACAAATGATACAGTGCACATTTGCCACTGGTTTTGTCTGTCTGGCAAAAATCCCCCTGTATACTGAATACTGTACTTCACAAATTCTAGGATGCACACTGCTTTTCACAATTAAATATCACTGAAATCAGATGCTCACAGGCTTCTCAGATGCCCCCCATTTCAGAGATGCCTAAAGGGGAAAGTAGATGCTCAGTAAAGGCTGGCTATTACAATCACTCACCTCATTCAAAAGAGGGGAGATTAATGGCAGCTGTGACATTTTGTAAGGGCCTATTCAGCCAAAGTGGCCCCACCCTGGTTGAACTGCCATTTTGTTGTAAAACTTGAATTGACCCTGCCCCCCCACCCACCCTCCAGGGGAACTTACTTAAGAACAAGTCCCAGTGCCTGGGTGGCTCAGTTGGTTAAGCAGCTGCCTTCGGTCATGATCAGGTCATAATCCCAGTGTCCTAGGATCGAGTCCCACATCGGGCTCCTTGCTCGGCAGGGAGCCTACTTCTCCCTCTGCCTCTGCCTGCCATTCTGACTGCCTGTGCTCGCTCTCTCTCCCCCTCTCCCTGATAAAAAAAAAAAAAAATCAAAAAAAAAAAAAAAAAAAAAACAAGTCCCAGGTGGGGCGCCTGGGTGGCTCAGTGGTTTAAGCCGCTGCCTTGGGCTCAGGTCATGATCCCAGGGTCCTGGGATCGAGTCCCACATTGGGCTCTCTGCTCGGTGGGGAGCCTGCTTCCCTCTCACTCTTTCTGCCTGCCTCTCTGCCTACTTGTGATCTCTGTCAAATAAATAAATAAAATCTTTAAAAAAATTAAAAAGAAAAAAGAACAAGTCCCGGGTAACAAAGTCCAAATACAAGGGTGGGTCAGGCCAGGTGGAGGTATTCAATCAGTGGGGGCGCATACTGTCTCCTAGCTACCAAGGAGTATGGGTCCCGCCCTTTGGGCACCTTTTGGGCGCCAATTCTGACCAAGGTGATAGGCTGGTTCAAATGTCTACTAGGGTAAATTGTAATTCAATTGGTCACTTATTTGTGACCTAACATGACTGTGCCGCTTTCTCTGTGTGTTACAATTTCATTGGCCACCTGTGTGTGGCCAGGCCCAACCACATGGCCTTTGTTCTATAAAAGCTAGTCTGTGAAACAGAGAGGGGTCTCCCTCTCTTGTAAGAGGTGCGGCCCTGAATGTTCAGTCTGATTCTTGATGCTTGGCGCGGAATAAAGCTTTGCCTGACCTTCGCTTTATATCAGTCTCGCTCCTTTAATCACGGACCCATTTTGGGGGGGACCTAACAATTTTACAATTGGTTCAGCATCTCATTATGGTTAGAAAATAGGAGGGAAAACTCATTTTTGTACCATGATGCTCATAGAGAGCAGTCTGTACATTTTATATCTGTGATTTGCAAATACCAACTCCCAGTAATCAGTATCCACGCAGTAACTGGTAAATCAAATCCTAACTTAGCAATAATACAACCTATTCTGAAGCTAAAAAGAGAAGTTGAACTGATTTTGAAGTAAGGCACAGCACTGCTTAGGAAAAATTACAAAAACAAAATTACAAACAATTTTACAAACAAAATTACAAACAGCACAGAACAATGGGTTACATGTTGATGACTTTAAGTTTTTATAGAAGATTCCATATCAGCTTGGAAATAAACAAATGTGGACATAATTAATATGCAAAGCATTGTCATTAGTCTTTAGGTAAAATGCCAAGGTTTGGATGTGAAAGAAGAAATGTTATCTCCCAAAAGTAGAAGACATCATTCTCAGAGGACACGGCATATATTTAATACATAGTGAGGAGTAATCCATTTTTAAATTTTAGAAGCACTATTTTAACTGTTTTAAGAGTTATGATTGGGGTGCCTGAGGCTTAGCCAGTTAAGCGTCAGGCTGTTGATCCCAGCTCAGGTGTTGACTGCCGGTTGTGAGTTCAAGCCCTACATTGGGCTCCACTGGGTGTGGAGCCTACTTAAGGGAAAAAAAAAAAAAAAAAGGAGTCACTGTAAACCTTTCTGGATGGGATCTTTAGAGATGAACAGTAATTTTTTTTAATTGGTTGGCAAACTAGCCTCCATACAAGGAGAGCAAGGAGAGATAGAAAAGGAAAGCCCCTCCGGGT
Source organism: Enhydra lutris kenyoni (assembly GCF_002288905.1). Taxonomy (NCBI): domain Eukaryota; kingdom Metazoa; phylum Chordata; class Mammalia; order Carnivora; family Mustelidae; genus Enhydra; species Enhydra lutris. Next base: position 1,198,139 of record NW_019154168.1, on the reverse strand, counting down.
TGGTTGGTGGCAGGTTTGTTTAAGAACCAAGGGGATTTATTACGAGGCTTCTGTCCCGGGGCCACGAGGCAAGTAGATCTCCAAACCTGCCTGCCAGAACCTTTAAAGTTTACACAGAGGCCTTACCTGGGTTGGTCTCCAATACCATGTAGATAGTCTCAACAACACATTACTCCCTCAAGGGTACGTCCTGGAAACATAAAAATAGCTCTGGCTGTGAGATCATGGGCAGAACATACATTCCTAGGGCTGGGGAGCTGGTGAGCAGCCTCAGGGTGCCTGGATTGCCTGGATTGCCCGGATTGCCCGGACCTAGCTCCTGGTCAACTGGAGGTCACGCCCTTTCAATGACTTCCCCCAGCATCTTTTAAAATATAAGTCTTTAAAGAGGACTGCCTCTTTTACATACCCATTTGAATTATTTACATCAGATCAGCTCTAGCTGAGCCTTCAGCCTTTTAAAAAGTTTAAAAAGTTAGAGACACTGGGCTTTGTGTTCTGTGCAAGCAGAGCTCAAGACGGTGTTAACAGACCTCTGATTGGATTCACAGTCTGGGTCAGATGCTTCCAATGAGGGTGAAGACTCCCAGATCTTCCCAGAGCACTAACCAGATCTTCCCAGAGCACTAACCAGATCTTCCCAGAGCACTGACCAATCCATAATGTAAGTGCTGGATTTATTCTCTCTCTCCACTCAGAGGGCAAGTGTAAACTCAGGCTTGTTACTTTTTTTGTACCTAGTACCTGGCCTTGGGCATGCTCAAGAAACATTTATCGAATAAATTAATTATCAAATGAGTGGTTGAGCAATAGTCCTGTGAAAAGAAACACTCCAGGAGTACTGAAATTCAAAATTGCCATAAAAATGTCTCTCGGGTCTTGTCACAGTATTTTCCTCCAGGAAAGGAGGCAAAATTAAAAACAGCTAAATTCCTCTTTACAGGAAAATCCCTTCTTTAAAATTAAGGAAATACATATTTCATTGTGAAATAAAACACACATAAAGTAAGAGGAATTATGAACTTAGGACCCAGGTGGAGAACTAGAACATTCCTAGCGATGAGGGAACAGAAGGCTGGCTGTGGACACAATAACAGCTGACATCCTGCAACCTTCCCCCACCCCCACTCCTGGGTGGGACATATTGTGACATTCTTTAGGAATCTCCCAACTATCTTAATGTTAAAACCTTGCTAGAGGGAAAAACCTTGACAATGACAAGGCCTCAAGGCATCCAGTATCTTGTAAGTCCTATTTAGCATATGAAAGTTCTTTTGAAACCTCCCTTTTTCCTTACCTCCCCGCAACTCCATCCTACAAAACCTGCCATCCCTCACAACCCTGGGGCAACAGCTCTTTCTGCCCATGGGTCCTGTCCCCATGCTTTAATAAACCACTATTCTGCACCAAAGATGAGTCAAGAATTCTTTCTTGGTCATCGGCTCTGGACCCACCCCACTGAACCTCACCTAGGTTCTAAACTTCATCACTAGGACCCAGAAGCATGGCCACACCCTCTCTACACTCTAAACTCACCTTCTGCCAACATCTGCCAATCACCACCCCTCTATTCTTCTGTAACCAAGGTCACTATTGTCCTAACATTTGTAGGGATAATTTTTGTTTTACCACCTATGTGCAAATGCCTAAATTACAGGTTTAATTTAATTCCCTAAGTGAGTTTCTTTGGTTCATCAAGATTAGGTTATGATTCAAACTTCTCAAGAGTATTTCATGTCTAGTGAGCAAAAAAGGGAATGTATATGAAGTGCTGGATAACAAAAAAAAAACCAAAAACTTTCCTTATATCACACATAGGTAAAGCTTAACAAACATTAGCCATTTTCATACAATTAGAAAAAGAACAAGAGAATGAAAACAATTGAGAGCAACACATTTATTGAAGCAGTCGCTAAGCTTTCATTTACAAGCAAATGTACTCAGGGGAAAAAATCACAAGACAATATATTCAAATGTTATAACATCTACATAAAAATTAAACTTGCGGAATTTACAAATTAATATTCTGAGCAGACAGATAAATCATACATCCTTTTGCAAAATCCAATCTACAGCAGTTAAAAATTCATACAGTTACAATGTAAGACATTCTCTTTTTACAATCTACTTATTTACATAGCTTTTCCCACGGCAAATGATATAGTTCTTATCATAACTACCAAGGTTTGCAAACATAGTGTATTTAAAATATATTTAGCAGCATATAAAAAAATTAGATAAAAGGGAAGGAAATACTACTGTTAAATAAAAATGAAATTAAAAGGTGATAATAGAAACAACTCCATAGGAAAATAGATCAAAATATATTTCTGTTAGGACATCAAAAATGTTTCCCATGACAGGATGTATGCACAGCACTAATAAAACAATTTAACAGCATTTTAGTCCTGAGCACAGAATATAGCACAGCTGTAAAACTTTGGTCAATACAAGTAAACATCAACATTTAACACAAACTGTTTAACACTCTTTGTTAATAGATGAAGGTCAATTCCACCTTAGGAAAAATCATCAATAATATTCTCCTATCTTATTTTTTCCCATTCTATTAAAAGAACTTTGGAATTTAGAAAGCTTCTATAGACTGATATAAATACCAGACAAATGGACCACAATTTGACTAACATTCCCAATATGTTTAAATATATAAATCATCTGAACAGACTATACGATGAGTTACCAATGGTTTGCATTGTATTCCAGGTGTTTTCTGACTCTCACAAAAGCAGGTATCTTATAATTCAAATAATTTTAAGGTGTTTTTTATAGCTAGGCACAAAAATCCAGCCACAATAAAAGTGTGAATCAAGCAGTATACCAATTAAAGGATATATATGTATTGGCAGATATTAAAATTAAGCACACAGGCTAGTACACAATTTTATTAGAATACCATTTATATTCAGCAGTTGGATTCAGATATATTTTCCAGTTAATCCCATTCATAACATTTTGCTTAATAAATACAGGGCACCATTTCATAACGAACGTATTATCACAGTATTCAGTTTATGACTATCTTCATTCCTGTTTAATTACTGGCAATATCTTCCCCCAGATCTCCTATGTCAGAGATCTGGCCATCTTGCAAACTGCGAGCCTTCCAAATTCTCACAGTTCGATCACTACAAAACAAATTAAAAATGAACATGTGAAAAGAGGCAGAAAGACAAAGAAATAGCTCTTAGCATTATTTATTGTGAAAACATTTTCTGAAGAGGACTTCAATAGATGTAAGCAAAAATATACATTGTCCCATACATATATCAAACAGATACCCTTAATAATGATATTAAAAATAGTTCATATTGTCAAGGGCTTACTATATGGCAGGCACTGTTACTATGTGCCTTTAAATATAAATACATTGAATTCTCTTTAACTACCATAGAGATAGATAATGCTATTATCCCTTTGTATGGATGAGCAAAATGAGATCCAAAGAGGTGAGTGACTTGCTCAATATCACAAAATATGTGCTAGAACCAAGATTTCAACCTAGGCAGTCTGGTTCTTCCGCCCCACCTCCTAATCACTACACTGAACCTGCACTCATTGTTTCAAAAAACAGCACATGAGACATTGTTGATCAGAGATCGGGGCAGGGATTCCAGGGAGTTGGTGAGTCTGGCAACAGTCAGGTAGAGTTACGCTCAGGTGAAATCAGCCTAAGCCCCCAGGAAAAGCAATGGGCTGCTGAGAAGTGGACTGATACTCCACTATAATGGAACACGAAGATTTAAAGTATTTCTGAGAAAACTTGGTTTTGTTCACCCAGCATGTGGGTACTGGGGAGTGGTTATTAAACCATCATATTTCTTACTGTGTCTCTCATAGCTTTAAGGGAGTGTTACTTTTCTCCAATTATCTAATAAACTCAAAGCCAGGAGTTTCCATAGAATTTCATAGCTAAAAGGCACTTCAGAGATTATGCAGTCCATTTCAAGGATAAAGAGAGTTTAGTTACGTGTCCAGTGTAACATACTAAAGGGCAGAGGTGAGTCTAGAATCTAGGCTTTTTAGTCTCTAACCAGTAATCTCTGTTGTCCCTAAGCGCTCCTATCACAAGCAAACAAGAAAGCTTTTTTTCTTTTTTTTTTTTATCTATATGAGATGACAGATGTTAACTAAACTTATTGTGGTAATCATTTCACAATATATGTAAGTCAAATCATTATGCTGTGTATCTGTAACTTCCACAATACTATATGCCAATCATATCTCAATAAAACTGGGGAAAAGTAGTAATCTTCTCCCCAACCCACACAGCATGTGTATACTGATAACAGCAAGGGGATATGTTCATTCATCCACCTGCTCGTCCACCCACTCCTTCATTCAACCATCCAATCAACAAATGTTTACTGAGAACTTGATATGTTCCAGGCACTATTCAGCTGCTCAAGACAATTTAAAAACAAACAAACAAACAAATAAATAACAAAACCTTCTTCCATTGTAGATTATACAGTCTAACAAGAGAAGACAGTGCCTGAAAAGCACTTAGAACAATGCCTGGCAAATACTAAGCACCATGCACGTGTGTGCTAAATGACAAATAAATAAGTGGAACTAGTTTGAAAATAGCCTTCTTGGGGTGCCTGGGTTGTTCAGTGGGTTAAGCCTCTGCCTTCAGCTCAGGTCAGGATCTCAGGGTCCTGGGATGAGCCCTACATGGGGCTCTCTGCTCAGTGGGGAGCCTGCTTCCCCCCACCCCCCTCTGCCTGCCTCTCTGCCTACTTGTGATCTCTCTGTCAAATAAATGAATAAAATCTTTAAAAAAAAAGAAAAGAAAATAGCCTTCTGATTTTATTGGCCATTTTCCTGATTTTTAAGTTACATAGTAAATACATTTGCATCTGGTGCACCATGGGTAAAATGAGAAAAAGTTCAGTTCTTCAAAAATAAGACTACATGTGGAAGAGAGATATTACAGTAACATCATAATTCACCCACCAGATCTCAGTGACATTCAATACTTTGAGTCTTATATTGAGTGTCCCACAGCTTTGAGGGGTATTAAGTTATTGCCAGTAAATTACCAAGGACACAGCAAGTTTCCAAGAGAATAAACAAAAGTAGTGAGTCTTGAGAAAGTAATATATCTTGGAAATCACATCAATGAAGCACCAAAGGTAAGCACTTTAGAAAAACACAAAAATAAATCAGCTTTGAAGTACACAATAGTAAAAATCTAAGTGAAAAGAGAAAGTACGAGATACAAGAAAGTAAATCTCAGCGAAAAGAGGGATTCAATGAAAATAGCACGAATAATAAGAGATATCACAGAAATATAGCAGAGGTTTCAAAATAAAGTCAGGGTAATCATGCATTTAGGATAGATGAATCAAGAATGTGCTCTGATTAAATTAAATGTAAAAATGACAAAAGGAGATTTTCAAGATAGATTCTCATGAGACATATTCTATTTGAATGAGACTAACACCTCACATTAGGGTGTATATGCTTTCCTTGCCAAAGTACTTATATACACATTGTGTCATTTTATGGTCACAACATGTCTCCACTTCCTTCAAGCGTCTTAAATATCACTTCTTCAGTGAGGCCCTCACCAACCACCCTACTGTGTGACCTCCTCCCCATGATAGTCTCTTCCCTGGTCCCTGCTTTATTTTTCTCTATAGCACCTATCACTATGTAATCTATTTTACTTATTTTTTTTTCCTTCTCCTTAGAATGAAACGGTGGGGAAGGGGGGGCCTGATTTATTTTGTTCACAGCTCTTCCCAAGAGTCTGGAACAGTGCCTGACATATTGGAGACACATCATGAATGAAAAAATAAGCAAATGAATCCATCAGTCCAGCCTCCCTAAAAGGGAAGAAGCAGATATTATCATTATTAAGCACTTGTACAGCTGACCCTTGAACAACATGGGTTTGAACTACGAGGGTCCACTTTCCCATGGATTTTTTTCAATAAACGGCACAGCACTGTAAATGTATTTTCTCTTCCTTATGATTTTCTTAATAACATTTTCTTTCTTCTAGATTCCCTTATAAGAAAATAGTATATAAAACGTATAACATACAAAATATGTGCTAATTGACTAAGTATATTATCAGGAAGGCTTCCAGTCAACAGTAAGCTATTAGCAGTTTAATTTGGGGGGAATCAAATTTATATCTGGTTTTTGACTATTCAAGGGTCAGTGCCCCTAAGCGTGCATGGTCCAGATGTCAACTGTACTTTACAGAGAGGTAGAAGAGGAACAGAGATTTTTTTAATGATTTATTCTAAGTGTAAAGAATGGCAAGTTCGGTCTTTCTGGAAAAGAAATTTTTTTAATTTTAAAAATTACTCACCTATAATTTTTTTTTTTTTAATTAGAATTACCGGGGGAAGATTTGGCTGCAGAGTTTCTAGGATAAACAGAGTGCTAATACAGAAGTAACACTACTCTCATGTATTCTGGGGATTAAACTCAGTACCCAAAGTGTACATCAGAAAATATAAATAAGAGATCATAAATAGAATGACTGTAATAAAAGAAGGGTTTTATATGTTCTATGTTTCCAGACATTTACAACTTATAATATTTATTAAATCTGAACACAACCAATACACAGAAAAATCACACGGAAAAACTTACTCGGCTGCAGTAAAAATGTGGGTGGAATTAACACATATGGCATTGATAGGACTATCATGACCCTTCATTTCTCCAACTGGCACAAAAGTATCCACGTTCCAAAGCTTCAGAATGCCCCCTCTGCAGCCACTGAGCAGAACCGGATGCCCTGGTACCACTCCTAGGGCACAGACCCAATCCTTATGTGCATTTGGAACTTGCTGAGAAAATAAGAAATCAGCAGCTTAAGAGGAGCCTTCCAAAATGACATTTTCACACCAAAGTAAGTTACAGAACAGTTTTGTCGACAAAACAGTATCTGGAACACTGAATGGCCTGGAAACTATAAAGATCATTTTCTATGCAATCATTCTTAGCGATTTAAAGAAATAAGCCTGTAGTTTGCTTCCAATTTGCCTCAATTATTATCAGAGTTATCAATATTAGAGACCTATAATGTTAAAAATCTTACAGATCTAAAAGATGCAGAAAGCATACAGAATTTTTCTTTTTCTTTTTTTTAATTTCTTTTCAGCGTAACAGTATTCATTGTTTTTGCACCACACCCAGTGCTCCATGCAATCCGTGCCCTCTCTAATACCCACCACCTGGCTCCCCCAACCTCCCACCCCCCCGACCCTTCAAAACCCTCAGATTGTTTTTCAGAGTCCACAGTCTCTCACGGTTCACCTCCCCTTCCAATTTCCCTCAACTCCCTTCTCCCCTTGCACATCACATTCTCTCCATGGGAGTTAACTATCTCACCTTTATCCAAAATGAATTTAAATCAACAAGTTTGAAAAGTACAACCTGGTATGTAGACTAAAAAGAACGCCTCATAAAATCCCTGCTTTCAACCTTTGATAGAAAACATGGAGGTTTGAGGCTTTTTGGAGAAGACCAGAGCTAACATATACTTCATAATGAGTGAACAGTAATTATAAGCTCAAACTGTATGACTATACTTGAGTGTAAATATATTTAAATGAATAGTATAAAAGTCACAGCCAGGAATGTATATAAAAGATTCTAAATACGATAAATGCATCTATTGCCAAGTGTGTTCTATTGACATGCATGCTACTCGTTCATTTTGTTTTCATCTATTTTTATCTAGAAGGTATTATTAAATATTGAATGTTGCCCTTCTCATTATTAGTAACTCTGGTGACTGAAGACAAAACATTCTTTAAGGGGTTCTTCAGGTTCTTACATAGACTACTGGTGGCTTTAAGTACCCACTCCATCCCGTGAAAGGTTTTACATTACCTGTAGAAGGTCTTTTTGAGCTAAGTCCCATTTCTTGATTCCATTATCTCTGGACCCACTAAATAGGTTATCCCCTTGTATGGTCAGTGCTTCAATGCCATCATAATGAGGGGGCTCAAAATTGTGGGTGGGACTCACAGTTCCCAGAGCCCCTTCAGTTACATCAAACATCTAAAAAAGAAACAGAGAGAAAGCAGACATCCTATTTAACTTAAAAATACACACCTATATATTTCATACCAGAAACACATAGACATATATATTAACCAGATGTGACTTGTTTTGTTACATTATTTTACTAAATTAATTAAATTTATCTGTTATGAATGACTCAGGATGAATCCAGGTCCTATATTCACATTACTTTTGCTTACATGTCACATACTCACAGGTCTGTAGGCTTTTAAGAAAGGCAACCAATTTTTTCACATCTGAGTGTACAAATGATATGCTCAGTAATACAAATACTATGAATCAATCCACTTGAAAGTCATATAAATGATACAACTATTATTTAAATACTGTTAGCTAGCTCTGCAATCCCAGTGGTCATCTCAAATTTCCCCAAGTTGCTATTTAAAACCTCCCACCCGGGTGCCTGGGTGGCTCAGTAGGTTGGGCCTCTGCCTTCAGCTTGGGTCGTGGTCTTGGGGTCCTGGGATTGAGCCCCGAATCAGGCTCTCTGCTCGGCGGCGAGCCTGTTTCCCTTTCTCTCTCTGTCTGCCTCTCTGCCTACTTGTGATCTCTCTCTCTGTCAAATAAATAAAAAACTTAAAAACAAAAAACAAAAAACAAACAAAAAAAACCTTCCCACCCCCCCTCAGTTGCCCTCCTCTCTTTTAGTGAGTGACCTTGTGATTTCTTGGGAAGGTTAGCATGATCAAAAATAAACTTTTTGGGGCGCCTGCGCGGCTCAGTGGGTTAAAGCCTCTGCCTTCGGCTCAGGTCATGATCCCAGGGTCCTGGGATCGAGCCCCACATCGGGCTCTCTGCTCTGCGGGGAGCCTGCTTCCTCCTCTCTCTCTGCCTGCCTCTCTACCTACTTGTGATCTCTGTCTGTCAAATAAATAAATAAAATCTTTTAAAAAAAAATTTAAAAAAATAAACTTTTGGACTCTTCCCTCCATTCCAAAAGTTTCCTTTTATCTTCAAACATTCTCTTACCCTTCCTTTCTTTTCGAATGCTAAAGTATGCTTACTGCTTCCCGAAAGGTTCACATCACTGATGTGGTTCTAACTGTTCTAACCACCTTCATCAATTACCACCACTTCCCTCTTCACACTTTCCCTCTCCACCTGGGTCTGCTTCCTAAGCAGACAGGCATACCCCAAGTCTACCAAATACAAAATCCTTTTCATTTAACCATTATGTTTTCATGTAGCCAACCCATTTTTCATCTCTTAATCTCAGATTCTAGAAAGAGTATTTATTCTCTTTCTCTCTGTTACTGTATCCTCTTTTTATTCCTAAACTGGTTCTTACAGGAATTCCCAAGGCTGAGTCCTGGCAACCTCTCTCTCCTTTGGCCATGTCAGCTATTCTAATCCCTCGAACATCTGCTTCTCTTTGGATGGCTCCCAAACCTGCATGTCTAGTCATAACTTACACTGAGCTCTAGACTTGCCTTTCAAATGGCCTACTCGCATGCATGAGGATGACTTCTATTACTTAGTATCTCGAATTTAACATTTCCAGAACCAAACTGTGCATCTTCCCTTATCTGCTAATTTCATAAGATCTAAACACCATAATAAAATCAGTATAAAAGACAGTGACAGTGAGACTTATGCATTAGTTGGATGACTGAGCCAAAGATCTTTAAAATCCCTTCCTATCTTCTATGAAAAATGAGAATACATGATTGAATTATAAAACAATAAAATCAGAAACTATGAGTAAGGAAAAGATCACCAAGAAAAGGATAGAAATGGAAAAAAAGAAAACTGATTAAGAGAAAAGGGTTCCAGGTGCATCTGAATACTTCAAATCTATCAACTTAATAAGAGGATATAGTTCAACTCTATCATACACACTTTGATGTAATGATCCTTGGAGCCAGTGATGATTAGATCTTGTCCGTTAGAAATCTGATCTACGGTAAGGCACATAACAGGGCCTAGGTGTCCTGTTAACTTTCCTGTAGACTGAAACCTTTAAAAAGAAAGAAAATAATTTTGTTTGAAAATATTTCTTAATGTGCTGAGGCTAAGCCTCCACATAAATAACCTATATTCTTTGATGAAACTGTTCACTAATTTTCTTTTTTATTTTAGCTCCACCTCTTTGCAACTCTTCTTAAATTCAGAGTCCAAAAATGACAAACTAACCTATTCTATGACTGAAGTGTGAGGAGTCCTAAATAAGTTAGTCCAAAGTGACTAATGTCATTCAGACAGTAAACAAAAATGCAGCGAAACTTACTAAAGACTAATTTTAAATCCAACCAGGCCAGGTAAACCTTAATCTGTTAAATGTCCAAATATGTTATAAATATATGACCAAGGTCCAATTTGGAATTTGATTACAACAACTGTTATCACTTATATAACTATACAATCAATAACAACATGGAAAAGGATTACTTTATAAAAAACATATATTCTCACATATACACATACACATGTATGTATACCCATAATATACACATTTACACACACTCACATATACACCTACATAAACAAATATGTGTATATGTGTATCAGAAAGTAGGCGGTCTATTTCATCAGTTATCATAAAGATTGAAAATGACCAGGATATATAGCTAACTGGTAGAAAAATGTATGACAACAATTGTCAGGGGGTTACAATGAACCTTTGTCTCACAGTCTGACCTCAATCAAGCTGCTAGAATATACAGATATATTTAACTTGTAGAATGTTAGTTTTTTGAAGACTATTCTCTTAGTTACTTTGTTACAATAAATATACATTTAATCATGTTGCTGAAATCAAGCAGGTTTCAAAAGAGCTAACTTTTCAGCAAAAATAGAAAGTGTAAAGATTTTCAAAAGCTGGTATCTTTTCTGCCTCATGTCAGGACTTTGAGTGTCTTCCTCCATGGTGCTCCATGAGTCAAGTTTTAACATCTTCAGGAATGAACCAAGTACTCACCTCTTTTCTCATTTTCTTAAACAAGCTCTGTGTTCAATTTTCTACATTCTATTTCTAAAAAAGAGTACTCAGGACTGTGTTTCTTCTCTTTCTCTCTCATCTATTTACCTGTATATTTTCTCTATTAAACCTTCTCAGTCATGTGTTAAAATGTTACAAGTTATAACTAGTTATTTTCAGTTTCCAAAATATCTGTCACTCAATATCCTGTAATTGCCTGTTTAGTGGCCATTATCCTCCATTACAACAGGAGTCCTAAGAAGGTAGATACCACATTTGTCTTGCTCAGTCTTTATTCCCAGCACCTACCATGGTCTTGGTGCACTGCCTTCCAGAATTGATGTTGAAAAAATACTTAACTAACAAATGAATATTCCCTTACTACCAAAATTTTAAGAACTAGAAAAGAAGCTAAAAAAACACTCAATTGAAGGATAAAAGCCCATATTTCATGGCAAATGAAAACAAAATCAGAGATGTAATGCTTTAGATTTCAACTTATCATTTTTTTACCCATTTTGATCTTAATACTTTATCTTTTCTATTTATTTTATATTCACAAAAACCCTATAAGGATTTATGCCCAAATTTTTAAAATTAGATTTATAAACTAAAAATTCTGACATACAAGATGTTTAAGTGATGCTGCCCCCAAAATAACTCTTTCAAAGGTCCTGGTAGAATTAGAATGAGAATCTTGATCTCTTCCTAATAAGAACACAAATTGTAGACAATTATTAAGAAAGGCTATTTTCCTTCATATACTTTTTTTTTTTAATCAATGGAGATTAAAAGAAAGGAAAATTGTGAGCTTGCTAATGAGGACAGAAGAGATATTTAAGGGTATTGGGCCAAAGAGAAAAGCCTATGATTTTATATTAACTTCTGGGGTTATAAGAATTAGACTTCATATTCACCAATGTATTATTGATATCTGAAAACTATATTTGCCATATATAAGAAATACATTTCCTTAAAAATTCTACCTTTTAAGATCCCACATTCTGACAGCATTTCCAGAAGCTGCATAGAGGAAAGTGCCCGTTGGGTTTAGAGCAATTTGATTTATCTGGTTTTCTCCAGAAGGAATAGCTACTGTCCGGCTGGTACTTGCAGAACAGGCATCTCCAAGAGTAACTTGACCTGAAGATCTTAACAGAGACAAAACAAAGGAAAAAAAGTCACATTTCTGGGCAAGAGTTCAGCTTAGGGTTCCTTGAATTCCTAGGAAACTGGCTGTAGGCACAACAAGCTCTGTGTCCTTTGGTCACTATGTCAACCATATGGAACATAGGACCTCACACACACATATCTGGCACTTATAAACACATTTAATGAGGAACTGAATAAACGAATGACTAAAACAAGATGATGTGGCTTAAAATTCTTAATTTGTAAGTCTCATATAACGCTAGGAATTCCAGGCCCTGAGTTAGGGATGACCAGAACATCATTCAAAAAAGATTAAATGTCAAACACTTTAAAAAAAAAAAAAAAAAAAAAGAAAAGACTCAACAAATGATCTAGTGCTACAAAGGTAATTCTTTTTTCTGCAGCTTCCAGAAGCCCCCTGAGGAGCCAGGCCTTCCAATACCCCTTTTTGTCCATAAGAATTGCCTTTTGAATTAAAGACACTGAGGATTTTTCAAGCCATTTTCAGTTTTAGTTTACTCTAACTCAGTCATACATGGAGTATTTACCATTTACCATGTGCTAGAGACTTAAACATAACATTTCTATTTCCTCAAATAAATTCTAAGTGATAAATATATTCTTAAAATTTGAAACATTTTCTCAGTTAACATCCAAAATATCAAGTTATAATTAATTATTTTAAATTTGACTTTAGTGAGTCAGCTGGACTGGCAGATTTCTAAGATACAGTGTTCCTTTTTCTATAAAATTTCCAGTAAGAGACTTATATTCAGTAAAGTAAATAATGAGTAGTTCTCAAAATACAAACTAGGATTTATGTTAATAATCCTTACTCTATGAATTACAAAACATAATCTTTCCTATGTTCCCTTTGCTTATTTAGAACAAGAGTTCACCCCTGTTTTAATTATGTAAAACAGTTTATCCATCTTATAGCAAGAAGAATCATTATTTGCTCTATATTTTAAAGACATATATGATAACACAGAAAACCAACTCATCGTCCAATTGTCCAACCTAACCCACAGTTATGAAACTGGTGTTCACACAAAAGCAGTAGGTCCTAAAACAAACAAACAAAAACTCTCAATTATTCAATACGTGCTAATTAAAGGCTACAAGTACTTCTTAAATGTCTACTATGGTGATATTAGCCATTTTTCCAAGGACTGGTATTCATTTGAAACAAGAAATGTAAATCATTTAACTATACCAAGTAATAAATACTATGAATATGTAATACCTTAGTATTTAGGAGGGAGGAAATATGAAATGTATACTTAGTCACAGACCAAATATAATTCATTCTTTCCTATTTAATACCAGGATCTCTTTTTTATTTAAATTTAATTAGCCAACATATGGTACATTATTAGTTTTAGATGTAGAGGTCAATAATTCATCAGTTGCATTCAACACCCAGTGTTCATCACATCACATGCCCCCCTTAATGCCCATCACCCAATTATCCCATCTCTCCCCCCACCCCCTGCCTCCAGCAACCCTCAGTTTATTTCCTATAGTTAAGAGTCTCTCATGGTTTGTCTCCCTATTACTTCGCATTCAGTTGGCCCTCCCTTCCCCTATGATCCTCTGCACTGTTTCTTATATCTTATGTTCCACATGAGTGAAACCATATGATAATTGCCTCTCTTTGACTGACCTATTTTGCTCAGCATTATACTATCTAGTTCCACCCATGTCGATGTAAATGGTAAGTATTCATCCTTTCTGATGGCTGAGCAATATTGCATTGTATACATGGACCACATCTTCTTTATCCATTCATCTGTCAATGGACATCTCAATTCTTTCCATAGTTTGGGTATTGTGGACATTGCTGCTGTAAACATTGGAGTGTATGTGCCCCTTCAGATCATTACATTTGTATCATTGGGGTAAATACCCAGTAGTACAATTGCTGGGTTAGGATAGTTCTATTTTTAACTTCTTGAGGAACCTCCATACTGTCTTCCAGAGTGGCTGCAACAGCTTGCATTCCCACCAGCAGTAATGGAGGGTTCCCCTTTTTTTGCATCCCCCACCAACATTTGTTGTTTCCTGATTTGTTAATTATAGCCTTTCTGACTGGTGTGAGGTAGTATCTTATTGTGGTTTTGACTTGTATTTCCCTAATGCCAAGTGATGTTGAGCAATTTTTCCTGTGTTTGTTGGCCATTTGTATATCTGCTTTACAGAAATGTTTGTTCATGTCTTCTGGCCATTTCTTGACTGGATTATTGGTTTTTGGTGTGTTGAGTTTGTTAAGTTCTTTATAGATCTTGGATACTAGCCTTTATCTGGTATGTCATTTGCAAATATCTTCTTTCATTCTGTAGGCTGACTTTTTTTGTTGACTATTTCCTTTGCTGTGCAGAAGCTTTTTATCTTGCTGAAGTCCCAGCAGTTCATTTTTGCTTTTGATTCCCTTGCCTTTAGAGATGCATCTTGCAAAAAGTTGCTGTGGCCAAGTTCAAAGACCTCGAATTCTACATACTATTTTCCCCTAGTACTAGAGTTTTTCAGTTCTGTGTGATCCATAAACTTGTTTTTAGCCTGTTGTTCCTGCTGGGCTTCTGGGGGAGGGGCCTGCTGCATTGCTTCTCAGGTGTCTTTGCCCGGGCAGAGTTGCACCACCCTGGCCAGGGGTCTGGGCTCAGTGTAAGCTGCTTCGGGCTGCTCTATGTGCCTTTTGTTCCCTGACAGCTTTCTGCACCACTTTAGCAGATGAAAATAAAAATGGCAGGACCCTGATCTCCAGTCCCTGAAACTGAAAGATAATGGCCCCCTACTTGTCAGTGAACCCTCAGAGAAAAGCAGTCAGTCACTTTTGCGTGCATCAAACTCTGCAGGTTTCTGTGTTGCATACCCTCACAGGTCCTCCCAGGGGAAAAAGGAGGGTCACCCAGGTTCTGCCGCTTGCAGGGCCCCTTCTAGAAGAGCAGTCACTCGATTGTGCTGTGGTTCGCAGTTTATGGCAAACTCAGTGGAAAGCCTGCTCCTGGGCTCCCCCACTGTTGCTAGCTTCTCTGCTTCAGTGCATGGAAATTCTGCCAACTCAGGCACCCTCACTCTTTCTAAGACCCCAGGGATCCTGAGACCACACTGTCCCACATAGGATTCTGCCCAACTTCACCACCTGAGCACCTTTCAGGCTAGGACTTCGCTCAGGGAAGCAGACTTCTAAACATTCTGACTTTGTGTGCCCTATAACTGGTTTATGGAGGCTCACTGTGGTTTATCTTCTGATATATCCCCTCAGATTCACTTCTCCACACTTCCTACCTTGCAAAAAGTGGTTGCTTTTCTATTTGTAGAATTGCTGCCATTCTTTTCTTAGATCTCAGGTTGAATTCACAGGTGTGAATTGATTTGATACATACCTAGCTAAATTCAAGGGACCAGATAAATCAAGGTTTCCTACTCTTCCCCCATCTTCCCTCCTCCTTACATTTCTACCAGGCTCTTATATTGTATTTTCTCAATAGTTTCTCCCCCTTATATTATCTACATTCTTACTCTAACATCATCCTTTTGGAAGCAGACAGGTATTAATAAATAAAAGTACATTCACAGTCCTAACTTTTCATATATGTTGTACATATGAACTATTTGTCCCTTATGCTAATTGTCTTTAAATTACTTACGTCAGCGTTCGAATGCACTTTGCCGAATCTCTAATATCCCACACCTTAATATAAGATGTGGACACAGTGAAGACCAAACTTGTATAATTACAGTATTTTACAGACACGACATTGTTGGGATGACCCCCCAATGACATTATCTCCTGCCCAGTCACCAGATTCCATACTTTACAAGTACGATCTACAACAAACAAGAAAAGAAAAATACTGTCAATATGAACTACATTAGGTTCTCTTAACGATAAAAATTATGTAAACGGTTTTTCTCCTTTGAAAATGAAATGAAATAAGAAAAAAGTAATTATTCCACTAACCTGAAACAGACATCCTACCTCCATCCTTGACCCTTTGCTTCAGGTTCAAGGGCAAAGTGCATATAAAGGATCAAATGAAAGCCAGGGATGTCTGGTGTATGTATAATGTGGTATTAAAAAAAGATTATATAAAATTTTGTAATAGTTGTATCACAAGAATCTTGCCTCAAATTGCCCCTAGATTTAAAATGGCATTCCCAAATCAACCTCTTCAAAATATTCTGCTTTGATTACTCCTATCTCCTCAAAGCACTCCACACTTACCCTTTTCTTTTCCAGTGTCACTGATAGATGGAGTTTATTTTTGACCACAAAACATAATTATAAACTAATTATTTTGGGGTTTTTTTGACATGTCAAATACATAACTATCCTGGAGATAAATTTAATTTGAATTTAAAAAGTACATTTTCACAGTGTAGATTCTTTAACTGGATATTGGATGGCTTGTCATTCACAATTCATATATTCTAGCTAGACTGTTATATTCCATTATATACAATGAGCAATAAATGCTCCTTGATTAAACCAAGTCCTTTGATGTCCCTCAATGCTAAAAAACTTTCACTAGCTCCCCAAATTCCTGTACATGCTACCTCTCTACCTTTCTAGCTCTACTGCCCATCACTTATCTTAAAATTACAGTTGACCCTTGAACAACATGGGTTTGGATGCGTCTACTTATATGCAAATTTTTTGATATAGTACAGTTGTACAGTACTAAAAATGTATTTTTCTTCCTTATGATTTTCTTAGTAATAATTTTTTCTCCAGCTTACTTTATTATAAGAACACAGTATGTAATACTTATAACATACATGATATGTGTTAATGGACTATATTATTGGTAAGACTATTAAGAGTTCACTTTGTCGGGAAAGCTATTTCTAGCTCAGTTTTGGGTAAGTCAAAAATTATATGCAGATTTTCTTTTTTTAAGATTTTGTTTATTTGACAGAGTACAAGCAAGGGGAGTGACAGGGAAAGGGAGAAGCAGGCTCCTGCTGAGCAGAGAGCCAGATATGGGGCTTGATCCCATGACCCTAGGATCATGACCTGAGCTGAAGGCAGAGGCTTAACCAACTAAGCTACCCAGGCGCCCCTAAATACAGATTTTCGACTATGCAGGGGTCAGCACTCCTAACCCTCATGCTGTTGAAGGTCAACGGCATTCTACTTTTCAATCCAATTGGATTTAGTTTCCAAACATACCCCCACTTTAAGCTCTATGTCTCTGCTTATGTTGTTCCATTATCTTGGTTGTCAGTCATTACCTGCCACTATCCAAACCATCCTATAAGGTTCATCCTAAATATCTCCATGTGAAAGCCTTGCTTATTTCTCACAGGCTGGCATAACAGCTCCCTCTTCTGAAACCCCAAAACTCTTAGTCCTTAATTCTTCAAGTATTTACAGTTGATCTCTAGTTGCCTGCAATTATACCAAAGGGGTTAAGACCAAAGGTTTGGAGATGAGTAGACATGGGTTTCCAATTGTAGTTCTTCCACTTACTACTAAGTTTACCTGGGAAAATTATTTCATTTCTCGAATCCTCAGTTTCTTTATCTGTAAAATTAGGATGTGACATGCATTTCACTGGGGTTACCACAAGAATTAAATGAGATGTAATCTGGATAGTGTTTAGCATAGTCTCTGACATATAGTTAAGTGCTCAAGAAATGGTGGTTGCTATATCTGATTCTCTTTACCACAGTGTACATTGTAATGACCTTTGTCAATTTTTATATGACCTAGATTTCTAAGCTTAGCACCCTGCATGCATTAAGTACTCAGTTACTGAAGGGAGATGTATCCTCTCAACATTTTATTCATATAACATCAACAGAGTTCTTACTTTCTTCCCAACTATGTCATGATTCAGGAGGTGAACCAGATTATCTCTCAGGTTCTTATGGGTCTTAAGCAGTTTGACTGTTTTTTTTAAAGCCTGTTAAAAATGTAATCATCTTTTAAAAAATCTGCTAACTATCCACATGAAGCAGTTACTGGCACCTTTTGATCCAGTGAAGAGGAGATCATCAGTAGAATCCACACAGAGCACAGCTTTTGTGTGCCCTTCAGCGATGTGAAGACACTGCAGTGGAGAAGTTCTGATTCCTTTTGAAGCAGGAAATGGGTTGATTATGCCCCTGAGATGTGGGAAAGAACAAGACTTACTTCAGTAACTCTATCATGGGACTGACTGTATTTCCCCCCGACTTTAAAAAGTCTTTCTAAGTAATTAATAGAATTCAGACTGCTCCCTTATCTCTTTTTAAAGGAAAAGGACACCGAGACAAAACGTGAAAGCATAATAGTAGTGATGGAGTCCATCAACTAATCAGGCATCAGCCAGCAGGTGTGTTCTACAAAGAGCAAAGCCCACAGTCCATGAGACTTTCTCACTAACAAGTCCTTCTCCTGAAAGTTTAATGTAGCAATATTGGGAGCTAGTTGATTATAGTG
Organism: Enhydra lutris kenyoni; assembly: GCF_002288905.1. Lineage (NCBI taxonomy): Eukaryota > Metazoa > Chordata > Mammalia > Carnivora > Mustelidae > Enhydra > Enhydra lutris. The sequence goes on along the minus strand of NW_019154168.1, from coordinate 1,179,564 downwards.
AATTCTGACAAATAAGAAAGGATAAATGATGGACAACTGGAAGGTGTGACACTTTGTCATGCTGGAATGTGACTCTAAGTCAAAAAGAACATTCTGGAGAAAGTACAACAGATATCACCTAAAATACTGAAAAAAAAAACAAATTTCAAATGAATTTGAAAAGAGATAGAAATGATAGCATACACAGAAATTCTAAAGCAAGAGTAGCCCCAAACTATCAAGAAATTAAAGACAAAACTCTAACAGTCTCAAAGAAGATTTAAAAAAAATGAAACTTTAAAAGTACAGTGAGGCTCCTTAGAGAGCTTTCTCATAAGTTTAATATTTTTAATTTTAAAATTTAATTTAATTTTAATATTAAAATATTTTTAATATTTCTGCTTTATGCCATTAGACTACATACTATGGAAATATATAGGAATTTAAGACAGGATCTGAATTGAAATAGTTGTGTCCAGAAGATTAAGTCCATGTATCATTGCTCACAGCAGGAAGAAAAGTTATGTTGAATTATGTCTGTTATATACAAGACAGATGGCAATAATATCAAAACAAATAACAGGGATTTTAAAAAAACACATTTCTATATTCTTTGGTGGGGGGGCAATCAGAGAGGAGAGGGATAATCTTAAGCAGGCTCCATGTCCAGTGCGGAGCCCAACGTGGGGCTCAATCTCCCAACCCTGAGATCATGACCTGAGCCCAAATCAAGAGTTGGATTTTAACCAACTGAGCCACCAGGGGCCCTTCTATCTTCTTAATGAAAAAGAACAATCTTCAATATGTAATGGGCAGAAATGATTAAGAAGAAATGTAAGCCCAAGATAAGTTAGAACTGACAATAGAGAGTTATCTAATGAATTCAAGTATTTTTGTTTTTAAGTCATTATATCACAGATTTGAAAAGGATACACCATTGTGGACGTAAAAATCATTGTTGGATCACTAAGACCGATAAAGGGGACAAAACATGGAGACCCAAATTTCTAAAAAGCGGAGGGAAATAGGGGATTTCAGAAATTATAGACGGGTAAAACTTTTTGTGGAGTCTCACAAAGGAAAGTATTAAACAAATCATTATAAACACTTAAAAATAAATGTTCAGCAGTAAGAGATAACACTAATGTCACAGAGGAAGTTCTTTGTAGGCTTAATAGCAAATTAAGGGGATGTCATATTCACAATACATGTTAACTCCAAAAAGATCCATACAATAAGTTTTTCAAATGATATCCTTGTGGATATGGTAGGTAAGTACAGAACTGTTATAGCAAGGTAGTTCCATCAGTGGCTGAAGAGGCACACCTAAGCAGTCAATGTTCCTGTCAATCTGGAAGGACATTTTCACTATCTAGTGAATGTTTCCCTAACACTAAAGACAGAGATAGCATATTTATTACACTGATATGTTAAAGAGCTAGATACTGTATTGCATTGCCTAAGAAAACAACAAACAAAATTTACTTACTTTAAGTACCTACTTAACACTAAAATAATCACTGGATATAATTTAAAGATAAAATTTAAAAATGTAGAACAGAATGCTCCAAGTAAGAAAAGACTTAATAGTAGCTTAGATTTAGGGGTGCTTGGGTGACTCAGTCAGCTAAGCATCTACCTTTGGCTCAGGTCATGATCCCAGGGTCTTGGGATCGAGCCCCACGTGGGGCTCTGTGCTCAATCCAGAGTCTGCTTGCCCCTTCCCCTATTTGTGTGCTCTCTCTCTCAAATAGACAAATAAAATCTTTTTGTTTTAAATATTTTATTTATTTATTTGACAGACAGAGATCACAAGGCTTTAACCCACTGAGCCACCCAGGTATCCCTAAACAAATAAAATCTTAAAAAAAAAAAAAAAAAAAAGTAGTAGCCTAGATTTAAAAAGCTAAAGAGGGGGCGCCTGGGTGGCTCAGTGGGTTAAGCCGCTGCCTTCGGCTCAGGTCATGATCTCAGGGTCCTGGGATCGAGTCCCGCATCGGGCTCTCTGCTCAGCAGGGAGCCTGCTTCCCTCTCTCTCTCTCTCTCTGCCTGCCTCTCTGTCTACTTGTGATCTCTGTCAAATAAATAAATAAAAAATCTTTAAAAAAAAAATAAAAAAATAAAAAGCTAAAGAGGTCGTTATGCTAAGTGATATAAGACAGAGAAAGATAAATGCCATATGAACTCCTTTATATGTGCAATCTAAAAAAATATGTATTTAAAAAAAGCTCACAGGGCACCTGGGTGGCTTAGTGGGTTAAAGCCTCTGCCTTCAGCTCAGGTCATGATCTCAGGGTCCTGGGATCGAGCCCCACATTGGGCTCTCTGCTCAGCAGGGAGCCTGCTTCCCTTCCCCTCTCTCTGCCTGCCTCTCTGCCTACTTGTGATCTCTGTCAAATAAGTAAATAAAATCTTTTTTAAAAAAAAGCTCACAGATACAGAGAAGAGACTGGCAATTGCCGGCGGGTGGGGTGTGAGGGGTGGCAGGGTAGGGGATAGGAGAAATGACTGAATTGTTTTCTGTGTTTATTTTAGTTTAAATAAATCAAAATAAATACATAAATAGCTAAAGAGATTTTTTAATTGAATACAAGATCAATGAATCAACAATTTATGGTTCCTCTACCAACACTTTCAATAACTTGTTCAATAGAAGTAAATATATCAGGAGAAAGAATGTAATAGAACTACTATATTCTGCCAAGACCACATCTGGAAGGAGGTTGAGTTCTAGATGCTAGACTTTAGGAACACTGAAAAACTGGAGACTTTCCAAAGCAGAGCAAGCAGAATGAAGGATCTATAGGCTACATCATATAAGGAGCAGATGATGAAAGTAGACCTACTGAGCTGATAAGAAAATATTCATTGGAGAGAGCATACAAGAGCAGGTTAAGGGTTGAATATTTAAAGTCATATACACACAAAAAGATGTATGTGGATTAATTCAATTAATTAATCCCAGAAGATTAATTCTGGCAGAGCCTAGGAGGACTGATGAATAAAAATGTAAATTTAAGCTCAGGACTGAAAAAACAAACAAACTTTATTTTTAGGGTCTAGTTATAATGATTTCAAAATGTGGAAGTTGTTCATCATCACTAGAAGTGACATCAGAAATTATTATCACTGGATATATAATTACAAAGTCCAAAGTATTATTTGCAGATATGCGTCAATGGAGATTCTTGAACTTAATGCTCAGTAATTGTTTGTAATCTAAGAAGTTAACCAAATTAAAACCGAAATGGAAGCCAAACCTCCCCAAAAGTCTGAATCTCCATTTTGAAATCCTGTTGATGTGAGGTCACATCTATGAACCGAAGCCATAGAATTAGAACTATATAGCTTCAAATGTTCAAGAGGGTGATCTAACGCACAGTCAACTGCTACCAATACCTCTCAAACAGAAAATATGCATGTATATTCCAACAAGCTGATCATAAAGAAAAAAACTCAGGTTAACAGTCTAAGACATAACAGTCTGAGATGTCAAAGGTTATAATATTACTAAGTGAATATTTGCCTCCAGTGACTTGTGTAAGGCATTGCCACTGGGAGATGCCTCTTTCTCATTTTTATGTATTTTAATACCCTTGATTATTCAGACTTCTTTTTTTTTTTTAAAGATTTTATTTATTTATTTGTCAGAGAGAGAGAGGGAGAGAGAGCAAACACAGGCAGACAGAATGGCAGGCAGAGGCAGAGGGAGAAGCAGGCTCCCTGATGAGCAAGGAGCCCAATGTGGGACTCGATTCCAGGACGCTGGGATCATGACCTGAGCTGAAGGCAGCTGCTTAACCAACTGAGCCACCCAGGCGTCCCGATTATTCAGACTTCTAAAGAAAAATAATCTCAACATTAAATATAGCATTTTACTAAGATACTGAAAAATACTCTCCAGTATTCACAACATTATGACTAATATTTTATAGAGATTACCTTACACCAAAGACAATTTTTAAAATACAGAAATTGAAAACATACATGCATGGTATTTCTTTCAATATTAAAATTAATCTGTTCACATTCTGAAATATAGAAATCAACTTAAAAATTGTTTAAGGTCCAATATTGCAAAGTTGTACAACAAACTGGTCTGAAGGAAAAAACATGTTTATTTTTTTTCCATGCAAATCAGTAAAATCTTGTAATATTATAAATGAGATTAATTTCCTCTGCCTACCTTCTGGAGGATCTACTGATGATCGGCAAAATGGCCATAAACAGGGGAAACAAGTGCAAAAAGAGAGGAGACAAAATGATAAGTGGAAAGAGGAAATGATAGAGAGAAATTAAGGGTCCAAAAAAAAAAAAAACCCAAAAAACCCAGAACATGAAAAAATTCAACATTGTTATTCTTAAAACAGCATCTATCAGTAGAAAATATTTATTGTTTTAGAAAAACTCCTTTACTTTCTATTTCTTCTTATATTTTAGGTGTCAGAATATCTTTTTCCCCCAGCCTATCTTTTTTTCAGGTTTTCACAAAACCTTCCATAAACTTTTTACTTATAATCAGTAAACCAACCCAAAAAATACCTTATTTACCTCCCACACTTTGAAGGATTAAAAACATTTAATCACTGAGGAACAATGAAATCAATATTCATAGAACTTAATTTCTTTCAGATAAAAGATTCATAGACAGAAAACAAACATCACAACCTTCTGTGCTATTATACATAAAAGAAGTTTGCCACTGCTTTGTCTAAAAGATATGACAAAAATATACTAAAATTAATATGTTTAAAAATATTAGTGTGTTTATATGGTTTACAACAAGTTACGCATACAAAAGTGAGATATGCCGATAGTTTCTAGGAAGGCATCTTAGAACATCAATGAAATGCCAGAATGTAGGAAAGATAGAAAGTACCTGTGTACCTCCGACAGAGAGGAATCACTTTCATCAGACCTACAGTGAAAGAGTTAGAATTATGAGGAGAAAGAACACAGAGGTCAATAGGTAAAGACACTGAGATTGAACTGAAAACCAACAGTGTGAATAAAAGAAATATAGCAAACATTTCCTTTATAGCAAATGCCCTACTTTTCTATTTGCACTGGATATCTGAAAATTCAATGTACAGCTACATATGGTAAAATATATTATTCTTATGTTATCTACTAAGACTTTGAGGACAAAAACTTGCTCTTAGTGATCTACAGAAAACCTATCAATCTTCACTTCTAAAATTTAGGCCCTGAAGAGGAACAATATCGAGTAAGTAAAAACATCCCTTCAAGATTCTTCCTATTTAATTTGATTAGTACTAGAAAATTTTCCTCATTTAAACAGCTATTAATGAATTTTATCCATCTTGATAATTACTTTGGATTTAGATTTTAATGTGGAAGTTGCACAAATACATTTTATATGTTTATATGCAAAGCAAATTACCCAAAAAGCAATAACCTTTGATTTTAACTTATCTCAAAAACATGGGAGTTCTCCTGACAAGGGAATCCCTCAGTAATACAGGGCTTTAGTAGGATTTTAAAAATAGGTGAGCCACTCCTGTCAGTCCTACCCTGAAACTTCCAAGACTGGCAATAAGTCTGATTATCGTGAAAATCTATCCAGTTTGTACAATAGGCTTGGCAAGGAGGACAGTGAATGCTGACAAGGACTATAACCAGAAACATTATGTGGGATCTGCTTCTACTGAAATATGCTACTCTCAAAAAAGAGTTTGGAAAGAAAATGATTCAAAAGGTAGGTGAGTCTTTGAACGTGTAGTCTGTTATTCTGAGTTTTAGCTTATAGAGATGATGACGGAGTCAAATTGGTAGCTTATAAAATATGTCTGTAGAAAGTATAAAACTATGACTAGATTGTTAAAATTACCAAAAGACTGATGGAAAACGTTATGCCTGTGAATGTAAGGCAGACAAAATTTAGTCATTCTTATCACTAGTGAAAATAGACTTCCCAAAGACATTCCTAATGTTCTTCTACTGTTTTCTCAATTAAATGGGAACTGTGACTTAACAATGATAAAGAGGTTTTTTCAATAACACATGATATTCATCTATCTAGATTATTTTAAAGAACATGTCATCTACTGATTAAACTATATTAAAATCTAATCAAGAACTTTATCTACAAGTTAAGCAGATAAAAAATTCTTTCAAAATGTGTGCTTCTCTAAATCTACAGAGCCATCTAGTGTGATCTAAACATGCCAGACAGATTTTAAACAACATCTTAAAAATCTCAGAAGCTGTTGATGTACACAGGGAGATTATAGCATAGAAAACAAATAATAGGGGTGGGAGACTGAATATGAAATACATACATCCACAATGTTACCATTCAAAATCAAAGCAGGTAAGTCAGAGTTAATAAATACCTTACGGCGGGATTGTTAGTACCGAATTCTTGCAAGAGAGATTCTGGCGCAACGTGGGAACGTTTCTTCACTTCAAATTTAAGGCAAATTGTATTTCTCACACACCTCTAACTTCTCTTCCTCCACAACCCACTTTCAGTCCTAACCCCCTCCACCTATAAAGGAACTGTCTTTTATTCTTTTATTTTATTACTAAAGTTTTGTGATGGATTTGTGTCAAACAAGCAAATGGTAACAACATATGACAATGGTCTTTGTAAGCTGTTATATGCATGGAATGTAAAATGATTTACCTCTTTTCAACTCATGCTATCTGGATTAGAGGCTTTTGTGGGTTCAGAGAAGCTGAAGAATCCCAAGAAATGTAAATTTCAAGTGGCCTCAAAGATATTTCAATTCTAATTTACTTAGAAAAGAAAAGGCAAGACAAGTACTGAAAGTATAGCAATGCAAATCTACAACAGGGAATAATGTTCAGCAGGAAAATAATTTTCTCTCATCTTTTCTGTGTGCTTCATTTCCCATTAGAGAAACGTATCAAATATGGCAAGAGTTCACAAGTCAGACTTCATCTCCCACACAGAGATGGCTAAATGTTCTCTACAGACTGTATTGAAAGGTTCAGAATACTGTAATAAACAGAGGGGCTCTTTTCCATAAAGACTTACTTATCCTGCTGAACGGATGTGTTTCCCTGAGAAACAGTAAGACGGTTAAAAACATTCAGTTCATTACGGGGCCGGCTTGGTGGGGAAGAAGGAGGTGAAAGACTAGCCTCTGAAGTTCCAGAATCTGAGCTACAAGAAAAAAAGAACATTAAAATAGGTGGCTTTAATTGGTTATTATTTGTTAGGAATGTTATAAGAAACACGCTTTAAAAAAAAAAAAAAAAAGCTTTCCATTAGAGAATTCCTTCCATCCTTTCTCTTCCTTTTTTGTAAGATAAAATACAACACTGAACTAAAAACAAAAAAACAAACAAAAAACCTTTATCACTGGATTGTGTTACATTGTCCACAAGATGGCACTAAAGAAGAAGTTCAGTCTGCAGAAATCTGAAGTCGTTACAAAAAGAGCAAGCCAAATTTATTTTAGAGTTAAAACCAAGCTACTTACTTGACAGATGGGGAAAGAGAGCCAGAGTGTTTAAGAGCAATTTGCTTTTTCAACGATTCACATACTTTTATTTTTATACTACTTATTTGCTCCAAACCCCACCTCCCAATTATCCTTGAAACATTCAATCCAGTAGAAACAGGGAAATTACATCTTTAAATTCAGGAAACAAGGATGATTAGAAAGATCATTTCCATAACATTCATGTCAGCCAAACCAGGGGTCCAAGTAGACTGTGTTGGCACAGGGGAGGGATGGTATAAGATTGTCCACGTGGGTACAGAAAATATATGAAAACTCCTTTTTATGTTTATTTTTATGTTAAAAAAATTCGCTTTACTAATATTTAAATGTAGACTGGCACTGATACTCCCTCGAGACCATGTCAGGGTTCGACGCATCACATGCAGCACCTCAGGTGACCTGAGGGAGGAGTGGGTGTGGCAAAGGGTAGAGAGGTGACAAGGGGCTCACACCCCTCCATTCAACTTTCCACAGGTTGCCATATTGCAATTGACAAATGCCCAGTTAAGTAGATCATCAGATTATATTATGTGCTGTTAAGTAAATAACCCTCACAAAACACACAAAGTTTTTTTCAAAGATTTCAGCAAAAAACAACTTAAAAATAAAAGAACAGCAAGAGAATGGTACAACTAACACACCCTATGACTAACACTAGTTTTGTCAGCTAGTTTAAAGAGGTAAAATCAGTGGCAGTTTGATCAGTCAAGAGCAATTTCAAATTTTTCTACAAGACTATCTGAAATACAGATTCACTAACCTTCATCTCAACTGTGTATGAACTTTTACAATGATATGAACAAATAATTGAAAAATAAATAAGGATACATGATTTGGGGCAAGCGTTCAAATATTTTTACAGGTGTGTGTGTGACCAAAAGGCATTTAGCCAAGCCCACAGCTGACTTGATTGTCTTATTAGTCAAATCAGTTATAACCATAGAACCAGCCTACACTTGGAAAATAACTTCACTATAGTCCTTTAGCATTTAAGTGTAATAGACATTTTATGCAATCTAGTTGATAGAAAGTATGCGTAACTTACTGTTTTTGTTCCTTGGACTTTGATTTTTCTGCTTTTTCATATGCTTTTCTTCTGGGTATAGGGGAAGGCTCTGGTACTTTTTTTTCTGATAGAGATGACTGTCTGGAACTAAAAGAGGAAAAAGACTCTTTAATTATCAAATTTTAAAGATATACATACAACTTTGTCAGCTATTCAACCCAAAAATTTTAATAGATTAATAACTGGAACTTGAGAAACTATTACTTGGGAACAAGAAACAAAACTAGGATAGGAATATATTACATGCGTAATTAGTTGACGGAAGCCTGACACCTATACTTTTATTTTGTAAACTGGCAATCTTATTAAATATATGCAAACCCATTATCTTTGAATACAAATATCAAACCTAGACTGTCAATAGCTCAAATCAATCGTTTATTTGAAACATAGATAATTACGTTGCTTAGAATTATTTCAGTTGAAAAAAAGTTGTCTTTATAGTCTTACAAAAACAAAAATATTAGAATATCAGAATATGAAAAACAATGAGATTTAATGAATTAATATGAAGACACAGTCAAAAACAGACACACAATAATTTTACCTAATATTTAGATATTAGTAACTATATGTTTTAATAATAAAAACATTCTTTTTTTTATAATAAAAACATTCTTAACTTTAAATGCTGACTAGTGGTTATGTAATTAACAATTAAAAACTCTTATTTTTGTGTATGATGGTAATGAATTTTGATTAAAAAATGAATTTTTGCTATTGTAGGCTAGTTATATTAATAAGAAAATATACTAAGGAATTATAAAGCAATATTACAAGAACCAGAATGGGCTTACGTGATTCCCATTTTAAGTGAAAGCTAAATATTTAAACTTCATGTACCTGACTTTTCTAATCAAAAGAAATCACATTTCAAAAACCCTTCATCAAGCTAAATCATAGAGGACACCTGAGTAAATTATTTTACATCATGCAGTAAGTCATGCAGTAATGACTTACTAAGAGTTACCACACCAACCATGTCCAACTCTTAAATTTTTACAGGATGACATAAGCATCTGAATTTATGAAAATCTGAAAACAGATCATGTGAAATGACAGAGTCCAAAACATATATTTTCCAACCTGTCAATAAGGATACACTTTAAAAATTAAAAAAAGGGGGGAGGGCAAAAAGAAGGTATTACCTGAATGTGGTTTCCAGGCCACAGATTTAGTCTTGAAGTCCCAAAAGTCTCAACTTAAATCTGTTCCTAAAATCTATTCTGTTTATATCACTACCTTCACCAAAAGCATTTCTTCAACAGTCATCTTATCAAAAAAGCACTGAAGCCGTAAGCTATACTGGTTAGCATTCTCTATCAGCAAATCCCATAGTTAATTTAGTTAATTACATAGGCTACATTAAGCACATGCAAGAAAGTTGCCATCATTAAAATTAAATTGGATGGAAAGGTAGCAGATGGGCTTACTGAATGGAAGATGACAGAAATATCTTCACAAAATGAAAGAAGTTTTTAAAAAGTTTTTTAAAAAGAAGGGAGTTATGGGAAACAGATACTCAAAGGGGAAAGTTTGTTATATTTTATTATTTGCTGAGTCCTGTAGTATGTGCCATTTTTTGGTCAATATTCCCCAACGCAGTAATGTAATCATCCCATAAATCATCTGCTAGATCATATGTGAGGGTTACTGGGGAAAAAGTCATTAAAAATTTTTACCAGTGAATGACTGATCTAATTTTAATATAATTATCAAAAAATACAAACACACATAGTGTACACACACTATGGGTAGAGAGCTCTTTGTGCTCAAGACAGCAGTGAAAATTCTAAATAAGTTTTGTTTTGAAGAGAATGTCTTTTGTTCATATTATCATAAATGGGAGAGAAAATATTCCCTCCTGCAAATCTTTAATAATACCAATAAAAACATCTTGTGTATACCTTTATCCCAGACATGCAATGCAATGTGCTTCAAGGCAAAAAATTAGGAAAGCTTAAAATGATAGTTTGTAATTGATATTTCTTTTTCTTTATAGGGTTAGCAAAGGTTTGCTTGCCATCCTGACCAGACACTTAAAATGAGAACATACATTAATTTAGAGCAAATCTGAGACTTTAAAGCTTCTGTTTTATATAATGGTTTTATAGACATAAATACCTGATTCAATGTTCCTAACTAAATTTTGTCTGTAATTCATAACTCAGCCCTTGTGAAAATTATGACCCTTAAGAATGACCTTCAATCTTAGAAACAAGCAATGCAACTGAACAGAGAATATTTCATCTTAAATGATTTCAAATGTCAAAAAAATTAGGGGAAATAAACCTAACAAATTCTTTTGAAAACCAGAGATCTTATTTACATAATTTTTTAAAAATAGAAATAAGAAATTAGCAACATGCATATAAAAAATTAAAAAAGAAAGAAAACAAAAAAGAAAAGCCAAAAGAAAGGAAGTTAGTGTAGCTGGGCCAGACTTACATGCTGCCTATCTTAGAAGGGAAGCCAGATGGGGGAGGGAGATCTTTTTCCCTAGCAGAAGTACCACTTGTCTCTGTATTCATTCCAATCTCTTGCCCTTCTGCAACAGGTGTAAGAGGGCCAGGCAAGGAGGCATCTCCTGTACTAGTGTCTGAAGCTAGTTCACTGCTATCTGCATACAGCAGTTCCATTTGAGTGGTGGTTCTCCTTCGGGCCTAGTCAGAGAATGGAAGGAAAAGCAATCAGGAGCAAACTTTTGCAGAAATGATTAGGGAATAGAGATTTAATATTAGTTTGAAATAGGTAAAAACATTGAGCATGTCATTTCCTAGCAAGTGTATCAAACACAGCATGTAAGATAGTAAAACAAGCCAGAGCTACAGCCAGATAAGACCTTGAGAGGCCATAATAATAGCCAACATTTCTATTGTACTTACTGTATGCCAGGCATTGATCAAATACCTTATTATATTAGCATGTACTACCATTATCCCAATGAGGAAACTAAGGCACAGAGAAGCTAAATAATTGACCCAAAGTCACACAGCTATTAAGTGGCAAAGCCAGATTCAAAAATAAGCAACTTGCCACCAATATGACTGCTATCCCTGACACTCATGGCCAGGTCTCCCAACATAGAATGTTTTTAAAAAAGAGAAAGCAGAAAGAAATTAAACCAAAAGTTAACTGCAGGGAAGCTCAACTAAATTCTAAATTCCTCTGTTTAAATGTTTTAATATCACTTTTAGTTTTAAATTTTTGATATCGCTTTTTAAATCTGCTTCTCAGATTTGCAACCTTGTCCTCCTGATGCCTTAGCTGTGTTTTTAACCTGCTTGCTAAGTAATTCAACACCAGCCTGCACCAGCTCTTGCATCATGGTGAGGCAGGGAAAGGTTATTTTTCTAGAATCTAAACTCACTCTACACATTCCTTTCCTTGTTCGTGAAAACTGACTATCCTGTTGTTGCTCAGTTGTTATCACTATGGCATTAAAGGATAAGCAAGGTGTTTAACAGATTATAAGCCTCTAAAGAGCAAACACCCTGTTTTATTCAACTTTATATCCCCTGCACTGAGCACAGTGCTGGTACATACCTATTTAACATACACAGTCAATTTTACTTTTTCAGTGATGAAAAATAGATGATACGAGATCATTTAAGGTATCTTTGAGGTTCAAAAGGAGTAGTAGGTAGCACCTCGGAAAATTTCTGGGAAAAAGGAAAGCCTTCCAACCAGTTTTTTACCTGGTCAGTTCTCCTCACTGCCAATAGCCCAAGGCAGAGACAAATATGTTCTTAGGAATCCCTAACCACAGTGGTTCCTTCAGCAGATGACCTTAGGGCCCCACTTCTCACCTCTCCAGCATCCCAGCAGGGCAGGGAGCCTGAAAGACATTCAGGACCTTAAGAGATTCTCTCCTCTACTTAAGATGGAATCCAAACCATACTAGGATGTTTTCTCTGAGTTTGGGTAACTTCTGCTTAGTCACTTAGAAAAATAAAATACAAACCACATGTTGCCAAGGATCATACATAGAGCCTGGAGACTTTTTTTTTTTTTAATTGGCTTGACCAATTTGGTTTTAATTTTTTTTTAAGATTTTTATTTATTTGACAGACAGAGATCACAAGTAGGCAGAGAGGCAGGCAGAGAGAGAGGAGGAAGCAGGCTCCCTGGTGAGCAGAGAGCCCGATGCGGGGCTCAATCCCAGGACCCTGGGATCATGACCTGAGCCGAAGGCAGAAGCTTTAACCCACTGACCCACCCAGATGCCCCTTGACCAGTGTTTTAAAGACTAGTAAATCCTACATAAAAATCTTTATTTAAGGCTTCTTTGGAAAAAAACAGTATCTAATAGTCTCAGTCCTATATTCCTCATGACAAAAATAAGCCAGAGTTAAGTGATGGTTATTTGCTTAGAAGTGGCCTGTCCTCTTCAGGGAATCACAATGACCTCTACTCATTATTTTACAGCCAGCCAAATTACTCATTTACATTACCTGACTGTTCACTACGGTCCTTCAATCTGTCCTAATGCATTTGCACAGTGTTATTCTTTTAGGATCTGATTCTCTCCACTCATTTAACAAGTATTAACTAAGCACTACAAGAATTCTTTGTTTTTAAACATCTTAAGATGGTTAATTAATTCATCTATCAAATGCGACCAACTCTCAATCTAGAATTTTAACATTCTAGAATGTTAAAATTTCAAAAATTTCCGCTAATTTACAAATTTTACAAATTCATGCTGTATGCCACTACAGCATCTATCATCTCCTATATTACTAGGAAATTTCGGTGACTTTAATAAATTAGCACATTACTTCCTTAACAGGTAATAAAACTTTTAGGTAAAACCTGGAAGAAAAAAAGAATTGCTCTCCAAAGTCATGCCTTCTCTAGTAGAAAAAGTGCCATAATGTGCTAAAGCACAAGTTCCAAAAAGCAGAATGTTTCAATATACTTTTTTTCCTGAAGGAGAATATGGTAATTATAGAACTAAATTTCTTATACAGGGGAGCTCTGGTAAAAGTATGCCAATTTGCTAACCTACTAAAGGTCTGAAGCCTATGTGTGTGTTTATTTTTGAGAGAGAACGTGCAAGCGTAGGGGGTGGGGAAGGGGGTGGAGGGGCAGAGGGAGAGAAGAAATGTTATGTAGGCTCCATGCCCAGCACAGAGCCAGACACAGGGCTCGATCTCGTGACCTTGAGATCATGACCTGAGCCAAAATCAAAAGTCAGACATTTAACCAACTGAGCCACCCAGGCACCCCTAAAACTCATGTGTTTAATAGTGATAACAAAAAACAGTGGGAAAGGATGCTTACCTGCTATTTTCAGTTCTCCTTACCTTGCTTTTAGGTTTCACTTCTCCACAAAGTTTCATAAGGTCTGAAGATAGTGTGCTATACCCAAATAAATAATTAACCACAGATTAAAGGGGAACTTAGAGAAAACTGTATGTCCTCTATGATTATAACCATAGAAAGCATCTTACATGTCTATGGGGAAGAAAAGACAATATTTAAAATCAAAATGAACTAATTAAAAAATAATTCATTTTTCTTTCCTTAAATATCCCAGTAAATTTTATTTTAAAATTTGTGGTGGTTAAATATGGCTTAGATTGGTTTCCATAATACCGTTTCTAATGCTACTCACTTAGCCATGAAGTTCAAATTGGTTGTTTTATGGCAATTGTTTGAAGCAACAAGATAAAAATATTTAAGTAAATATATATTATATATAATATGATATATAATATATATCATATATATATAATATATAATATAAATAATATAAAGTAAAATCTTTAAGTTTCTAAGGGCTCTCTTACCTTCCTTCTGATCCTGGGCTGTTTAAGGGTGCCTCTTCATCAGTACTATCCTCTACATTTTCTAAAACAAAAACAAATGTCCAAAAGCTAAGTATTATCCACATGTCATAATTTGAATGATAAAAATCCCCATGCCATAATAAACATCAGCCCAATGTCTCAACATAGGCAGTTCGGTTTTAGTTACTGAATCCGAATAGAAATATAGAAAAATATTTGATTATGTGTCCTAAAATGAGAAAAGGTGTTCAAAATAAGAAAAAACCACAAGTTCGAATCATAAAACAAAGAACAACATTCATAGGATGGAAATGAGATCATGTATTTATCAGAGTATGTGTAACTGTATATTTTTCAGAGTATATACTTATGCCAAGCCCTCCAAACATGAAAAACCACTGAGTAAAATATAAAATTAAAATAAATGTTGCATGAGCTCCTTTTAATGTAGTAAGCCAATTTCAAAAACTATGTACGTGTAAACATACTTTCCATATTTTAATCAGTACGCCCCTGACTTCAATATCTTCCTTTATTTTTATTTTTGTTTTCAAGTAGAGGGTAAGCATGTGTGCCTGTGTGAAGGTATCGAGAAGTTAAACATCCTCATGCAGCTCGTTCACACGTACATAAAAGACAAAAACAGTAGGTCTGCATGCAAGAGTTTTGTAACTGAATACAAGTAAATCACCACTATTTCAGAACAACTGTAACAGACTGGTAGAAGAGAGGAGAAAAAGCAAACAAGGAAATTAGGAGGAAGTCAACAAATCAAACAGCCACTGAAAGCAAACTATGTAAAATGTCAGTGAGCCCCTACATAGATGCAGGTTTTTAAAACATACACATTTTATTATAAAACCAATCCACAAAAGTAACAACATTACAAATTACTTATATTAATGAAAAATATGTACAATTCATCCTCTTTTCACTTTTAATTCTATACATGTGGATTGCGGGCAACTAATTCCTTTCTCGGATCTTCCCTTTCTTCTTCACTGGTTACCAGATACTTTGTTAGAAATTCAGTAATAGTTGATACGTGATAGTATTATCTAAAATGGAGCCCATCGAGGACCCACACAAAGGGAATTTATTTTCTGGGATGAAGAAGACTGTGGTCTTGAAGGCAGTGTGTATCTGAAAGCCCACCATTAGAGGGAGGCTCAAGGACTTGCTCCAGGGACAGCATAACTGAGTGCCAAGGTGACTGCCTTCGTTGATAATATAGAACATGAGGTTATAAAGAAATGACAAACTAATCTTCATTTTCCCATGTATAAAAGCGGGCTAAGATTGGCTAGTATTTTTCTTGTAGAAACCAGTTAGTATGAAACGAGTTAGTATGTTAAACATCATGTGAGTGCTTAGTAAAAACGTAACCCCTGCTGATCCATGTATGCATAATTAGAGATAATTATGGTTTGACATAACCAACCTGGCAAAAGGAGAGAGGCCCCCACCCAGAAAGTCACCAAGTCAAACTCCTCTTCAGGACTGAACTTGGTCTGAGCACTACAGTCTTTGGGCAACCGGTCACGCCATCACCCTACTGTTGTCTTAACTCTGAGAACACACATCCAGGCCACTATCAGCTTCTTTTCTCATCACCAAAGAATTAAAGCTTAAGGCAGAGAGACTTGCAACTCCCGAATGCCTTAAAGCTCATCTTTACCAGTTAAAGTTGCACAGTCTCATGTCACTGGAAGTTAACCAAGTATTTTTAAGTCTTTAAGTTTAAAAAAAAAAAAAGAAAAGTAATAAAAATAGTATACAGAAAACAGTTAGCATAGCAGCCCAAAACCACTATCCTTAGAAAGGCCTGCTTGAGGGCACCTGGGTGGCTCAGTGGGTTAAAGCCTCTGCCTTCAGCTTGGGTCATGATCTCAGGGTCCTGGGATCAAGCCCCACATTGGGTTCTCTGCTCAGCGGGGAGCCTGCTTCCTCCTCTTTCTCTCTGCCTGCCTCTCTGCCTACTTGTGATCTTTGTCTGTCAAATAAATAAATAAAATCTTTTAAAAAAAAAAAAAAAGGCCTGCTTGCTAAGTTGGACTTCGCCTGGCATCTGGAAACTTGACTCTCAGAGTGTCCCAGTCACTAGTTAACTACTGAGGGACTTAGAATGTTTGTATGGTCTATGCTAAACTCCTGCCTTCCTTCTGGGAGTCTTGAGTCCTGCTACCTACTAATAGACAGTACATATGTGACCAGTCCCCAGGAAAAACTTCAGGTTCTGAGTGTATGGACTTCCCTGGGCAAAAAAGTTGTACACACGCTGCTGCATTTTTATTCCAAAGGGAAAGGAACATTCTGTGTTATCTCCCCAGGAGGGAGAGAGCATAAGGAAAACCAGACATGGATTCCTCTAGACTACATCTGTGGTTTTTTTTCTGTCTTATGATTCAGTTGTGTATCCTTCCTACATGAATCTTTGCCATGAATACAACCATACGCTGAGCCCCATGAGTCCTCATAGCAAGTCTCCAAAGGTAGGGATGATCTTAGGGACCCTAACATAGTTAGGGAAAAAAGAAGAGGATAATAAAGATGCTCTTCAAAGGCTACCAAAGTACCCACACATTAGCAAGGCCCACCTTGTAGCCTTATGTTCCATCATTGTAGGCCATGTACTTGTTGCTCAGGGCAAGAACCTGCCTGAAGGCCCCATGCGTACAATACTGTGGCTGAGTCTCTGCCTTTTAGTTTAGTCATTGCCTGGAGTGACTCTTCTCTCTTCCTCTTCCACCTTATCTTTTGCCTAGCTAACTTTTTTCTTCTTTTGTGTTTCAGCTCAAATATCACCTCTTCCAAAAAGCTTTTATCAACTACTCCCTTCCTATTGGGTGGCCCCACTCTGTGTTCCTATTAACTCCCTATTATAGATCTCAGTCACTGCCCTCACTGAATGTATCCTACTCTTCATGGTCTGTCACCCTCAGCAAGGCATCAAGTCAATGAGGGCAAGACTTTGTGTCTTACTTGGATCCCAGCGCTCAGCCTGAGGCTTGAGGTAAAATTACAGTTGAGTGCAGTTCTCTAGCTTCTGTGAACTTAAACTTCCTTTTTTTTTTTCCTCTTTCCATGCTTTTCCTCCAAAGCACCTCTAGGCTAGATTATGGTCCCCATCTAGAGCACAGACTTCAGTCACAGAGACATAGGTTACATCAGCTGAATGGGTTTCCACTCTCTGGTTCTGACCCTTTTTCAACCATAGATAAATGAAAATTGTTTGAAAGTTATGAAAAAGTAGCACTGCCTATCAAATAAGCAGTTTAATATCTTCTGCACAAAAGGACATTAAGAAGGACATGTGCATTTTCTTCCAAGTTAAAAGAGACAATGGACTTAAATAAAAGTTCACCTATTGTTATGGGCTGGGCCACAAAGAACAAAGACAAGGAGCAGGAGAGTGAGGAGGAAGAACAGAAAGAGCAGAAACATGCCTCAAAACACGTGGAATGCCAAAAAATTCTAGTTATGATCCAGGAATTTGGGCAGTCTTGATTAGGAGATAACCAATCCTATCTTTTCTACCTGTATTTGTTATAGCTTGATCAGATTAAAAATAGTAGCTTTTCTATACCTAAATTATGTAGTTGATCTCAAGGAAATACTACGTTGAGATTAACACATGATATAAACATCTAATAAATCAAACAGCTCATGTATTTTATTTGTGTAACATCTTATTTAAAACAAATTCAGATGAATAGATTATGTTTATTCTAATGACACAGACAGGTAAGTATATTTACTCTTTCAGTTACATTCCTTTCCTTTAAGTATAAAAACTTTTGGCAGCTGTGTACTTAGAAAAAGAAAAGTTCAGATCAGATTTTGAAATAATTTTAATTAAATAAAAACTGTTCCAAAATAATCATTCACAAAAATCAAAAAGTAATAAAATTGCCCTGATACTCCTGGTCCTTCATGTGTATAATCACTAAGAGGACTGGATGTAGTTGATGTGAATGTTGTAGTGGCAAGAGAAAGAGGTTGAAAATTTCTGTACTTGTTTATCTCTAAAGCCCATTCTAATCTGAAAATATTATAAATATTGTTTTAATCTGTTCATATAAAATGCATTGAATAGTTTTATTCAATTTATATTAAAATATATGTGTTGAATTTTATAAAAATTAAGAATAGTAGAGACCCAAGGGATGCCTGGGTGGCTCAGTTGGTTGAGCGGCTGCCTTCGGCTTGGGTCATGATCTCAGCGTCCTGGGATCGAGTCCCACATCGGGCTCCTTGCTTGGCGGGAAGCCTGATTCTCCCTCTGCCTCTGCCTGTGCACTCTCTCTCTCTCTGACAAAATAAAATAAAAAATCTTTATAAAAAAAAAAAAAAAGAATAGTTGAGACCCTATCAAATATATACCAAAGATATATGCTAAGGAAAGTTAATTATAAGGTTAAAACAGATGCAAGTTAACAGATATATTTAAAAATTAAAGAAATGGGGGGTGCCTGGGTGGCTCAGTGGGTTAAGCCTCTGACTTCAGCTCAGGTCATGGTCCCAGGGTCCTGGGATCAAGCCCCGCATCGGGCTCTCTGCTCAGCAGGTAGCCTGCTTCCCCCTCTCTCTCTGCCTGCCTGTCTGCCTACTTGTAATCTCTTTCTCTCTGTCAAACAAATAAATAAAATCTTTTTAAAAAAAAATTAAAGAAATGGGTACTCCATTTTTTCCCTACAAAAAAGAGAAAGAAGGGCTTATGAAACTGGAGCCACAGCTGGAGGTCAAAAAATAAAAGAAAATTAACTAAAGCCTACTTCTTTAAATATCTAATATTTTAAAATTAGGAATGTATAGGAAAGACAAAAGACTTAGTTGTTTGTGGTCATGGATACATTTCAAAAAAGAGCATGCAAAAACCAATTGGCTGCCAATAAAAATTTTAAACATAAGATGTACCACAATTAGTGTACATGAACAATTAGTAATTCATGCAGCTGTAGGGTACACAGAAAGCTAAACATACTTACCTAAAGGTACGCTATCTAGATCTGTGTAAATAACAGCAAAAAGGAAACAAAAAGCAATACTCCAATCAAAACAGATCCAATGTTAAGAACTCCCACATAAAACAAGATTATGCACCATTTATAAGATATGTAGAATAGATGCCATAAAAAAACATTATTTTTCAAGGCTGTTAGATATGCAGAGTAAAGTGATGAAACTTAGTTAATATTTTAAATAACCAATTCAGAAACTTGGTTGATCCACAAAAACTAATTGCTTAATAAGGTTAAATAAGCCTTTTTAAGTTG
The DNA here is from genome assembly GCF_002288905.1 of Enhydra lutris kenyoni. NCBI lineage: Eukaryota > Metazoa > Chordata > Mammalia > Carnivora > Mustelidae > Enhydra > Enhydra lutris. Next base: position 1,159,952 of record NW_019154168.1, on the reverse strand, counting down.
GTAATCATTTCTTGGAATGACAATAATTACATCCCCCAAATTTATACATGCAAATTAAAGAAGGAGTAATTATCAAAAGCATAAGTAAATATAGCATCTATTCAGTCAAACAACAAGGGAAAAGAGGTATAGTATAGCATTCTCAAAGAGCAAAGCTACCATGCAATTCATTTAACTGAAATTTAGTCCAAATTACCTTGTAAAGCATGGCCTAGTAAAGCATCTAGCTCAGGATTTAACTCTGCTTTCTCTTTCAACATATGGAATAGGAGCTGGTTTTGTGTAGCACTGGTTATTTCAGTTTGTTTAAGCCGACCTTCAAGTACTTTAATTTGAGCCTCTTTCTGGGCAGCCTGAAGACCCTGTAATTACACAGAAACATAATAACAACAAAAACAACAACAACAATTATCTTAGGTCGTACAAAACAGAATCTACTACACAAAGATCTGTATCAAATAGCAAGTATATATGATACATGGACTTTGACATCAGAGAGACCTTGATTCATGGAAGCTCTTCCACTTCCTAGCCTGGTGATCTTAAGCTAATTACCTCATCTTCCTGATTGCGTTTCCTCATCTGCAAAATGATATGAATAATACCTACCTCCTAGCACACTGTAAAGATTAAGCAGGAGAACATAAAATAAAGGGTCTAGCACAGTCCCAAAGTAGTGTTAAAAAAAAAAAAAAGTGACTTAGAAATCATTATCACCTTCAACATTTAGGCATAAGTTTCTTATAGCTGACAGGTTAATGCATTTACATTCAAAGAGGAGGGAAGTGTCACTGTATTTTTTTCCTTTCTGATCTTCTTTTGAACTGTAAAGAATCAATATTAAACCAAAATTATGATACCAAATTTGTCTGCACCCCCCAAGAGATTTTTCTTTTCATTTTTCCTTTGGTAAAGCAAAAGGTAAATTGTTTCTTGTTTAAGCTTTTATCTCTTCTACTACACAAGTACAATGGATGACAAGCTAATGGAATTGATCTAAACAGCGCTGCCTTTTCTTAACTCTAAAGAAAGATCAAAGAATGTTTTTCAATTAAAAGAAATCTTACTTATTACAGAGGAAAGTGTCACTGGAGAAAGAGAAACAAAATGAATTAATCAAAACTTGGGTTTTCAGTAATGGGGTAGTTAGAGCATACCTTATTGATACCCATTGACAAGAAGTGATCCAGCAGATATCGGGCTTCTGTAAGCGTGCAAGCATTAATGACTGCACTGACATCCAATGTTTCTCCTTCCTCCTACAACAAACCAGCATATGATGAACATTACTTTGAGCTGAAATGTATTCTAACAGAAGCAAAAGCCTATTATTTCATTTATTTATTTGGTAGTATCAGCTTAGTTAATGAGACTCTTGAGGAAAACGTAAAATATGATCTCTACCCCAAGAAACATGTGCGCCCGTTGAAAAGAAAAAACACACCTGAGCAGTTAAGAATCCAGGGTGGCTCAACAAATGATATACATTTTTAAACATTTTTGATTTTACAAACAATAAATAATATCACAAAATCAACAAAGAAATCTGGAGAGCAGGCAGGGAGTGATATTCACGCAAAACCTAACAATCATATTAAACCAATAATTTAAAAATTCCTTGATATAAAAATTCAAAGTGCTTTTAATGATAAATATGAAAATATCTTCCTTAAGCGATTCAGCATTTTTTTACAATTACAAACCTTTGCTTCTTCCATCTGCATGATGTTGGCTTGACAATCAGAGATACTGTCATTGATGTAATCTATATTAGCAGTTAATGACTCCATCTCCTCATTGATGTTAACCACATTTTTATCTCCCTCTCCACTCTCCTTGACGATCTTTTCCCGTCTTTTTGAAAGTTTCTCTCGTCTTTTTGTGAGTTCTTCCCGTTGCTATTGAGAAGACAGATTGGATTTCAAGAAATAATATTGATCCGGGACCATAAGAACACTAGGCTAAGTGAAATAAATGAGTCACAGAAGGACAAATACCGCAAGATTCCATTTATATATGGTGTCTAAAATAGTCAAACTCATAGATGCTCTAAATAAAATGGTGGTTGCCAGGGGCTGGGGAGAGGTGTCATTTGATGGGTCTGAAGTTTCAGCTATGCAAGATGAGTAAGTTCTAGAGATCTGTTGTACAACAGGTGCCTATAATTAACAACAACGTGCTGTACACTTAAAAATGTGTTAAGAAGGTCGATCTCATGCTGTCTGTTCTTACCACAATTAAAAAAAGCAAAACAAAAAAAAGAAATGATGTTCACCTAGTTGCACATAATGCAATCAAAACTCACCCAAAAAAAAAAGGAAGAAAAAAAATTGGTAAGTATTCATTTACCCAGAGATCAAATTTGGAAAATTAAAAGTAAGAGCCAGCTAAGGAAGAACATATCTATGTTCTGTTTCCCATACCTTGAGGAGTCTATTCATATCCGCCTCCATATTGGAAATAGTCATTTTCTGCATGATGATGTCTGTGACCCTGCGCTCAAGAAGCTGCCACTTCATGCGAGCTGTCTTGGAAGTAAACACTCGGCCAGTCAATCCTTTCCTCTGATATTTTTTTCTATAATCATACAAAAACAAACACATGTGATTACTTAGATGCCGATTTGATTGTATGCTGCCAAATAATGAACTGTTTTTCACCGAAGTCCAACATTGAGTCATAATGCCACAAAGATTGTATCAGAAGGAACAGGAGAATTGTACTGACCTGGTTCCATTTGTTGTGGGCGTTGGTAAGGCCTGGACTCTTGCCACAGGAATTCTCATTTTCTGCTGGGCTCCTGCCCTTGATACATCTGCTTCCACAGCAGCTGCACTGGAACCCGCATCCTGAACAGGGGTATCAGATGAGCTCAGCTTCCGAGTGACCTTCCCAGCCACTCTGTCGGACATGGGCCTCACTTGCCTGCGAAGAGCTGTAACCTGAAGGAGCAAGAGAGACTGACTCGTCCTCTAGTCTACAGACATACAACATTTACCTCAAAGCCAGAGCATTTCCTCCAAATGACTGACTTGCCTCTTCAGTTTTGCGACGAAGAACCACTTCTTGGTTTCTTTTTTGGGCTTCCAGAAGTCTAAGTTGATGCTATAAGATAATAACAAATACATTAAAATGGTAAACTGAAAGATACAACGCTTCCTACTCCTGTATTAACGTAGTCCCTTTGGGAATTATAATGGTTCTTAGCAGAATCTGAGCTTATAACAACCTTGCATCCATTGCTACAAATAAGGATATTTTATTGCAATAAACAAAAATGCATACTGATGCAGCCACCTTTTTCTAAAAAATGAAGTTATCTCTGTGACATACTTTTATCTAAGAAACTCTATATAATGCTTACTATACACAAGTACTTTTCTAAGTGCTTTGTAAATATTATATCGCTTCATTTTTGCTAGACATTTGTTTTGCTAGCTGAAGCATGAACAGGATGAAACACAGCTTAGAATACTTTCAATAAAGTCATTTTACAATATATGCAGTAATTATTAACTCTCTTTTAAATATGGGGAAAACATATATTAATTATATTAACACTTTATAATAACTTTGAAAATATTATGTTGAAAAAAGTAAATAAACAATAAAACATGTCAGTATTGGCTGCCAATTTGTTTCTAGGTACTTTATATGATAAAGACAATTCATTATAAATTACTTTAAGCCATTTTATAAGGCTAAAATTTAGGAAACAATTTTGAGCTTAAAAAGAATAGAGATCCTAATTCTAGTTCTGTCATTTATTCAACTCTGTGACCCCGGGTAAGGCCTAGGAATTGGGCTTAATCACAAATACGCCTTCTGGGACTTAAATTCTGTGATATACCAAATAACCCTTCATGTTTTGCATCACTAATTTAAACAGGTAATTCATCTCATGTTTATGTAAATTCATTCCTATGTCATCAGATGAGAATTGTTGGAGAAACAGATTCTATCTTATCACTCCCATATCGTCATTGCCTACAGCAATGATTGAATAGAGGTAAAGTTAACAAATCTTTTTAAATGAATGAACTACCAAAAATTAAAATTAACATATAGTTTGAAACTTGTTACTACTACATTAAGTTTTTTTCTACTCTAAGTCAAATCTCAAGTTCATTCATATTCTTTGGGTGGTGTACAAATATACAAAGGGCTAAAAGGTGAATATGACATGAAACAATTTATAAAGAAAGGGGTTCAATATGCACACAAGGCAATAAGTAAAAGGATAAAAGAGTCTGAATGTTAGCTTTGTGTGTGATTATTCAGCCTCACATTTTTATAACAGAATATATCATATATGATCCTATGTTGTAGAATAAGATTCAAAATTCCCTCCCAGGAGTTAGTTGTTCAATATTGACCTCTATGTCTCATAAGAGTTAGTTACAAAGAAATAAGTAGTGAATATTGAAAGGAAGTTATACTTGTCATCCAAAAGTTTGGATTAAAAACAAAATAAATATGGTATTTGCCTTTCTCTGACTTATTTCATTTAGCATAATACTCTCCAGCTTTACCCATATCATTGCAAATGGCAAGATTTCATTCTTTCTTATGGCTGAGTAATATGTAGAATTTAAGAAACAAAATAAATGAGCAAAGGGAAAAAAAGAGAGGTGCAAACCAAGAAACAGACTTTTAACTACGGAGAACAAACTGATGGTTACCACAGGTGAGGTTGGGGTGGGGGGATCTATGAAATAGGTGATGGGAGTAAGGAGGGCATTTGCTGTGATGAGCCCTGGGTGTTGTATGGAACAGCTGAATCACTGTATTATATGCCTGAATCTAATATTAAATACTGTATGTTAACGGACTGGAATTTGAATAAGAGCTTCTAAATAAATATATAAATAAACAGCCAAAAAGTGGAAATAACCCAAATATCTATCAATTAAGGAATGGATAAACAAAATTTGCTCTATCCATACAGTCATGAAAAGGAATGAACAACCAGTACATGCAATATCGTAGATGAACCTTGAAAACATCATGCTAAATTTAAAAAGCCATATAAAAAAGGCTATATATTGTATATTCCATTCATATAAAACATCCACAGTGGGCAAATTCATGGAAACAGAAAATATAGTAGAATTGCTGTCAGGGGCCAGGGAGGGGGAAGAATGGGAATGACTGCTAATGGGTATGGAGTTTCTTTCTGGAGTGATAAAAAATAGTCTGGAATAAAATAGTAGTAATCCTTGCACAATTCTGTGAATATACTAAATCCTTGAATTGTACAGTTTAAAGGAGGGAATTTTATGGCTTGTTCATATGTGTCAATTTTTATAAATAGGAAAAAAGGAAGAAAAATAGCCTTAATACAGCAGTCATCTCATGAGAATAATCTATTTTTCTCATTATTCCCTTCTAGCTCCTTAAATTTTCTCTTTACTTCCCAAAGTACATGTCTACTTTCTAAAATATGCTGTTTGCTCACATTTTCTCCAGGGAGGATTTAGAACAAGTTGAGCAAGAAAAAAGAACACAGGCTGAAACCTAACCAACAATGGGGAAAAGACCATGATGGCCTCTTCTTTTGAGGAAAAAAAAAAATCATAAATGAAATAACCATTTTGCCAGAAATTTGGAAAGAAGAAAAAACAAACTAACTATAACCTAAAGCTTAACACAATTACAATTAGCATGTTGGTATATATCCTTAAAACTTTTTCCCTCATTTTAATCAAGCATGCATATATGAAATGCTACTTTATGGGGTGCCTGCATGGCTGAGTCAGTTAAGCATCTGCCTTTGGCTCAGGTCATGATCTCAGGGTCCTGGGATGAAGCCCTGCATCAGGCTCGCTGCGCAGCAGGGAATCTGCTTCTCCCTCTATCTCTGCGCCTCTCCATCCCACTCATGCTCTCTCTCTGTCTCAAATAAATAAATAAATAAATTCTTTTAAAAAAAAGCTACTTTACACTTAATGTTAAATCACAGTCATTTTTCATTTTACTATGCAGTTTCCAAATCCTAATCTTTTTTTTTTTTTAAAGATTTTATTTATTTATTTGTCAGAGAGAGAGAGAGGGAGAGAGAGCAAGCAAAGGCAGACAGAATGGCAGGCAGAGGCAGAGGGAGAAGCAGGCTCCCCGATGAGCAAGGAGCCCGATGCGGGACTCGATCCCAGGACGCTGGGATCATGACCCGAGCCAAAGGCAGCTGCTTAACCAACTGAGCCACCCAGGCGTCCCCAAATCCTAATCTTTAATGGCTGAATAATAACCTATTAAATGAGACAGACAATAATTAACCATTTCCCTTACTATCAAGCATCTTGATTGTTTTTACATTTTTCACTATTACAAACAACCCTAAAGTAAAGATTTTAACACATAACAAATTTTCTGATTTTAGATTATTTTCTTATTCTAAGCTCATGGGAGAAGTAGGATTTTTTTTTTTTTAAGATTTTTTTTTTTTTTTAATTTATTTGACAGAGAGAGATCACAAGCAGGCAGAGAGGCAGGCAGAGAGAGAGGAGGAAGCAGGTTCTCTGCTGAGCAGAGAGCCCGATGTGGGGCTCGATCCCAGGACCCTGAGATCATGACCTGAGCCGAAGGCAGCGGCTTAACCCGCTGAGCCACCCAGGCGCCCCGGATTTTTTTTTTTTTTAAGATTTTATTTATTTATTTGACAGAGAGAGATCACAAGTAGGCAGAGAGGCAGCCAGAGAGAGAGGAAGGGAAGCAGGCTCCCTGCTGAGCAGAGAGCCCGATGCGGGACTCGATCCCAGGACCCCGGGATCATGACCCAAGCCGAAGGCAGCAGCTTAACCCACTGAGCCACCCAGGCGCCCGAGAAGTAGGATTCTTAAGTGAAAGAATGTGAAAACTTTTATAGCTCTTAGTAAAGCTGCCTCAGTGAAAGTGGGTTATTATTCCAGGAACATTGCTAAGAATCTCTAGTGGTGAAACTGTCTGGAACCATCCTAAAATCACTATTTTACATAATACTGCAAGTAGTTCCCTGATCTCCTTAGAGATCATCAATTATTCTTTGCCATTTTCTTGCATCTCATCATCTAGGAAATAAGCAAGCCTCTAATAAAACTTATAATAATATTATAGAGTTTTTATGACCTTGTATATTAAGTTACTATAATCCATATATTATAATAAATGCCATATTTAAAATTAATGCTTGCTTATGATCCTTAACCTGCACTTAATAGTTACAGTTATCAGAAAATTTTCTTCCATTTACTAAACAAGCTTGTTCAATATACAATATTTGTATGTAACTGAAAGTTAAAGTCCACTCACGTCTCTTTTACGTTGATCTTTTTTCAACTGAGCAATCTCTCTGTTTCTTCTAGACTCTGTCAATCTGGCTTTTTCTTGTTCTTCTTTCATTTGTTTCATTAGCCGAACCTAAAAAAAATTAGGTAAATACATCTATTGGCGTTTTCCTATTACAACATTCGTTAAATTAATCACACATATGGAAATAAGCAGTTAGAATTCTGAATACTTAACAAGGTAAAAATGGAGCTTTGATGCACATTTTAAATGGTCAATGCTGACCACAGAAATAGAATTAGAAATTCTATTTAAAATTTCTAATTAGAAATAGAAACATAGAATTTCTAACTAGAAATAGAAACGTTTCTATTTCTAATACTTTTCCAATATGTTTCTATCAATTGCTTAGTGCTGTATCCATTTTATATTCAGTGTTCAATTGTTCTATAACTTGAAGGAATTTTTGGTACTTATTACCAGTAGCTATATGACCTTGAACAAATTACTTAACCTCTCTAAGTTTTCATTTCTCATATATAAAATAGAGATAACAGCTCTATGGCATTATTGGACTACTATGAGAATTTATTGAGTAATACCTGTAGAGTGCTTATAACAATGTCTGGTGTATAGTAAGCACCTAATAATTTTAGCTATTGCTGTCATCAGCAAAAACACATTATGATCTAAAACTTCTTAAATCATTTTCACATTTGCTATTTCACATTTGCTATTTGACATTGATTGTCATGCCGAATGTTAATAAGAATAATTAATCCCACAACAAAAACACAGAACAGATAAGGATTCACATACTCTCTTTTGTCAAGAAGACAATTTATATTTTTCTGTGCATGGGAAGGATAAACACTAAATTCAAGATAGTTGTTACCTCTGGGGGCAAAGACAGTAGTTACCTCTGGGGGCAAAACTTCATACATAGGAAGTTTTGTGTATACTGTAATGTTTAATATCTTAAATAGAAATATAGTGCTCATTATGTAATTATCAATAATTTTTTGCATGTTCAAGATATATTACGTGTTTCAGGAAGAGAGCTATATCCATCAGTCAAATAAGCCCTGTTTTTGACATGATTTTCAGCTACTCTGAAGAAAGGCTTTGATAATGGATGAGTATAGGAAACAACTTCTAATTGCCAAAAGGAAGTGCATCATTTGTAAGACTGGGTTACCTTTTATTGAATATGGAAAGAACCACAATAATTTTTTTGTCCCAAATGACACAAATATCCTCACCATCAGACTTTAATGCAAAATATAATCAATACCTTTGTTTTTTTCATTTCCATCACATCCTGCTGCAATTTCTTCAATTGCTTTTCATATTGAGACTGGTTTTTAAGCAGCCTTGCATGCTCTTTTTGGGCTGTCTGAAGTCTTTGTAGTTCTTTATTCATGGCTTGGAGTTTCTTTTCATATTCAGATCTAACTTTTTTTGCCTTTTCTTCTGAGTAAGATTCCACTGAACCTAAACGACCAAAGGGTATTTGTATTTATTTCTATGAGATACAGATTCTCACTTTGTAGATTTACAACTCATGAGCTCAGAGAAGAACTACCTTCCAAACACAAACCTCAGGAGGCCATAGCATCTGTGAATCCCTCTCTTTTATTAGCTACTCTCAGCTTGTTTAACAATTATTTAAGTTTTGTTTTTTTAAGATTTTTTTTTTTAGTATATGTGCTGCCGAAGCGAGCACTAAGATTTTTTTTTAAAGATTTTACTTATCTATTTGACAGAGATCAAAAGTAGGCAGAGAGGCAGGCAGAGAGAGAGCTCGCGAGAGAAGCAGGCTCCCTGCTGAGCAGATAGCCTCCAGGCCTCAACCAAAGGACCCTGAGATCATGACCTGAGCCGAAGGCAGAAGTTTAACCCACTGAGCCACCCAAGCGCCCTTAAGTGTTTTTTTTTTAATTTAAAAAATATTCCCAGCATAAATCAAGACAGTAAAAATAATTAGCCACAACTTTGCACAAAATAATTAAATAGCCTAGAGAGGTACCAGAATGAAAAAATAAGCAATATTTGACATAATGAGACAAACTCACATATAATGTGGCTTCTAATGTAATTTCTTTCCTCTAAAGGCAGATACGATAAAAACACATTTTTGCAATTTAGTTGGAACTTTAATTAGAAGTAAATGTAATTCTTACCTAAGTTCTGCAACACCTGGTCTCTCTCAAGCTGAGTGTCCCGAATTTTATGTTGTAGCATCATTAGCTTCTCCTCATATTGCTTTTTCAGTGTCTGCAGTCTTTTCTGGCTGTTCTCTAGTTCATCAATCAGCTTCTGCTTGATTGCAATTTCACAAGTAATGTTTGCTAAGTCTGCTTGATAATTGGCTATTTATAAAAGAAAAAATAAACACACTGTAATAGGCCACAATATCATAATTCTAACTTGCAAGCAAAAGCATGAAAACCATCATCTATATCCAGGTATTCACTTAGCAGCTATAAGGAAAATGTCCTGGATAAACCAAAAACTAAAAAAGAGGTGAACAAGATAGACTGTTCACATCGATCAGTGACAACAGACACTATTTGTGCTAAGAATGGAAATCACACAATGACTAAATCCAGGAGGGGCAGAAACATGAGGCTGGGAGGGGATACACAAGGCGGCAGTTACAAAAGCTGTCCTCATCAAGAAGGAAATGGAGAATGTTTCCTGCCCATATTTTAAAAAAATTGCCCAAATAATTTTTGTCCTTGTACTGAACAGCAAGTACCTTTCTCATCGGATTCGGAATCTGATTCATCAGAGCTTTCACCCCCTTCAATGTCATCTTCTTCCTCCTCCTCCTCCTCCTCTTCTTCCTCATGATCACTCACTTCTTGACTCTCTTCCTAAAATGTAATTTATGACCATTAATAGCACAATATCAACGAAACAAACTGATTAATTCATTAAGAGAGATTGCTGGAGTACTAAATAAAGAAGTACACAAATTTCACCTTTCATCAAGTACAAAAATCATTCCACAATTTTAGGATTTTTACATAATTTTATCTTAAATAAATAAAATAGTACTTCATCTATCCTAGTATTCTACCCTCCCCCCCACACACACAAGGCTTTCATGTTGTACAAGATTGAGAGTTGGTAGTATTTTATAGCTCATATTTCTGAAGAAAAGAAGTCCTCAAGCACATAGTTTAAAATGGTTGCATGATAACCATTTCTCTTTTCTACATATAAAAGTTAGTATAGTTACCAGCAACCATAAACAAGCTAAATTCAGGCACTGAAATGTAGAAGTTCATTCCTTCATGCTTACCACTTCTAATTCGTTGTTTTCTCTTTCTGTAATACCTTTTTCTTCTTTCTTCTCTTGATCAGTATCTATATTATCCTCTTTACCAGCCACACTTTAAAAAAAAAAAAAAAAGGAACAAAAGGGTTACAGTATTAAAATAGAGAGGAAAATTTTTCACTTTTGTCTCCCAAATCTTAAAAATTGATGATCTTAAAAATCATCAATTATTTGTGAAAACAAACTAAGAGTTTATCATTTGACTGAGCAAAGTTATGTGTGATGCTTCAGAGGAAAACAGAAATTGCCACTCAAACAATAGTGAATTATATCATTGGAGAACAGCTTATTTTCTAGAAACACTGAAGAATAGATTATACCTTAGGGCATGAGATCTGATGAAACAGCTCTGAACTAGTCACAGTGACAGCCAATTAACCAGAACATAGGTGATTTAAATTCAAAGGAAATCACATATTTTTCTTTTCTCATCTAAATATATGGCTTTTCCCATCTTAAATACAAAGATACAGAAGTTGAAATTTAATTGATGTCCTAATACATTTAAGGATAAATTTAGAGATCCAGAATAAATCTGCTCACAGTAAGTTTGTCTACACTGGTTGTATCCATTATAGTGGTTAGATCTTCTCTAGTAATAGCACAGGCTTTTTTCCTAGGCCATACCTATGACACAGGACTTTTCTTAAACTGTTCTCACAGAAAAGGGTCTTGGCACATCAAAACTGTCTGAGGTTCAACCTGACCTTTGACTGAATAGGAAATTTCAGAATCTGCCCCAAGATTGGCCATACCAAATAGAAGCCTCCTGTTCGGTCACCTGGTACTAACAGCTCTAACCACATACTGATGTCAGGTAATGCTTATAGCCAACCTAACTCAGCCCCAGTGACCTTGAGAAGAAGACAGTGCACACAGTACAGCAAGCAAAGTCTTTCACACTTAATTCGCTGTGACTCTTTTAGGGTCCAGCAACCATGATCAACTATGCACAGAAGTTATGCATCTGCTCACTAGACTCATACATTCAATCATACTAAATAATAATAAGAAAGTGAACTTCAAATAAATCTATATGTGAAAGATTCCTTCTTGTGCCACTGTAACATTTTGAAATCATCAAGGATAAAAAAAAAAATACTCAGATATTCTCCAATAAAATTCTCCTACAAAGAGCTTAAAGACTTTATCTAAATACTTTTATAACAGCTATCATTTCTTTCAGCTACTCTGTTACATTAAAAAACTGCCCTAAAACCTAGACTCGTTTTGAGTTTCTAGGATAAAATTTTAATCTTATTTAAGTTCTTTTATGATTAAACTGTAATGTTTAACCCTAGGTCTCAGTTCTCACAGATACTTTTGTACTCAGAACAATATAAATATTTTTCTCTTTTAAGCACTTTTCAGAATTCTTAATTCATGTTCTTTTTGTCATTATTCTTTAATTTCTGTCTTTCCTACTAAACTGTAAGCCTTAAGAGGGCAGGGATCATGCCTGTTTGACTCAGCATTATGTCCCCAGTACCCAGGGGATGTACATAATAAATGTGCAGTAAGAGTTTATTAAATACACTAATCTCTATGACTGTGCATGAGTATCTGTTTGTTACCTCTATGGGTCTCATGTACGAATTATGTTGGAGTCTAATGGCACAGGCTGAAAGATGCATAAAGATGCATAGAAGATGCCGTATCTCTAGAGTGAGAAGGAACAACCAGTAGCAATACCAATAAAACAATCTTAACTGGAAAGAAATCAAGAAAATTCTAACAGGGTTGCATGATTGTTGTTAACTCATTTTGTTAGAGAAAATTTTTGGTTATACTGAATGCCTCTCTTGCATCACTTGTGTTCTACTAGGACTGTTGATTTCCGCCATGCAGTTCCTACTGCAACTCTAAAAAGAAATTCCCTTCATCCATCATCCCACTTAAAGGACAGTACTAGGCACTCAAACAGACTATACTTGAGGTTTAGGACTAAGGTTAAGGCTAAGACAGGTGAATATGTTTGGAAAGATAGTCCTCATCAGCATTCCCCAGTCTTTCCCCTATGCAGTCTTGCTCACCTGTAAACTGTTGCAGCACACATTTTTTGTTATTGTTGAATGTTTCATTATTTAAGCTCCAGCCCATAGTCCCTCTCACTCTGGTTTATAGCTAAATAACCACTTTATTCTAACCCTCCTACTTTCTCCAAGTCACCAGTATCCAGCAAATGTTACTTTTCATTTATAAAGTTAACTCATATATTATAAACTGTTCATGCCAATTCTGATGTAGAAAGATCAGAGGTTGTAACTTTACATTAATTTCCCTTTATAAATCACTTAAGATTGAAGCTTTTAAAAATACAAGTTGATACTATATAATAATTGTATCTCAAATATTCAAGTTCTTCTCAATAAAGTGAGACAAATTGATATCTAAAATAACTAAGCAGCAATGAAATTACGTTTGCATGTTACAAAGAATCAGAATCTTGGAGTTGGAAGGAACACTAGTGATCATGTGGTTTAACCCCTTTGACATTTGACTACCAATGTCAACATTTTTGGTGAAACCTAAAAAGAAACTGGCCCGGGGAAGTTAATCCACTCAAGAGTACTAGAACCAAGGGTCTTGACTACCAGGTGGGTATTCTAGAATCTTACACTTAAAGTTCAGTTCACAGACATGGAAGCATTGGCATTACCCAGAAGCTACATAGATAAGCAAAATCTTAGACTCCACCTCAGTTTTGCTGAATCGGAATCTTCATTTTATAAGACTACTCAGGTGATCTGTATGCATATTCATGTTCAAAAAGCCCTACCCAGGGACATAAAACTGCTCTGCTTTTGCTGTCCTCTAGGGGATGATATAAAAACTGGAAGCAAACTTTACTCACTGAAGACACCAAAAGGACTTGAAAATGTTAAGGTGGAAGGATGCTTCCATACATTATTTTAACTATGTATTTTATTTTGACCTTCTGAAATAGAAGAAATCTCACATTTTTAATGCTATAATTTAATTCTTATGATAAATATAATGTCCTAAATATATACTAGTTAGATGAGTTCTAGTGCAACTTACAGACAATTAGAATTACATTCTCATTGTAGAATACTTTAAACAAGTTATAGAATTATAGAATAAAATTATAGATACTACAGACTACTATAGAATGTGTGGAATATAATTATGGAATGTAAATTATTAAATAATTTTAAGAAAATATAATTTTTAAGCTTTCATATTTAAAATGAGTTATTATTGTAACTAATTACTGCATAGTGAAAGTTCCCAAAAGGCTTATTTTAAGTAAGGGTTGAAATTTCTAAAGTGGTGCTTCTAAAATATTTAAATATTATTTTCTTAATAATTTTGATTATATAATCTGGGTGCTTATTTAGAAAAATCTATGAAGAGAAGTCCTGATGAGAAGTAAAATATCACTTGATCCTGGTTTAAATAACTATAATTCTGAATGACTAAAATGCAAATATTGATTATATGGAGAGTTCAAAAACGTGCTTCTAAATCTAGCTTAAATTTTAAGTGAAAAAAAGAAAATATCCTGTTTCTGACACTCACCTCAAATACATTTTAAAAGCAACAATTATATTTCTAATCCAACCTTAAAAATGTCTTTTAAGGGGTGTCTGGGTGGCTCATTGGGTTGAGCCTCTGCCTTCAGCTCAGGTCATGACCCCAGGGTCCTGGGATGGAGCCCCACATCTGGCTCTCTGCTCAGCAGGGAGTCTGTTTCCCACCTCCCCCAACCTCTGCCTGCCTCTCTGCCTACTTATGATTTCTGTCTGTCAAATAAATAAATAAAATCTTTAAAAAAAAAAGTCTTGTAAATCTTATCTGTAAAAAGGCCACAGTTTCCTATTGGTTTGTTGCTATTTAATGTTGCTTTCCAACAACTATTACAAATATTTGTATATACAAATATATTTGCATTGCAAATATAATATTCCAAATATTACACCAAATAAGGAAGAGAGGAGAAAAACCCACCTGTGATTTAGCATGGGCTATGACAAAATCTCAGTTCCCACCCAATTAAAAATTCCCACTGTTCACAAGTTTTTGAAAGATACATTCTGAAAGTCAATGGTGGGTTTTGAAGGGTCATTTTTTTGCCTAAAAAAGGGAATTCACTATCATAACTATGATAGTTTATTCAAAAATCACATGAATTTTAATCCAGGTAACTAGTGAGCATTTTATTCTGTAAAAGTAGTTTCTGGAAATATATTTGATGTACTTGTCAATTTTGTAAAATCATCATTAATTTTAGGAGCACCAAGCTAATCTAGTCTGAAACAATCTATAATTCTATAACACATTTCTTTGTGAATGGCAACTAAATATTTAAATGACATTTTAATAAAAAACCTGGGAAATATTCCAACCTTCTTTCTTCTCGATTGCTTTCCTCAAGTTTCTGTAGCCTTCAAAATCACGAGGCACAGTATTGGAAGGCCAAGCCAATGAAGGACAAACCAGACAGTAAAAAGCGAAAGTGATAAGAAGGTAAAAATGATACATGAGCTTGAAGACTTTAAAATAAATTTTAAAAGATATCATCAAAGGACAATACACAGTAAAAAGGCAATACATTTTGTATGAATAAAAAGTAAGTAGAAAAACAAGCAGCATTATATATCTAAGAAGAGTATATAGACTTTCAGTTGAAATTATTTAGCAGTAAAATGTACAGTCTTAGTTTATATAACTTGATCAGTAGTAAGAGTGTTTGGATGCCATTGCTTTTTAAAATCTGAAATGTTTCCACCTTCTCAGTTTCCCCAAAAAGACCACTTTTAATCATATCCTCTTCCTTTTAAGCCTTCCCAAAAGATATTTTTTATGGCATCATCAAAAGAATGTCAAAAAGTAATGCCTTTATACCATAATATGAAAATACCATTAATACTACATACTAGAATGCTACTTTTAAAACTTGTTTTTTATTCTTAATACACTACATGTGAACATCACTAAATCTAAAAAAAAAGTTCTATTTCAAAATTATATATGAAATGGTATTACAATCAAATGAGTATGGTTGTTATGATATCCGTGAAAAACTGTAATTTTATTAATTGAAAATAAAATCTCATAATATCATTGTACTAATAATTAGAAATTATTAAAAGGACTAAGGCAAAGGGGGCAATAAAATGGGAAATGCAGTACTTTCCATTAATCAGATTGACCTTCAACCAGAAATATATAAGAAAAACTAAAGATATATACTTAGAGACTTTGAAGTATAATTGAAACAATATTCAATACACAGAATTGGGGATCTTTACTCAATGGAATGTACTGAATACCAATATTTGTCATATAAACAAAAAGACAGATGTGCTAGGCTCCAATTAAGCATATAGCAATCTTGATAGAGCACATTTCTGACCAGAATTCCATAAATATTTTTCAGGATCATCAATGTTTTTAAATGAAGAGATTGGGTCTTAAGTATAAATTATTTTAAGCCAGTTATTTTCTTGTGCTGGCATGTGATTTTTATTTTTTGGCCTGCAATTGTTTTTCCTAATCAACTTATATATTGCTATTCCAAGAAGAGACTAGCAATCTTTCTGGGGAAAAAAAAAATTCTAGAGTGATATTCACCAGGGATCAAAAGGTCCAGTATAATGGCTAGAAAAAGGAAAATAAAGCCGTCGCCTAAGAAATCTATGTGTTTCTAGAGTTTCAACCTGACACCACTAAACACAAGTATAATGCAGTCTGATGAATTAGTAAAGTTTTTTTATAATTCAAGTCATTTAAAGCTAGATATCCAAAAAACATGGGGAGTAATGCCTAATCTAGGCTTACACTAATGAAAATGAGCTACAGTAGCTCAAAGGATATGGTTCCCTGGCAAATAGCCCAAATTTTCTATGTCCGATATGCAGAGTTTTTGTTTATCTAACACAAGAGAGCTCTATTAAAACATATGGATGAGGGGCACCTGGGTGGCTCAGTGGGTTAAAGCCTCTGCCTTCAACTCAGGTCGTGATCCCAGGGTCCATGCCCCGCAGCAGTCTCTCTCCTCAGCAGGGAGCCTGCTTCCTCCTCTCTCTCTGCCTGCCTCTCTGTCTACTTGTGATTTCTGTCTGTCAAATAAATAAATAAAATCTTTAAAAGAAAAACAAAAATATATGGATGATATAAGCTAATAAGCAAATAAACATTAGATGACTTTTCAGTTGTTTCTCTAAGCAACACTGCAACAAGTAGTTCAAAGACAGTGGCGGGCAGGAAAAAAAAACAACTAATAATCTGATACTTCCCCATAACTTAAAGTTTTCACTCCATTTAGTTCCATTATATGGAGAAAGGATGCTTCTCCTATAAAGAGGAGAGAGAATGACAAATCTTGCCAACAATTTTAATATTTGTTACTAAAAAAGAGGTAATACAGCCTCTTCAATTATTCCACTTTATTTTGTTATACTCCCCTATTTTCCTATCTAAAACTATGGATGATTTTACAACTCGGTAGAAAATAAGCACAGACAAGAAGAAGAATAAACCTTAAACCCCCACACATTAACTAATTTTTGTAGCTCTGATAAAGACTCTGATGCAGAAAAAGTTTCAACTTTCATGTAATACAGGAATTATGATGCCCTCCTTGAACATAAAAGCAGTTTCTAACATAAAAATGACCCACCTGATACTCTTGCTACCAACGCTTACTTTGTTAGAGGCCCCGTAACCACTACAGCCAAAAACTAACAAACACAAAACAAAGTAAATTAAAAGAAATGGAGCTTCTAATTTGTGGCTTTAGTGGAGAGGAACGAAAGCAACTATGAGAATGAGGACAGCTTAGGAAATCTGAACCCAAAAGTGAAACCCCAGATAGATCTTGGAAACTCTCAGCTAAAAGTAGGTAAGTATCTTTCCTCCATAACTTGATTTTATTTTCCTTCATGAGGGTGCTGTTGCTCAGTATTTGAATTAATGCTTCCTCTTTCAAAATTACAAACATCCTTAGAAAGAAGGGTTATTGGTTATAAGTTATAATGTGAATATATATAGCATGGATTCCTTTAGCCATAGATGGTTTTGGTCCCAAATTTGAATTTAAAGAGAGGGAAAAAAAAGGAAGTCGATGATTTTGAAATCAGGAATACTTTGGAATAGGGTGAATTACATGAGAACGGACCTCCCAGGGGAGGAATGGACCATAACAGGCCTAAGGACATAGGGGGTCAGAAGATGGAATGAAAAGGATGCCTAAGGCAGAAATTCACACTTCTCCCTGAAGGCTGGTTACACCCATGAAAGGAAAGAAAATTTCTTTTTCCTTTTTTCCTTTTCCTCTTCCCTTTTGAATTGCTCTTACCACACTACAAAATGGGGAAAAAAAATCATTTCATGTGAATCAGCTGGGAAACCTGGACAATATATATTTGTAATATTTTCCAGAGAAAATTAGTCCCAAATTTTCAAATAATTTTTTTCTTATTTTTTTTCCAAAGAATTTTTTAAATGAACTTACTATGTATGTAAGGTTGAGGCAGAACCCAAATTTTGCAATGCTCTCTCTGATGAATAAAATAAATAAAAACGAGGGCTATAAAACAACTCAACCAGAATCAATGTACCTAAACAGGAGCTCTTGCCTCCAAAGAGTTCCAGGGGAAGACCAGACAAACTGCAGTCACTCAAAATACTTGTGGAACTCTTTGTTTGTTATTTGTTTGCTTCAACCTGTAGCAAACCCTTTGGCTAAAATGACAGCTTACTTACATTTTTAAAATAGGAATTTACATTACATCCAGTCTGAAAGTTATTAGGATCTATAGCAAAAAGTTAACAATGATTAAAGAAATGCTTTAATCAAGCTGAGTGAAACAGTATTGGTTCTCATGTTTAAATCCATAACAAGGTTTGACTAGAATGTGGTAAGAAAAATTGTATTAAATTCTACAAATTTACATATGGAGTAATATAGACTCATAAACTGGTTCTAAAGGCTTTCGTGCAGTTTATGGCACACAAACAAATTTTTTTTCCAGGTTCACACTATATTATATAGGTTTCAATTCTACAAAGACATGATATAGCATGTAGGTGAAAATGCTAAAAATGTATGTTTTAAAGTATCATATATGATTATTAATTTTTAGGAAGCATTAATTTTTCTCATTTTAGACTATCATTGACTTTTTTCAAGATGGCTAAGGTAATATCTCTAAATTTACCTTATCTAGTTTGGTTTTTTCTTCACCAATTTTATTTTTTTATTTCATATCATTTTTTGTTAAAAAATAACTTTTTTCACTTGGGTTCTTATGTTTAAATACAGTTGTTTAGTAAGGTCTTCCTAGCATTAACATCTGCTATTATTTTTTATCATAACAATTATTACATCCAACATAATCACTGAAATAGTCAATTTTTCACTTTGAAATGACAGCTATTTATTTTTTTTACTTTAAAAAAGCACCAGGGACAAATGTTAATAATAATATATTTTTCTTTTAGTACCATTTACCAATCAAAATGCTTCTCTCCCTGCATTGTCACAAAAATAACCTCCATCAGAAGTATTATTTTAGGATACCTAAGCTCACTATAAAAATGTCAAAACAGGGGCGCCTGGGTGGCTCAGTGGGTTAAAGCCTCTGCCTTTGGCTCGGGTCATGATCCCAGGGTCCTGGGATTGATCCCCGCATCCCCACATCCCCGCATCCAGCTCTCTGCTTAGCAGGGAGCCTGCTTCCTCCTCTCTCTCTCTCTCTCTCTCTCTTTCTCTCTGCCTGCTTCTCTGCCTACTTGTGATCTCTGTCTGTCAAATAAATAAATAAAATATTTTAAAAAAATGTCAAAACAGTCTAGGTTTCCCTTTTTTTCATTATTCAGACCAAACAGGTGATTATGATAACATCTCTAAATTTACCTCAAAATGAAACAGCAGAATCAGTTCATGACCTTGAGAAATATACCCTTCCTTATACTTACTATTCATGAACAAAACCAAGACCTTTAAAAACAAGTCACACTGTTTGGTATTTTGACCAACTACAAAATTAATATTATAAGAGAATAGTTAAGTCATGTACAAAAGTCTCATTTTCATTCAAGCAGTATGTTGGATCACATATAATTCTATGATCACTGTTTCAGTGTTAACTACTCTGCATAAAAGCTAATCATTACATATCTTACTGCTGCCATAATCAGCCATCCATGAAAAACACCTATTAAGACACTAGTATCTTAAGAATGCAATTTCAGTTGCAATGCCTCCTAACCATAAATGTGTAACTCCTTGTTTTAATTATTCTAATCATTCCTTCTTAACTCAAGAACACAAAGCAGAATTAACTTGAAAAATTTAAACCTCCAGTTACTTAAGTCAACTGGACTGTTCAAGGAAGAAATGCCTGATTGGCTACATAAACTTCTAAATAAACTGAGCAAAGCAGCAGGTAGACTAAATGTCAATAATAATTCTACAAAGCAAGCTTCTTGCAACAAACCATTTGATAGCTGTGCCCCCTTTTGAATATCTAGCCAAAACGCTTAAAATTAATTTGACTGGCATGTTCAAAATATATTTCGTAACTATTGTGACTGCACCACAGAATCAGTAGGTAGACATGTAAAGAATTTGTGAATATTTAACCACTCACACATTACAAGTGGTCAAATTTTTATTTTCTTCTTCTTGGCACCCAGTTGATTTTAGAAGAAGATATTATCAGGATGCAAGAAAAAGAAAGCCTAGAACAGTGGTGAAAAGCTGAATAACTCCTTGTTGCTTCAAAAAGCCTAAAATAACATAAATAACTCTGACATAATCAAATTGGAAGCCCTGCAGAAAATACTGAAGAGACCAAATGACATTAAGTGACAGTCTGATGGATTAGTTTAGCCTTTAGTTAAACTAATCTAGACAGGAATCTGATTATATTCATGAGACTACTTAATTGCATTAGAAAATGGGAAAGAAATGAAAACAGTGAGTTGTAATGGTAGAGCAAGCTTTGCAGAAAAGATGAGTGGAATGCAAAAGCAGCTATTTGAAAAATAATAAAATAATTTCAAATACTAATTTTACCTTGTCATAGTCTAAATAAAATCTACTACCATATTATTATAATTAACTTATTTTTCTTATATACTAGTAGAGATAAACCAGTAAACATATATCATTATAATTTTCAGCTAATTTAAATGACATTTTCCTTATTAATATACTGTGAAACTATGTATACTCACTATAATTGCAAATTAAGATAGCCTGCAAAGAAAGAAAAACAAGGATTCATATAGCAGTGACTTCATAACACTACCTTTTTTTCTTCTTCTTTTCTTTCCTTTTCAGCTTCTCTAAATCTTTCTTAGCTAGATCTATAATTTCAATGGTCTCTTTGTCTGAGGACAGTATAGTAGGAGAGAAAGCTGATGATCCACTGAAATACGGTGATCTTGCTGTGGCTCTTGTCAGGTTTTTTCGAAGGTTCTCATTCACTGCTTCACTTTCTAATAATTTTGCCCTAGGGAATAAACATATGTTTAAACAGGAAACATTTTTTATTATAGCAAATAATTTTTTTAAAGATTTTATTTATTTATCTGTCAGAGAGAGAGAGAGGGAGAGAGAGCGAGCACAGGCAGACAGAATGGCAGGCAGAGGCAGAGGGAGAAGCAGGCTCCCTGACGAGCAAGGAACCCGATGTGGGACTCGATCCCAGGACGCTGGGATCATGACCTGAGCCAAAGGCAGCTGCTTAACCAACTGAGCCACCCAGGCGTCCCTATAGCAAATAATTTATAGCATACAATTTACCACCCTAACCATTTTTAAGCATATTAACTCGGCATCACAAAGTGGATCCAGACTATTGTGCGACCACAGCCACCGTCCACCTCCAGAAATTTTTCATTTTCTCCAACTAAAATTCTGTACCCATTAAATATGAACTCATTTCCCTCTGCTCCCAGCTCCTAGCAACCACCATGATACTTTGTCTCTACAGTCTGACTACTCTAGCAATAAATAGGGAACATTTTAAATATATTGTTTCATATGCTACAAGGTTATTCAAAATGTATCTCAATGTTGCTACAAGGTAGGATTGTTGTTTGTTTTTTTTTTTAAATAAACAGGCTCACAAACATTAATGTTTAGGACTTTTTAAATTCTCTGATTAAATAATTATAAATTTGAAATCACATTTTTAGTGCTCAGAAGTGCCAATGGGTAATTAGATTAGTTGCATTCTGGCCAGTAGGCATTACTGATGTTGCTTTGTAAACCCATCATTTAAACTTAAAATCTACAAGCAGCATGGTCCCCTTTCTTTCAGTGCTTCATTCATCATGCTATAATAGCATTTCTAAATCTTTGTAAGGAATAGTTAGTTAAACTTGCCCCTAACTGGCTAAAAGACATCTGGCTCCCAAGCATGGCGTGGGAAAAGATGGTATCTCCAAGGAAACCTGAGTTTAATAATTGAAAACATTCTTTTGTTTGCTCAAGCAGTCCTAATAATGACAGGAGGAAAATGTATGTACTGTCAGTAATGTGCAAAAAACATAGAATGACGAGATTCTGAAAGAGGGGACTCTTGAAACAAAAAGAGATTCAGAGTCCCCTAGGCTAGTCCTTTTATTTCTACTTGATTTAAAATCATCAAGAACACAATTACCTACTTCAATATAATAGATTTCCAAGGTCAATTTGGCAGAAGGGTGATTGAGACAGGGCCAAGGAGAAAGTACTACCTTACTAGATCTGTCTCAAAACTATTTTGCACAGAACTCCTGCCATATGTCCAAGTATTTCAGAGAAAGATGCTAGATTAATTTGCAACTTATAAGCTCGAGAAGATGCAGTCAGCTCTGTTTGTTTTGTTTTGTTTTCACTACCAAAATTATTTATGACACTGTTGGAATCAGCTAGAAACAGTGTACATAAGTCAGTGAATAGATGTTTCAAGTCAGGGTCTTATACACTCTTTAATGAAATTATTTTATTATATGTCTGGTATCATATGTAAGCAGAATAACAATTAGAATAATTTGAAATGTTTAAGTAGCTGTGTACAAACTTCCAGGTTAAATGATTTCAAAATTATTTTAAAGAAACTTCTGAATATAATGCTATCATTTTGTTCAACAAGAGCATAACCTAAGTATAAAAACACAGGTTAACTATAAAAACTCAAAGTCAGGGGCGCCTGGGTGTCTAGTGGTTTAAGCCTCTGCCTTCAGCTCACATCATGATCTCAGGGTCCTGGGATCAGGAACCCCCCCACATCAGACTCTCTGCTCAGTGGGGAATCTGCTTCCCGCCCCCCTCACCCCGCCTGCTTCTCTGCCTACTTGTGATCTCTCTCTCTGTCATAAATAAAATCTTTTTTAAAAACCCTCAAAGTCAAAATTCACATTTTTCTATATTTTCAATATAGCCTGGGTACATAATAATGAATGACAAGAATAAACAAAACTATAATAAATTAGCTATCAATAATGGCCTGTTTTGTTTTGGTTCATTTATATAATAACCAGATAAGTTCTTTTTTTATTACCTGATTTAAGTTTGAATTTCATAAGGGGTATATTCAATATTCTTCAATGCTAGTGCTGATAAAAGCTGAAACCTTTAGGGATCAGCTCCAGAAAGCTGAAGATACATTAGCAGAAATTGCTTTTTGGGCTTTTTTGATAACAATGCTCTCTTTCTCTTCCCACTCACCAACCCACCCTGCTGCCTGCATTTCATTTAACAGGAGACCAACCAGTGAGTCATTAGGGGAAGAATACAGACTTCCCTGGGAAGGAGCAGACTGAAGGCTTGCATCGTAGCTCTGTCACTCACTTGATCTTGGGTTATCAGTCTTTACAAGCCTCTACTCTTTCCTCAGTAGAATGAGATGAAAATATACATCTCCCTATGATTGTTAGGAGGATCAATGATATAACAAATTTAAAATTCACCAGACTGATAATGTAATGAATAATAACTATTCCTTGCAAAAAGTTGGAAATGATATAATTATCAAGCAGTGAGTGATTAGTTAAATGAAACAGTTACAACTACGAGATAGTACCACATGGAATCATGCAAAAATTATGTTAGAAAAATACATAATAACATTTAAAAATGCTCATAATATCTTGTCACATTTCAGAGAAAAGATAGTAAAGTAATATATATATCCATATCAATTGCTAAAGTATGCACTGAAAAAACATTGAAGAGGTATATTAAAATATTAACATTGGTTCTAGCAATAGCAGCAATATGGATGACTTTAATTTTTTTATACTTTCCTATCTTTTCAAAAATTTCTATAAAAATTTTAAGCTGCACCTAAAAAAACAAGAATTAATTAACTAATTAGTGTCCATTATTATTTTACAACAACTAATGGGTTATGCAGATTTATTAAAAGGAAACTAGTACTATTTTACAATTAGAATAAAACTCAAGTTTAAACATTCCCAAGTGGCAATAAATCAATATAAATGTGCATTATGTTAAAAGAGCTACAAATAAATGCCTTCCAAAGATGGAGTTTTGATAGATGTATGGATTGGAGTAGGATTTAGTAGAGAAAAAAACTATATGAGAACGTGGACCTAATAAATACCACATTAGCCTGTGACATCTTATTCTTTCATTGAGCCCCATAATAACTCCTTGAGACTATCAGGTATTACCTCATTCTTAGACATGAACAAACTAAAGCTCAGAGATGTTAAGAATCTTGCCCAAGGTCACACACTTATTAATAAGTAGAAAATTTAATTTCATCGAGGTAATCCAATTTAAATTCAAAGCTCATTTACACTCACTCCATATATACATTATTTTTATATTGTAAATTACAGTCTTGAGATTCTAGAACACTACCCTCAGAAGTCGGCACACCTAACGAAAGAACCATCAAAGAAGTTTCGACAAGTAGAACACACCGTTAATTTAC
Organism: Enhydra lutris kenyoni; assembly: GCF_002288905.1. Taxonomy (NCBI): domain Eukaryota; kingdom Metazoa; phylum Chordata; class Mammalia; order Carnivora; family Mustelidae; genus Enhydra; species Enhydra lutris. Next base: position 1,135,418 of record NW_019154168.1, on the reverse strand, counting down.
ACCAAGGAAGATTTGATCACTGATTGAACTCAGGGCCCAAGAGTCACCTCTATTTTCTAAATGGATTAAAGAATGGTATTAGATCAAGAACTTGAAAAAGAAAGATATTAGATGTTCTGTTTAGCCATCATAAGGAGTAAAAATGATTCTGTTTTATAGAAAATAATGACACTAGCCAAGCCATTTGTCTTATAGTGAGATCAGGCTGGCTTAGATATGGTCTTAGAAGAGAAGAAATAAAGCATAAGAACCAGAATTTAGAATGAGCCTTAAAAATTGACTAGTGCCAGGGTGCCTGGGTGGCTCAGTGGGTTAAGCCTCTGCCTTCGGCTCAGGTCATGATCTCAGGGTCCTGGAATCGAGCCCCACATTGGGCTCTGTGCTCAGCGGGGAGCCTGCTTCCCCCCTCTCTCTCTGCCTGCCTCTCTGCCTGCTCGTGATCTCTGTCTGTCAAATAAATAAATAAAATCTTAAAAAAAAATTGTCTAGTGCCAAAGAAATAAAAGAGATAAAGAGAAGCAGTCCAGGAGGAGGAAGACAATCTTTAAGAATTCAAAAATAGATATACCAGTTATGTCTTAAGGAATGATAATTAGGATCTATGCAGTAAGGTCAGATAATCAGTGTTTGGCAGCCCACTGCCAACACAGGATAGAAACTGTTAAGTCCAGATTGGCTGCTGACCAGAACCAGGACCCCATGTCCCAGAAGTCTCCACCAAAAAGGCAAAGCTTACATATACACAAAAAAAGGTAACAGGTATTTGAGTAACTCTATCCAAATGTCTTATTTGTTTTCACTTCTTGAAACATTTAAGGGAACCAGTGTGCCTTGTGGAAGCAGAAATAATGGAAACAATAGTCATCTCCAGGGATCTCTAAAACAGCTCAAAGGAGAAAGGAAAAGCACAAATACAAGATGGAGAAGTGTTGGGGTGGCTATGAAAGACGATCTCCCACTTGGTTATTTTCTGCAAATGGGTAGCAAAAATGAGATCTGAGCTACTCAGGATGCTCCCCATGGAACTGACTATAGCTTTACTTCAAGAGAAAGTAGCTCAGCCATCAGGGCAGACCACAGAACCTGAAAATACAGAAATGAATTCTGTCCCTGACCTGCTTTCTAATTTGTGTTACCCCAGTCTGGGCTCAGTGGTCTCCTCCACATTCCTATACCAGGTGTGGGTGTTCTTTTATATAAATTTTGTCATTCCATTTCCTACCTGTGAATACATGTAAGTCACCCAACCTGGACTGAGAACTCCTTATGTCATACCTGCTGAGTCCACAGCACAGTGTTTGGCATACGGTGAGCATTTGTAGTATGTTGTATGTGAATGTGGAAGGAAAACTGTTAGGGATGCAGTGAGTCACACATAAAGAACAGCTAGAGAAGTAGAAATTAACAGGAGTAATGCGACATTTTATTTTTTTTTTTTTTTTTTTTTTTTTTGTTTTTTTTTTGTTGTTTTTTTGGCGACATTTTAAAAATAAGAAAGGATTTGCGGTGTCCGGATTGCCCAGTTGGTTGTGTCCAACTCTTGATTTTGGCTCAGGTGATGATCTCAAGGTCATGAGATCAAACTCCTCATGGGGCTACCCACTCAGTAGAAAGGTCTGCTTGAGATTCTCTCTCTCCCTTTCCCTTTGCCCTTCTCCTCCAAAGTATTAACTAAATCTTTAAAAAAAAAATTAGAAATGACTTATTGATGTTGACCATTCTCAGATGATGGAGATAGAGGCACAGGGAGGGAAGGCACAAAAGTAACCTCATAGATATCAGTTACGCTGGTCCTGTACTTCAGGTTTGGTAAGCTCCCAATGAGCGGTATAGTAACTAGGGCAGGAGGATAATATAGGAAGATAAAATAGGAAGAGAAGGGAGAAAAGTAGTTTGGAATGTGACATTATGAGAAAGGCAAGTACCTATTCCCCTAGAGTAAACCTCACCAAAGGACTAAAATATCACCAAGAATAGTTACTAACAATAAACTCAACAAACAGCAGTATCGCTATATACAAAACCCAAAACACGTGCATTACGTATTAAAGAACATGAATTGCACCTGAGATCTTCGATTTCTTTGATATAACTGTGAATCATATTGCTGATCTCCTCATTCCCTTCACCTGCAAGACAAAATATGAAATTAAGAATTTTCTTTAAATTAAAACTTCAACAAGACAGAATCAGAGAAAAAAAATTATGGAAATAAAACAATAATGTTTTAAAACACAAGTCATACAGCAAATTTCCTACCCTTAGTTATATAAGCAGACAATAAAATAATATTACCGAAGCAAAGGGCACATTTTATTTCTTTAAGAACATATTATTTATAAATTAAGTATTTAACTTAAAATCACGGACTGTATATACACAGACTGATATTTCTACTTGAAATATTCCAGGTAATTAATGACCACAAAGAATGTTTCCTGCCCTCCAGGAGTTAATCCCTCACTCATCCCACCTCACAGACATACCTGCTCTGGCAAGAACCTGGTTGGCCTGATCACTAACAAGCTGTGTGATTCTGGTCCTCAATGCATCAACTGTCTCTTGCATAGCTTTAATTCTTACACGCAGGTTATTATTTTCAGTCTGTAGCATAGCATTCTCATGAAACATGTCATTGATGCTTTCCACACCCTCCTCGTCAATTATTCTTTTACCCTAGGAAAGGAAAATATTTCTGTATTTGTTAAAGGGCCTTAAATATACACGAGTTTTGTTTAAGGATACAACACATCTACAACAAAGAGCACTTTTGTTTTAGTAGCCTCAAGGCAAAAGAGATCTTCTTCCCTCTACTACATCCCTCTGTGCATTTGTCACTAAAGAAAGGGACTAAGGAAGGCTTTTGAAACAAGAGGTTGGTCAGGTGGATAGACTGAACAATATTAAAGGTTACCCACAAGGAAAACTAGAGAATTCTATCTCCAAAAGGAAGGAAGCTACTATTTTGACAGATGAGAGACTCTGGAGACACATATGTCTAACCTATTACAACAAGACATCACTGTCTTCACAAGATGCACCACAAAATGCAAAGTCAAACCGATTCACTCACTGTTTTGTATTCCATGAGCTCCATCTGAAGCCGTGTGATCTCACTACGAAGTGCATTGATTTGCTGACTAGCTCTGTCCTGATTGACCATCACCTTGTTCTTGATATTTCTAGCTCGATTGGCATATTTCAGGGTATTTAAGGTTTCCATAAAATCTCTGTCTGAAGGGCTAACACATGCTATCATGATTGTTTGGCTGAAAGTTAAAAAGCATAATTAGGTTCACAGGAAAAAGCAAGTAAAACACTGAAATAAGCATTTTTAATATCCTGCCTTTTAAATAGTACCTTATCTTCAAATTACTAAAAGACCGATACCACTAACTTAAAAATAAAAGCAAATTTAAAAGTCTCCATGCTTTGAGACTCTCTGAAGGAAAAAGATTTCTACGTAGGTGAAATTGGGGAAAATGAAATTATGTTATCCTTCTTTTACCCACAATATTTTGAGAAAGCACAGGTGCTCTCTTCTCACCTCTACAAAATATTTCTGAAGCAATGCAAACAATTCTAAAATTTAATCTATCCATAATAATGACAAATTGTATTCAAAAATCATTTTTCATATCTCCTTAATATTTCAGGATTTTAGGTTTTTTTTTCTTTTTATTTAATTACTTGTATCCTGATTTTTTTTGTTTTAAAGATTTTATTTGTTTGACACATAGAGAGAGAGTACAAGCAGGGGGAGTGGCAGGCAGTGGAAAAGGGAGAAGCAGACTCTCTGCCAAGCAAGGAGCCTGACAGGCTCAATCCCAGGATCCTGGGATCATGACATGAGCAGAAGGCTGACGCTTAACCAAATGAACCACCAAGGTGCCCCACTTGTATCCTGACTTTTTATGTCAGCAAAGAAATTTAAACAAAAACTATCATCTGAACAAGAAGAATATTTAGTAAATACACATTTTACAACATATAACCTCATTTGTGAGTGAGTGGTCAAAGTTCCTAAGTTTTTGGCCAGATTACACAAGAAAAAAAAATGGAAAACAATACTTTATTGTCATGATGAATTGTTCTGCCAACCAAAGAACAGGATAGTGAAATGCTTAGTATGCCCAGCTATTCTGTCTGTCAATGAAACAGACATGACGATTTTAAGTAGCACTTAAACACTAACTGGAAAATATATAGGAACTACAATTAAGGAGCTAATTTATCCACCCTGGTAGAAAATTCATGCCTATCAATTCTGATCTGTAGCCTCCTTGTCTGCTTCCACTGCCACCTTCCCCCAGTAATCTCAACACAGCACTCATAGTAACCCTTTTAAAAGGAGTCCCATTCCATCCATCTTCATCTCTTAATAATGCTTATTCATCTGTATTTCCACACAGTATTAGTCAAAATGCAACACAGGTATCATCTAGTCCAAGAATTCAACCATCAATTTGCCTATTTTCTTTCTTTTCCTCAAATCCTTTGTGTATCTCTTTTTTGTTGATTCTTTATTTTTATTATTATTATTATATTAAAATTTTATAGACCCCAACTCTTAGACCCTAAACTCCTAGAGAATAAGGATCATCAAGTTTTATGCATCTATACACTTTGTGTAACACAATATTGGAATCTAGTAGATTATTAGTAATTGTGATTTGCGTCACATATACATAATATTTACTTACTAGAGGTCAGAAAATTAAAATTAATTCATGAAGAGGTACCTGGGTGGCTCAGTCAGTACTTCAATTCAGGTCATTATCTCAGGGTCCTGGGATCAAGCCCCACATCAGGTTCTCTGCTCAGGCTCTAATCTCATTTTAGGATGAGATTAGAAAAGGCTTTTTCTGCTGAAGAGCTACTGCTCAGTAAGGAAATAGGTGAGGAACACCTGAGACTATAGCCTCTCTGTATTTAGCTGTAGCCAATCTGAAACTCCGGAGGAATTCAAGACCAACAGTGCAAATATCTTAGACTGCTTATAAGGCAAGAAAACTTTCAGAAGCATTAAAGTACTCAAAAGTATTAAAACTTGTAAGGGGAGGACATTTATCATCTCTGCTTTATTTTATAGTTAAGAAATAAATATAGGAAAGGACTACAATTCAGCGAACTTGAAAAATTTATATTTGGCTTAAAAAAAATCGGTCTCATTATACTAAGACCCAGATTAATATTATTATCAAAATTATCAAAATTCTTCGAATTATAGTTGCTCAAAAAGGAAATCTGTAAGTGTAATTATCAGATCATTTTATAGCATCTAATAAACTTTCCAATAAATGCGTCAGACCTTTGAAAACAGTGTAAATTAGATTCACTGTAATTGTCTGTAACTTGTTGCATTACATTGATTGAATTTAAATGCCACAAATATTTCCACTTGTAAAACCAACATACTGATGTTTACCAAAAGGAATTTATTACCAAAAGAATGAGTTTAGCTGATGAAATATATCAGAATGATGCAAAGTATGGAAAAAGAGGAATATTAGTGATATTGGCAAAGTTAATAAACAGCAAACATCCTGTATTTCATACAATTGACATTAAAAAAAAAAAGTATTTCCACATGAAAAAATGTTAAATTTTAGAAGACTTTGGGGTACCTGGGTGTCTCAGTTGGTTAAGCATCTGCCTTTAGCTGAGGTCATGATGCCAGGGTCCTGGGATAGAGCCCCTCATCGGGCTCCTTACTCAGCAGGGAGCCTGCTTCTCCCTCTCCCTCTGCCCCTTCCTGCCCCTACCCATGCATGCACACACGCTCACTCTCTCTCTGTCTCAAATAAATAAATAAAAATCTTAAAAAAAAAAAAATTAGGAGACTTTGTAAAAAAGTATCAATATTTAGTTACTTTGTAATTACTTAGAAGACAGCATTTATTTTTCAACAGAATTTTATTAGGCATCTGCCATGTGCTAAGCACTCAAAGCAGAAATTATGATATAGTAGAAAAATTCTACTATGAAATTCACTTACAAGCTAAGTGACTTTGAATAAATTACTTAAAGAGGTTAAGTAATTTATTTATTATATTATATATAATATATTATAATATTATTATATTATAAATTAATTATAATATAATTAATTTATTTATTATCCAGAGAGCTGGATTTCAATTTCCTTATCTGTAAAATAACAACATAACACCTACGTAGGGGATGTTATTAAGGATTTCGTGACATAATCACATACAAAAGGACTCACACTTTTTAGGTACTTAAAAATCATTATTCCTCATTCAGTTAATTGGCTTTATAATAAAAACAGTTCTTATAAATCACTTTACAAATTTACTTTAAAATTAATTAAGTGAAATTCAGGAATATGGAGGATAATCACTTATGCATACCTATTACCCCCAAGGGAATCCTGTAGCAGTCTTGTCAGCTTAGAATCTCTATAGGGGACATGGGTGGCCCTCTTGCTCTTATCTCCCAATGCACTTATTACATTGCCAAGTGCCAACTAAAAGAGAGAGAGAGAGAGAAGAAAGTAATAAAATTGTAGTAATTATAACACTTTGAAATAAAAGATCTTACAAAGAATAACATGGAGACATGACAGAATTGAGAACATGTTTGGTTTTGTTTCACATTTGTATTTTGAAGCATGAAGTACACTTCGAAGTTTTCTATGGTAACCACTAAAAACTAACATCACTCAAATGTAGTACTATAATATACCTGTAACTGACAAGTACTTAAACTTCGATTCAGAGATTTTCTTTAAAAATAGAAATGTGATACAACTGACACCACCTAACCATCCCTAGAATTATCAGAGCATCAGGCTGTATCCTCAGAAAACTGTCAATTCATGTGTCAAATTCTTCTCACCTCAATGAAGAAATAAAACGTTTAGGTAGTTTAACAGATTCATGAAACTTTTTTAGTGCCATATAGCTTCCTTATGGAAAAACAAACTCTTCTTTAACCATAATAAAAATATCAGTGTGATTTCTCTGAACAAGGTGTTCTTAACACAAGTATAGTTATCTTTACAAATATAATGAATCTATGTGCTATTCATCCAATATTTAAAAAGTAGGTCAAATTACAGAACTCTCGAGTCACTCCTCCTGAGACTCCTATTGTTTTCCCTACCAGAGTGAAGGGACAGCTAGAGCTGACTTTGGTCACACTCGCCTTCCGTAATGCAAACAGCTATAACCATGTCTTTGTCAGGACCAATGGATCCTGCAGAGACCGATATCAGCATCACACTGTGTCTTAGTTCCCCTTCTCCAAAGAAGCTGAAACTTTACCAGATGTGTCCCGACATGTTTCAGTGGCCTAAACAAGGAAAGAGACCGATGGCTTTTGTTTTTTCCTGACAGCACAAATGGAAATTCCACCGTGATTTTATCTCCTAAGACATTCAGATCAATACACAAAGTCTAGGATCCAGGTCACTCCCTTTAACACAACACTGAACCACAGTGTAAACATCAAGATGGAGGGACGCCTGGGTGGCTCAGTTGGTTGGACGACTGCTTTCGGCTCAGGTCATGATCCCGGAGTTCCGGGATCGAATCCCGCATCAGGCTCCCAGCTCCACGGGGAGTCTGCTTCTCCCTCTGACCTTCTCTTCGCTCATGCTCTCTCTCACTGCCTCTCTCTCAAATAAATAAATAAAATCTTAAAACAAAACAAAACAAAAAACATCAAGATGGAAGTTGCAATTGGGAAGTCTGGCTCTCTCTACCCAGGCTTCGTTGTCAATCTCCAGACCAAGAGTTACAATCGTCTAGGAACAAATACTGGACAATATTAAAATAGGACCATCTGACTGGCATCCCCAGCTGTAGGCAGGGAGGGAAGGAAGCAAAGCAGAAAACACAGACCCTGATGCTACCTGCATCACAGAAATTTAGGGATGTCATTACTTTTATGCAGGAACAAATGTCTAATTTTATAATGAAAGTCAACAGGAAAAGATTTATTATACAAAAACTTGCCCTAAAACTTTTTCTTCTATAAACACAAGCTTATACTAGCAAACAAGACATTTTGCAATCAAAAAATACCACTAGGTGGCATGGTATTAAAATTAACTCCTAATACAGGAAAATTATCATTTTATAACAATCATTACTTTAAAAAAAAACTGATTATAATACCCAAAATAAAATGACTGTCATAAAATATTAGCCAAAAAAATCTACTTTGAAAAGTCATCCCATGAAATATTCAATATTAAAAGATTTTGACAATGTATTTTTAAAGGTGGGAAGAATTTTTTAAATCATTTCTACTATATATATTATTTTCTGCATATATCATAAAATTTAATCCAACTAAATCTATACACATGTAAAAAACTGCAATGTTTTAAAGAAAAAAGCCTATAATGTGCTTTACACCTAAATTTATAAGTTTACTGTAACTTTCATTTTTCATCTCAGCACGTGAAAGATTTCCACTGGGGTATTATATATTACAAAAGGGAAAAGGACACAAGGAAAGTGCTGATATATTCTCAGCACAAAGCTATGGTCTTAGTCTTACAAGTCCACAGTTGATGGAAATGCCTTCTTTTGCCCGCTCGCCTGTAGCTCCAGTACGCTTCAGTCTTTCTGATCCTGCCAGATCAACAAAATGGAACTTTGCAGTCAAGGTTTCAAATTCATTCAGCTGTGATGATTCAGAAATCACCTTATTATCAGTCGCATTTTCCTACAATTGAGGAAATAATAAAAAATATTTTATTAATGTGACACTAAATATCCTCTGATCTCACCTTGTCCTTATTATATGTACATTAAATAATTAAATATAAGTATATATTAAATACACATAATACTCAAAAATAGGCAAGTAGCCAAATAAATGTAAAATGCAAAAAAAAATTACCGGCAATTAGAAGCTTAGGCAAAGGTAGAAAGAAGCTTGCCAGTCAGAAACCAGATGTTATCAACTGAGTCTTTGCTTATACTGATGAAGAGAAACCTGGAATGCACAGTCATCAAAAGCAAAGGGTCTCGGATGACAACATCCATCACCACAAAGCCACAGCTAGCTTTCTGGTTGCCGCAGACACATATCCATTTTTTATCTCAAAATCTTACATAGTTGGCCAGCCTCAGTTTAAATACAATCAAAGCCATCTCATTAGGAAAAGGAATGATTAGCCAAACTAAATTTGACTTAAATGGATTCTCCTGGGATTTATGTGGATTTTTAGGAAAACGAAGCCTGCAAGTTTAAGAAATTAGAACTAAAGGGTTCCTAGGTGGCTCAGTAGGTCAAATGATCATGATCCCAGGGTTCTGGGGTCATGTCCCACATCAGGCTCCCTGGTCAGTGGGGAGCCTGTTTCTCCCTCTCCTTCTGCCTGCTGCTCCCTCTGCTTAATGCTCTCTCTGTGTCAAGTAAATTTTTTAAAAAATCTTAAAATAATAAAAGAAATTAGAACTAAAAACTCACAGCATCTATTTGGGGACACATTCTGGTTTGACACAAATGAATGGTAAAAATGGCATGTGAACGAGAGCTCTGAACATTCATCTGGGTACTAGCAGTAGTCCGGGATAAAGCACCCAGCTTCAAACACTGCATCATCTGGAAAAGGAAAAGAAAGATTTTACTTGAACAATATTTAAACAAGATACGACACAATCAGAAATCTAATCTAATGGCCAAAACCTACCATATTAGGGGATATAAAAGATGTGGATTTTCATATTATTTTAATTACAGGCACTTTCTGAGCTGAACTTCTCAGTATAATAGTGCATTATTTTTTTAATAGGAGAAAACACTGAGATTCCATTGTCTGTCATTTGCTGACATTTGCAGCTTCCATTCCAAAACTGTTACAGTAGAACACTTGGGAACAAACTGAGAAACAACTTGAATTACTCAGGCCCTTCTGTATCTTCCCTTGAAATACTTTTCTGTAACTTTTCTTAATAGTTTCCCTTTAGGAACCATGATATACTCCTACATATGTGACAGCAAAAGGTACAAAAGGATTGGGGGCTCATCCTTCACCTTCAATGATCTAACTCTCTTTCTCTAGCTGTGAAAAAAAACTATACATACATTGCCTTAGATTCTTTTCATGCTATGATAAATGTATTGACTTTATCATAACCCTGACATTGTAGATAATATAATCCTGATATAAAAAATGGGGAAAAAGACAAGATTTTAACTCCATATTATATATAAGGATACAAATTTCATTCTTGATCTTAGGCAAACTATCAGTAAAGCTGATTATTAAATAAAGCCAAATATGCTCTACTTTAACTTTAACATAAATGTCACCTCTGATTCTGTATTCACAGTACGTGTTGTGACTCCCACAGTGTAAATTCCTCCAGTTGAATCTTCATGAATTCTTATATTTGATTTTTTATTTTTTGCATCGATATCACGAGTGGTATCAAATAAATCAAGGACCTCTTCATTATATAGCTATCAAAAAGAAATATTATAAGCTTAATTTTAGCAGAAATCGCCTCATGGCTTTTAACATATATTGCATATTATCTTTCAAACACACCTTAAAACATCTTCAAAATAATATATTTCTTTAAAATAACACATGAAAATGAATGATACAATTATTATTACAAATACAAATAAATGCCAGATTTCTTCATAAGAGTAGGAACAGTAAATGTCTTAATCATGACTAATGAGTTGAAGACTAACTAAAATGATCTATTAATCATTTGCAAGAGATAAATAATTATTTGTAAATATAAGTAAACTCAGAAATACCAAATGCAGACAAATCCTAAGCTTAGGGAAGATTTTAAGAATTTTTACTACTTCAGCTAAAAATATTTCCTATTGCCCTACAACCTTTATTAATGTATCTAAAAAATTGGTACTCAGTATTTTTCCAAGGTCAGCAATGATATTAGTGTTTCTGTATCAATAGTGGCTAAGATTACACCTTCGAAGAGGATGCGTACACCTATTTTTCTATCGATTTGCTTACAGTCACAATGCCTAACTACAATTGGATGGTGAAAGGGAAGGCAGAAGAACACTGTTCCTTTTCTTTTTCTACCATCAATTACCTTTCTTTTGGTAAAAAGTACATAGATTATTCTCAGTTTTAACTAAATTGGGATGTCCATTAAAACGAGCAGTAAGATAATGGATGTTAATTTGAATTAAATTTTCTATTTTGTGCTATATAATGCTGAATAAACTATTTCATCAATGATCAAAATCATTAGCTCAGGCCATCTAGACTAGAACCAGACTAGAACACTCTTTGGACCAAGCACCCAGAATTATAATGGTGCCATCCACCTAAATGCAGTACTGCTCAAGTCCCAGATGTCCTCTTAACTGTATGTCCCTCCCACCAGACTAGACTGCCCTAAATTAATCCAAACCTGCCCCAACCTTTGGACATTACATAAAACACAGGCCTATCCTTGCGGCAATACCAGCTTCTGCAGCCCCATTAGTGCTACGGCCTCAGTCCTATTATTCTGCACATCTTCCCTCCTTCTTAGCTGCTGAGTTCCCAGATCTTTGTGAGCCTGCCTACATTACAACAGTAATTATAAGATGGAGTCTGAAATAAACAATATTGTTTTACTCTATGAACACTGGTCAAGTCTTTATAATTTTTTATATCAACAAGAATATTTATTACTTATTGTCTATTATTACTACAACCTATTACCTAAAATTAATTTACTCAAATGTTATTTATTAAGCACTAAGCGCCAAATACTGTACTAGAAACTGGGAGTATAAAGTCGTTAAGCGTTATGGTCTTAAGGGAAAGATACAAAGGAAACCAATGACACAATTAGACTATTACCTCTAAGAATTGGGCATTCACTTTAAAATCTGGAGGAGGAAGCCCATTTTTAATTGCAGTGTGTTTTTTCTCTTCAATACTCTTGAAAAGGTGTTTAACAGCACGAGAAATAATACCCTGTTCTTCCTCGATGATGTTAACATCAAATCCTGTTCCCATTGTGTATGTTTTGCCAGCTCCAGTCTGAATAAAAGAACAGAACAGAGAAAAATGCATGCTTGATATTAATAACATAAGTTCAATAAACAAAAATTAAAGTGCAAGTGAAATAACACTTCTGAACAGTTACAGCTTCTAAGAAACTAATTTGGATAAGTAAGACACTTACTTGTCCATAGGCAAAAACGGTAGCATTGTATCCTTCAAAACAACCTTCAATTAGTTTTTCTATACATTGAGTGTAGATCTGCTCTTGCTGAGATTCAATGTCAAACACATAATCAAAAGTAAAAGCTTTATCTTTCCCTAGGAAGACCTGAGGTTCTCCTGGTGTAACAGATGTACAAATATGGCATCCTTCAATCTTCTCTTTGGCAAGCTGTGGTCTTATTCTGTGAGAAATAATTAGGAAAAAATAAAATGAATGGGGAAAAAAAAAACCTGAAAAATAGCACTTAAAAATTCCTAGCCAAATCTTTTTAAAACAGAAATGTAATCTACTATTGCTTCTTCAGTTGCAAGTTTAAATAAATTAAATTATACTGGGCCAAATTCAGTATGAGTTATTTGGCAATCCCAAAGAATCATGAACAAGAATACAATTAATCTTAAAACTAAATACTTTGGATGAATGCTTTTCCACAACTGTAACAAGTTAAAGATTCAGTTAAAATAAATTCTGCCACCAAAATGCTGTTTGTTGCTGTTATTTTTGTTTTAAGTTTCTTCTCTTTATTTTGAGGGAAGACAATAGCCAAAAGTGAGAAATTAAGTACATAATATTTATCTTGATGCCCCTAACTTGCTTTTTTGCAAATCCTTCACCAATGGTTTCCAAACTCATTTAACCATATCCTTCTGTCAGCTTAACATCTTAAAGCACACTCTCACAATATATAGGCACATGTATTCATTATAAATGCTATGCACATACTCTACTGATGTGTCCCGTATGATATGCACAAAAGCACAAGTTTGTAAAGAAGAAAATTAAAAAATAAATACAAAGAGATGTTCTAATATTTTCTCTCCAAAACCCAGTGATTCAACAGGCATACCCTCTTAGGTGTTCTCTCTCTACTTGGAAGACCACAGCATTATACCCACCTTACACCCAACCCCCTTCTACTCCAGATTCTAGTACTTTCCTCTCCTGCTTCTCTTCCTGATTTCAAGGCCTATTTTTATTTATTTTTTAATTTATTTATTTGACAGACAGAGAGGGATCACAAGCAGGCAGAGAAGCAGACAGAGAGAAGCAGGCTCCCCACTGAGCAGAGAGCCCAACGCAGGGCTTGATCCCAGGACCCTGAGTTCATGACCTGAGCTAAAGGCAGAGGCTTAACCCACTGAGCTACCCAGGCGCCCCTTCAAGGCTTATTTTTATTTATTTATGTTTTTAAGATTTCTTTTTAAATTTATTTATTTGACAGACAGAGATCACAAGTAGGCAGAGAGGCAGGCAGAGAGAGGAGTAAGCAGGCTCCCCGCAGAGGAGAGAGCCCGATGTGGGGCTCGATCCCAGGACCCTGGGATCATGACCTGAGCTGAAGGCAGAGGCTTTAACCCACTGAGCCACCCAGGTGACCCAAGGCCTTTTTTTTTTTTTTTAATTTTATTTATTTATTTGACAGGCAGAGATCACAAGTAGGCAGAGAGGCAGGCATAGAGAGAGAGGGAGGAGGAAGCAGGCTCCCTGCTGAGCAGAGAGCCCGAATTGGGGCTGGATCCCAGGATCCTGGGACCATGACCTGAGCCGAAGGCAAAGGTTTAACCCACTGAGCCACCCAGGTGCCCCCAAGGCCTATTTTTAAAGAAGGAAAGTAAATATGGTGATATATTGCTAATAGAACAAACCAAAATCTGGCCCTACTCTACTTAATCTATAAAAAGAATATCCTGGAGTGCCTGGGTGGCTCAGTCAGTTAAGCATCTGACTCTCGATTTTGTCTCAGGTCATGATCTTGGGGTCATTAGATCAAGCCCTGCATCTAGCCCTGCTTTGAGCCAAGCCCCATGGTCCCATAGGGCTCCACACTTGGCAAGGAGATTCTTTCCCTCTGCCCCGACCCCCAACCGCTTGCACTTGTACTTGCACACGTGTGCTCTCTCAAATAAATCAATAAAAACTTTAAGAAAAAAAAGGACTATCCTGGACATACACCTCACTAATTTACTGTATCTAGGTTTTTTAAAAGATTCCTATTTGCCATGAAAAAGGAAAAGCAGTTTAAGGACGAAAGTAACGATAGCCAGTGACAGAAAACAGAAAATGATAAACACAGACCAAAGAAAGGATTTTAATAATTTTTTTTGAAGATTTTATTTATTTATTTGACAGATAGAGATCACAAGTAGGCAGAGAGGCAGGCAGAGAGAGAGGAGGAAGCAGGCTCCCCGCTGAGCAGAGAGCCCCATGCGGGGCTCAATCCCAGGACCCTGAGACCATGACCTGAGGCAGAGGCTTTAACCCACTGAGCCACCCAGGTGCCCCCAAAGAAAGGATTTTAAAAGAATCTGGTCCCAAATTCTTATTTTTTGAGATATGAGGTTGTTTGTTTTTAATGGGATCAATAGAAGTGGAATGAGTTCATCAATTTATTAGAGATAAAACCAAACCTAAGACCAGATTGCCTGACTTTTAACCCTTTCAGGTTCATCAGGAAGGAAAGTCAATGGAAGTACAGGAAATATAATACTGAGAAGGGACTGGATTTCTACAGCCCTGGCTAGCAAAAATGGAATTCTACACACCAAAAAAGTGTGTTAAGTAAACAACATATTTATTTATACCATTTTTTCTTTCCTCTGTGATAATGATACTTTCTTTTTATCAAGTCTTCAGTTACACTTATTTGTTTTAATGGAACACAGTAAGCAGTGTGGAGCTGGCTAGGTACCATGGAAAGAGCAATAAAGTGGCCATTAGGAGACCTGGGTTTCACTACTCTGTCACCCCGCAGCTATCACAGTCTTCCTCAGAGCTCCCATTTTCTCACCTGTGCAAAGAAACCATAATTTCCAAGGTCCTTTTCGATCTAACACTATTTTGACTGCAGGATACTGTATTTTTAAAAGGGGGAAAGGAAAATTATATTTACATACTGTTATAAAAATAGAATGATATCGTAACAAATAAAACGAAGGGTTTCTAATAAGAAGCCTTAGCCATGGACTACAGAAAGAGCTAATGGCAGTAGCAGCTCAGGCTTTCTGGCTCCATGTTTTCTGGATGAGTGAGTGGTCTTTCTCAAAATTAGTATTCTCTTCCTTTCAAACTCCTTTTTTCCTATCTCACTTCATTCAGTCATGGGGTGGAAACCATAACAAAATCCCCATCCTCCTTGGGAGAATCACCATTCAGACTACTGCCAAGCTAGAAACAGGAGAGTCAACCTCAATTACTCCCTCTTCCCTATTCCATCTACCTAATTGCTCTCCAAGAGCTACTGTTATCTCTGAAATAGCTCAAGAGCCCACCAATTTCTTTCCTTTCCCATTAACACCACCATTATTTCTTACTTGGATTATTTCGAGTCTCCTCACTAGCCTGCCTGTGTCAATTCTTGCCCCCACCAATCTGTTCCATACACTGCGATGTCAGTGATATTTGTAAAAGATGAAGTTGATCATGTCACTACCTTGCTTAAAATCCCTCAGTATGTCCCTAAATCCCTCTGCAGTCTCTCCTCTGGCCATGCTTCATCTTTGAAATAAAGAATTTTCGGGCGCCTGGGTGGCTCAGTGGGTTGAGCCTCTGCCTTCGGCTCAGGTCATGATCTCAGGGTCCTGGGATCGAGCCCCACATGGGGCTCTCTGCTCAGTGGGGAGCCTGCTTCCTCTCTTTCTCTCTGCCTGCCTCTCTGCCTACTCGTGATCTCTCTGTCAAATAAATAAATAAAATCTGTTTAAAAAAAAAAAGAAAGAAAAGAATTTTCGTTGTTGGTGGTGGTGATGATGGCTTATTTTTAACCAGTTTTACTAATAAACTATGCTCTCTTTCTAGGCTCTATACCTTTAAATATACTGCTCTCTTTCCCTGGACAGTCTTCCCCACTCTCTCACTTCCTAATTCCTTTTCCAGCCTGAACATCTCATGTTTTCAGTCTGTTTAGATTTCACTTCTTCAAAAAGCTCTAGCTAACTCTTTGCATTCCAACATAAAGTCACATCTGAACCCAGGCCTTTCTCTCTCTACCTCATGCCCCCAGGATTCTGCTTTCTCCCTTCTTTATAGCTACACCATGAAGCTTAACAAATCCCATGTAAGAAAACAGATAAAAATAAACTCAAACTGTCTAAATGAAAATAAGCACTGGGCTACTATCTGAAATCAGTGTCTCAATTTTTAAGGAAATTACTATAACCATGGGCTAACTTATTTGGCTATTAAGATATTTCTAATTTCATTTTAACATGACAAAGTAGATGCTATTTGCATTGCAGGTATGACAGCCCATTTTAGAATGCCAACATCATTCAGAACTTAATCTCCCAACCTCTATTCATCTGATTATTATCCTTGCTAATGGCAAGGAGGGTTGTGTTTGAAGTATGGATCATGTGTAATTCCACCCATTTGCATGGGTAGGGAGAGAGAATGGCTTTACAAACCAGCTAGATAGGTGGAACCCTTTTCAACTGGATCCAGGCAATGGTAGTTTCCCAACAGGTCTGAGAAACTCCCAACTAGAAGGGGATGGTCTCCTCTACAGGCAGATAATTGGAGATTGATTATATTTTATAAAAGCTAGAGATATATTCATTCACCTTTACAATTCACCTTCAAAAATTAGTATTTTTTTTAAAAGATTTTATTTATTTATTTGACAGACAGAGATCACAAGTAGTAGAAAGGGAGGCAGGCAGGGAGAGAGGGGGAAGCAGGCTCTCCGCAGAGCAGAGAGCCCAATGTGGGGCTCGATCCCAGGACCCTGAGATCATGACCTGAGCAGAAGGCAGAGGCTTAACCCACTGAGCCACCCAGGCCCCCTCAAAAATTAGTATTTTAAACTCTATAATTCCCTAAATTTATACTTGAAAATTCTCACATGAAGTTCTAACCCAAGCCAACTCAACTGCTTTAATAATGTGAAGAATTTGAAATTTACCCAGCTACAAACCTCAATTTCAAAGGTATAATTTGAAATTATATATAAACAAAATATATCAACCCTTCTGGGAAATAACAAACTAAAAATAGCTCAAAAATAATAAAAATAAAAATGGAACCTGACATCTATGACTCTAAATATTTTGAAATACCTTCTTTCTTAGTATTTTTATGTAAAAATAAGAACATTAAATGTATTCATCTAATCCCAACACTAAGAAAAAATCAGTGTTAACATTTTGGTTAACATTAACACTAAGAAATAATAACAAAACCTCGCAGATTTTTCAAAATGTGTAATCATGTTAAGTAAATACATTTGAAACTGCTTCCTAAAGAAAAACATTTGTGCATAAAACTTATGTCATAAATATTTAGGATAAGATATTTCAATATTTCATAGCAATATTACATGATGAAGGCCAACAATCATGGCCTATAATATTAATTTGCTAATAGAGATGATCTCTGTTTAGTTTTTTTAAATGTCACATTAAAAATGAATGTAGGCTGGGTGTGGCCATTATGGAAAACAGTGACAGTTTTGGTGGAGAATGTGCTTTCTTTCTTAGCATAAGGTATAGACTTTTTATCCTTTGTGGACCACTGATCAATGGATGGGTCTGAACAGGGAAATCCACGGAGAGCCATACCAAAAAAAAAGAAAAGTAATTTGTTGTATCTAGTTTGTGAAGATTGAAGGCTTGAAACAATTTGATTCAAGCTGTTCATTATTCAGTTTTAAGACAAATGCTGTCTCCGTCTTCTCACATTTAAATCTTTCCCTTGACATATAGTTACTTAGCTCCTACTCTCATACTCTACTGAAACCCTTGGAAAGAGGCGCCAAAGAAACATTTCTCATTTCCAAATAAAGTGGACACTTTTTAGTCTTCATCCTACCTGACCTCTTTTCAGTATTTGACCCTATTTACAACTTGTAGGGGAGGGAAAAAACTTCTTCCCTCTAACCTCTTAGGTTCTACTGGCAGTGGTGCTGTAAATTAGACTGACAAAAGCAGACTAACAAAGGAAAAACAAAGTTTATTCACATGTATATCATGCATACACATGGGAATACTCAGTGATGAATAATGCAAAGGATAGTTAGAATTTGGACTTATACAGCATAATAACAAAAGGAAAAAGAATTGAGTTTCTAGAACAGCAAATTAGTGGGAAGGTAAACTTAAGGAGAAACTAATGGATGATAAATGCTAAAGTTTGTTATGTAGGTTCCTCCATCTCCATTCTAGTGACTAACTTATGTCCTTCCTGTCCAGAGGGGAGGGGAAACACCTTTACAAATTTATGCCCTGCTTTTAGACAAATAGGAAGAGGGAGAGGTCTTTCCTTGTATCTGCTCTTTTTAAAAATTGCCTTCCATGCAAAATAATCCTTATGTCAAAATGGCATATTTGGGGGAGGCATATTTTGCTACCCTTCATACACCATATTTTTCAATTCTTTACCTGCAGTTGGCTTTCGTGAAGTCACTTTTTTCTTTTAACCAATTCTGATTTCTGAACCAATCTTTTCCTTTTAGACCTCATACGTCAACTTGCCTTAAATGTCAGTGTTTCCTCCCCCAAATGTCCTAATTATTTAACATGGTATCTAACATTTTCCTAATCTGTTTTCTTCTTGTTGTTCCATTTTCAAATCTAGTTACATCTGGCTACACCAAACCATTGTTCATTCTTGATCTCTTTATATACTTTCATTCACCATGCCAGCACACATGGTTTTCCCTGTGCTTGGAATGCCAAGCCTCCATCTCTCTGCATGGACACGCCTTTGTAATTTTTCAAGACCTAACTCAAACATCTGTACCTTTATAATGCTTTCCCTGACCACCCCAAGCTTGAATTAATCTATGCAATTTGTACATGGTTTTAGAATGGTAGCTATCAAATTGAATTCTTATTGCTCTACTAGCAAATGATTTCTTTGAGAACAGAGAATAGATCTTATTCAATCATGAAATAAAGTAATTCAACATTTGCTGACTGAATCCTATCTACTGCTCTAGTTAAGGGAGGGCGGGAACCTTCCAATACTAGGCATGTGATTATCCCAATAATCTAACCTTGCTCCATCACTTTACTCTGTTACTAAAAACCTGATTTTGAACAATTATTCAACCACCCCATGTCTCAATTTTCTAATAATGGGGAGCCTGGATTTAATATTCTTAAGGTCCTTTCTAATTCAAATTCATCTTAATTATTCCTTTAAGAAAGCAAAATCCTGACTTAAAAGAATTATTAGTAAACAACCCTTTTTTTCCTGTACCCACCATTAGTTATACCACTTGTTCCTTATTTTTTCCCCTTATGTTTTATGGTTCCTATCATTCCCTTCAGTCTTTGTAGCAAATGTAACTGTGCCATAGGAAGAAGGAAATTTATTTATAAAAACATAACCACAGATCTTTGCAGTGGCAGTAGCTGGTGAATATTAGGAGAGATTCGGAGACTGACACCCATAACTTTCCTAAATTGGGCCCTGTTTTCTGTTCTCTGCCTTCATAATAATAACCATAACTGGTCTTAGTAAATAAGTATATCAAATAAGCCAAGAGCACTAGTTTCAAGATGTCCTGGATAGGACCAAAAAAAGAAGATAAATATATGGGGGGGGGAGTGGGAGGTTTATAACTGCTATCTGTTCAGCTAGAGTTTTAGTCATCAGACGCAAAAAAATTGAGTTTATTTAAAGTTTGAGTCTGCCCCATACTGTTGGAGGAGGCAATCCACTTTGAGCCCTGAGCATCCCTACACAATTCTTACTGGATATGCCAAGAATGCAAGTCCCTGACTGCTCTTTTTGAGGATCATTTCTCAAAGTTGCATTTGCTGCAAGCAACCATTAGGGATCATGTCTTCTACCTGACAAAGAGCTAGCTTGCTTCTGTTTACAATAAAATCATTGAATCCTCGAGTCTGGTGTTTCTCAATGGTCCACTGCTTGCGCAGCACACATATAATAGGCTTACCTGCATTGCCTCCATGAGAAGAGGGGAATTGGGAAGCAGTTCAAATCATCACGAAGCTTACAATGCTTTATCTCTAACTCAAGAACCTTGTGGCTTCTGCCACTATACATGAAACAGTAACAGACTAGCTTGTTAACTCGTAAAGAAGTTAAAATCTCAGGATGCCTGGGTGGCTCAGTTGGTTAAGCAGCTGCCTTCGGCTCAGGTCATGATCCCAGCGTCCTGGGATCGAATCCCACATCGGGCTCCTTGCTTGGCAGGGAGCCTGCTTCTCCCTCTGCCTCTGCCTGCCACTCTGTCTGCCTGTGCTCTCTCTCTCTCTCTCTGACAAATAAATTAAAAAAAAAAAAAAAAAAAGAAGGTAAAATCTCAGCCTCTTCCCAGGTCTTAACACATACAAACTATGACATTTGGCAAGTCACTCTCTAAGCCTGTTTCCTTAGCTATAAAATGGTAATATTATGACTACAATATCTACATCACAGAATGTTGAATACACGGGTTAATACGTGGCAATGAAAGTCTATGGAGGTATACAGTGTTACTATGTTACTATTGTTGCTACAGCATCGCTTGAAAATTCTCCAAATCAGTTCCTTTATAAGTCACCTTTATCATCTTAATTCTGCTTGAACCTTCTAACATGGTATGCATAATTTATTCTTAGGCTCCCCAAACTATTGCCACATTTTTCAAAACACCCTTTGGATGTCCTGAGTCTATAGAACAAACAAATGTAGAATTGTTATGCGAAGAACAGACGTGTAACAGTGAACACTACCCTGGATATAGAAGTATACATACAAACATACAAATATATATTGCCATGCAAAGACCGTCAAGCAGAATAATGTTACACCTCCATTTGAAATGAAAAGTCATAACCCTAAAGTTAACTATTTTTCATAGCAATAAATAACCAAGTCTCATTATCCCTCTACTCATACTAACACAGAGTACAGCTGCAACCAAAATGGGAATTTTTATCCCTTTTAGTACTATCATCATTTTTACTATCTCCATATAGCCAATAAAGAAATTTCATTCAGAAAGGAAGAGAATGAAGTTCCTGTGTAACAGGTTCTCTTAAAAAGGGGAAATAGGGGGCGCCTGGGTGGCTCAGTGGGTTAAAGCCTCTGCTTTCAGCTCAGGTCATGGTCCCAGGGTCCTGGGATCGAGCCCCGCATCGGGCTCTCTGCTCTGCGGAGAGCCTGCTCTCTGCCTGCCTCTCTGCCTACTTGTGATCTCTGTCTGTCAAATAAATAAATAAAATCTTTAAAATCTTTAAAAAAAAGGGGGGGAGGGAATAGATCATTATGATAGACGTTGTCCTTACTCTTGAATTAAATTTGATTAAATGCTAGTGACAAGAATGTTGACAAATAACTAACCAATGATTTGTAGTTACTGAAGGGATATTGTTTTAAGTACATAAATACATGCCATTATAATTTATACCCTCCTAGGACTTGTGCAGTCACCAGTGTTTTGTTTTGTCCCTAAATTATAAGAGTAGCAATAACACCATTCATAAACCTAAGTCCAAACATTGTGGCAATCAAGCCAGTAATTTTTTTCCTTCAGTATTTTATTTAAATTCAAGTTAGTTAACATATAGTGTAGTATTAGTTTCAGGGGTAGAATTTCGTGATTCATCACTCACATAAAACACCCAGTATTCATCACAACAAATGCCCCCCCAATGCTCATTACCCATTTAAGTCATCCCCCCACCAACACCCCTCCAACAACCCTCAGTTGGTGCCCTATAGTTAAGAGCCCCTTATAGTTTGAGCCCTATAGTTAAGAGCCCCTTATAGTTTGCCTTCCTCTGTTTTTATCTTACTGTATTTTTCCTTCCCTTCCCCTATGTTCATGTTTTGTTTTGTTTTGTTTTGTTTTTAAGGTTTTATTTATTTGACAGAGAGAGAATACAAGCAGAAGGAGCAGCAGAGGGAGAGGGAGAAGCTGAGAGCCCGATGTTGGGCTTGATCCCAGAACCCTCTGATCATGAACTGAGCTGAAGACAGACACTTTTTTTTTTTTTTAAGATTTTATTCATTTATTTGGCCGAGAGAGATCACAAGTAGGCAGAGAGACAGGCATAGAGAGAGGGGAAGCAGCCTCCCCGCTGAGCGGAGATCCCGATGCGGGGCTCGATTCCAGGACCCTGAGATCACAACCTGAGCTGAAGGCAGAGGCTTAACCCGCTGAGCCACTCAGGCACCCCTGAAGACAGACACTTAACCAACTGAGCCACCAAGCACCCCATCCTTATGCTCATTTGTTTCTTAAATTCCACATAGGAGTGAAATCATTTGGTATTTCTCTTTCTCTGACTGACTTTATTTCCCTTAGCATAATACCCTCTAGTTCCATCCAAACCTGTATTTTTAAACACATGTAGTTTTAGTACCTTCCAGACTTTTTCTTACACCCTCATTCTCCTATCCCTCTGTCCCTGTTTAATTAAAGGCAACATAAGAAATAAACCTTTCTTTTACTAGTTGGTCAAGATATTTTTATTTTTCCCCATAAACAGAAAGGAAATAATACACAAATGTCTCCCTTTTTGCATTTGGCTATTGTTAATCCCTTACACTGTCAGAATACACTGTTGTCCTTAACCTACAGTTTCGAAAATGTGACAAATTTTCCATTACCTAAATGTCTTTGCAAATGGTCTCTTCTTTTTTTGCTTGAGTTATGCTGATCTCATCCCCATGAGATTGTGGTAGCTCTCCAGTTAACTCAGTAATCTGACCTGATTCCCACTTTGTGTAGCTCTTTTACTTACAGCTATCTGTAACTAGCTCATTTGGCACCTTGTTAACATCTTTGTTCTTCTTACACGACACCAATAAATCTGTTCCCTGTTCAGATCCTTTGCCCTTTTTATTCTTATTTGTCAGTTTGGGGATGATCATTATATGGGATTGCTACTTACTAGTGTTCAATTTGCTATCTTACTGTTAATTATATCTTACAAATTTCTTCCCTTCCATTTCTTAAAAATTAGGACAACTGGGACACCTGGGTCGCTCAGCAGGTTAAGCGTCTGCCTACGGCTCAAGTCATGATCTCAGAGTCCTGGGATTGAACCCCACATCAGGCTCCCTGCTCAGCAGAGAGCCTGCTTCTCTCTCTCCCTCTGCCTGCAGCTCCCCCTGCTTGTATGCTTTCTCTCTCTCTCTCTCTCTCTGTCAAATAAATAAATAAAAATCTTTAAAAAAATTTTTTTATAAAAAAATAAAAATCAGTACAACTATCACACTGCCACCACAAATGAGCCACCAGGGTTCCTGGTCCCTTTTTTGATTCTCCCCTAGTTCATTCCAGTTAGTAGACAAACATTAAGAAAGGACCTACCCAACTTTAATCCTCTATCTTTTGTTCTAGAAGAAAAGTTTCTGACACATCATAGGAACTCATACACCATTTGTGGCCTTGCTGAATCCTTTTCCTAAGAGATCAGCATGGCATAAATAATAAGTAACACAGGTCCACAAAAAGAAATTTCCCTTCCTGAGATGGATCTTTAATTACAGTGATAATTGATAGGAAGAAAGGTATCTCTCCAAGACATTCAAGAAAGAAAAAACTCAGTAATTCCATTAAAGAGATTAATTCTGTAAAAAGCTTAAGAACAATAAAGCACAGCACTGTGTACCTGGGACCAGGAAGTAAACACTTCTATGAAGGGAAGAGATGGAAAGACGTTCACTTTTTAATCCATTAATGACGAATCACTTTTAAAAATTACTCAGAAATCCCATCCTAATCTGTATAATTAGCTACATATCCTACTGCCTCATCTCTGTGAGGTCCACCTGACTCAAGTTCTTAGCACTCAGGAACACCAAAAGATATGCATTAATGTTCGGTGCTGCGATTCCTAGACTAACCAACTCAGTCTCTGGCTTGCAATGCCACTTAGGAAAACAAAGATTTGTTTCCCTCAAGTACAGTTCCCCACTGGCTAATAAGGGAAATAAAGTGGGGGGGGAACGATGGGACACTGACTTCCTCTGACTTCCACTCCCATGTCTCATACTTTTTCATCCTCCTGATTCAACTGTGGATACTGCACACTGAAAGAAATTCTCTCTTAAGTGAGGAAGCTACTACCTTTCATAGGGGAAAGCATTATATGCCACTTTTTTTGCTAAGAACCAGCCAGATGTTCAGAGAACTGCATTGAAATAGTACACAAGGCTGACCAAAAAAAAAGAAAGCAGCCAAATTCTGGATTTAAAGAAAAGTCTAATCCTCTACATCACTGTAATTAATATTTCTAGAAACTCTAGGGCTTTCTTGTTTAGCCTCTCTCCCAAAAATAGAAAAACCTCTACTCCAACTGAGGGAGTAAGGAAAAAGGGTATATTAAGTGATGACATGACTCATCCACCTCTTGTCCAAAGTGGCCATCAAATTTCTGTTGTTGCTGATGGCTATACATGGTGGCATGGCTATAACCCAAGACCATCAGAAAACTTCACCGAGTCAACAAATCCCTACTAAATGTCAAACAATGTGTAAAGCAAGGACTTTAAAAACAAAAATAAAGACCTTGAGAAAGGTAGCCATGGGAGAGGAAGGAAAAAAAAAAAAAAAGAGCCAGAAGAAAATTAAGTATGTGCTCAATGGAATATTACGTACAAAGGAGAAATGGCATAAAGATTAGTCAGAGGAGAGTGGGATAGTTACAGGAAAAGCTTCAGCAGGAAATTATAATTGACCTAGATTTTGAAAGGTGATTAGAATTTTCCAGGCAGAGAAGAGAGTAAAGGTCAGTTCAGGCAAAGAAAAGGCAAAGATACATGAAGTATGTTTGTTCCTGGTTGTAACACAGTTCTTTGAGGAGAAGCACCAGGATAATAAAAGTTGCTAGAACTTAGGCATGTTTTATGAATGTTAGGACATCATATAAGTAGGCATCCCAATCAAAACATTATCTTCTAAAATGCACACTGTAGTCTCTGCAAGATGAAAGATGCCACACAAAAGCCATACTAGATCTCTGCCAAAATTCTTTTTGCTTCTTCATCCATTTCCACCATGCCCTGTGCCCCAGGAGACTGAACTTCCATGAGCTACAATAATGAGCTTCTTTCCTTTCAGTTTCCAGTGGCGACTAGCAGTGAGAGGTACCAGTAAGACATCGTACAGCAGGAATGAGGTCAAGGTATTCATTCTCCTGGTTCCTTTCCTGCCAGGTCCTGTTGGTGGGCCATGTCCCTTTACCAAAGGCCACAACTCCCTATCAAGACATCTACATCTGTTGCTCATATCTGAGTACTGTCCCTTAGAGTCTCCTCAATGTAGTCCTTCCTCCACCATAATTTCCCTAATCGTTTTGTCTGAATGTATCATCTGTTTCCTGCCAAGACCCTGACCAATCAGGATTAGTCCCTGAAAATGGCAACAACTCTTTTTTTAGTACAACTACTGTGAAACCATTCCCTTCACTCCCAGTCCTGATACCCATATTGACCTAGAATATAAAACCATCAAGGTCCCTACAATTCTCCAGCCCTTCACAAGCAAGTCACTGATGCAAACTCCTTCCTGGGAAGAGCTGGGATTTGAGATATATGTAATGGATTTTAAATATGTAACAAGTAGTAACTAAGTTTAAAAAGCATTATCTTGGGGGGCACCTGGGTGGCTCAGTGGGTTAAAGCCTCTGCCTTTGGCTCAGGTCATGATCCCAGGATCCTGGGATCGAGCCCCGCATCGGGCTCTCTGCTCAGCAAGGAGCCTTCTTCCTCTCCTTCTCTCTCTGCCTGGCTCTCTGCCTACTTGTGATCTCTGTCTGTCAAATAAATAAATAAAAATCTTAAAAAAAAAAAAAAAAGCATTATCTTGGAATTATCTTTGAGAGCTATCTTACAGAACTAGGTGGTTTTTTTTTTTTTAAGATTTTATTTATTTATTTATTTATTTATTTATCAGAGAGAGTGAGCAAAAGCAGGGGGAGCAGCAGACAGACAGAAAAACAGGCAGAGGGAGAAGCAGGCTCCCCGCTGAGCAAGGAATCCAATACGGGACTCAGATCCCAGGACCCCAACCCAGGGATCATGATCTGAGCCAAAGGCAGGCACCTAACCAACTAAGTCACCCAGGCGTTCTCAGACTTTTTTAAAAAATTTAATCTTACAATTTAAAAGATTTAATTAACACTTCACTTTTGTTTTTAAAACTTGAAGAAAAGGTGGAAGATGACTCAAAAGGGTAAGACTGAAGAGAAAAATCAATCTCAGAATCAGAGTTGTGATAACCAGATAATATTTCAACTCTCATCCTGAGATCATTAAGTTTCTTTTCTCATTATATTCCATGCCAGTTATATATAGAATTTTCAATAATCTTACTAGAAAGTTCTTTCCAAATGAAGCCCTACCTGTTTCTGGGGAAAAGTGGGGATCTCCTTCTATGATTGATAATACTGTATGTGTATTCTATGAGATAAACTATATTATGACTATAATGACAGCAACACATCCTCAATTACAATCATTCTAATGGAAGGGGAAAAAACTTGTCACTTCAGCTCTGCTTCTTAGAAATAGAAATAATATTTTATTAAGCATAAATGATGTACAAATTAAGATTCTTGTTTAGGGGTGCCTGGCTGGCTTAGCTGGTAGAGAATGCAACTCTTGACCTTAGGGTCATAAGTTTGAGCCCCATGTAGGTTCTAAACTAATGAACATAAGTGGTTGATACCAATTTTTAGTATCAAGAAAAAGTCCTATCACAAACACTAAAATAAGCCATAATTCTGTCATCTCCCAATAAATCCAAAGTGACAGGTCAAAGCCAAGACAAGGAACACATATTTCTGTAAGGAAAGTGTAGTAGGTAGAAATTTAATATGATCCCTAGTGATCCCTTAAGTGTGTTGGAAACTATGAATATGAAGGGATATCATTTCCAATTCATTTACTAGCTAGTTGATATGGAATTAATCAAAGAGAAATCATCATGGGTGGGTCTGATCTAATCAGGCAGGTGAGCCTTTAAAAGAAGGTGAAACATCAGAGACAGGCTCCTGCTGGAACAAAGGAAAAAAGCAAATAATCAAGTCATCAACTACCCTCAGAAAAGGATGCTTTTAGGAGGTGAGCAACCAGACAACAATTAGCAAGAAAATGTGACTTCAATAGTACAACCACAAAAAAACTGAATTCTGCCCCAGCCTGAAAGAGCTTAGAAGACATGAGCCTCAAATGAAGACTGCAGCCCTGACACCTTCATTATAGCCTAATTAGACCTGAGCAGAGAATCCAGCTAAGCTGTGATTAGAATCTTGATCCATGAAAACTGAGGTATAATAAACATGTGTTATTTTAAGTTGCTAAATCTGTAATAATTTGTTATATAGCAACAGAACACTAATAAAGAAGGATACCTACCTTATACTCTTTCCTACCCAAAATTCTATTGGTTTAGGATCATAATAATTAAAACTACTGCTATGCTAATTTTAAATTCAGAATAGTCAGATGAGTGACATCCACATATTATAATGATAATAATAAATAAGTCAAAGAAGCCTCACTCATGATACCATTAATCTATCTGCTTTTTTGGGAAAAAAATGAACTTACCCCAATTCTAAGTTACAAATCTCCAACTATGTTTCTTTAAGCTTAATTTTTTACTTCAGAATCTCTGAATCAAATGTTTGACAATATCCTGTATTTCCCATAAGTCTTAAAATAAAAATAAATGCGGTAAGTATAAGGAAAAACAATTCCAAATAGAAACATGGTTTCCAGGGCGCCTGGGTGGTTCAGTGGGTTAAGCCTCTGCCTTCAGCTCAGGTCATGTTCTCAGGGTCCTGGGATAGAGCCCCACATTGGGGTCTTGTGATCTCTGTGTCAAAAAAATAAATAAAATCTTTAAAAAAAAAAAAAAAAGCATGGTTTCCTTCCAAGTATAATATTCTCTGACCTTCAATTCAGAAGCAATTATAAGACTAAGGACTTTATATTCTCTATGCTTCTTTTCTTCTTTTTATTTAAATTCAATTTAATTATCATATTTATATTACTAGCTTCACAAGTAGAAATTAGTGATTGTATATAACACCCAACACTCCTTCCATCAAGTGCCCTCCTTAATGCCCATCACCCAATTATCCCATCCCCCACCCTCCTCCCCTCTCTATGCTTCTTAGATGATAGTTAACCTGAGTTCTCACAATTCTCTTTCATGTACATTTTCTACTATGAAATTGGGATACTTTTGTTCTGGTAGTGGCCATTGCTGCCTATGGGCACAAACTATGGCAACGGAGAAAGAAAATAGGTTATGCCCTATGGCAGGCTGAATAATGGTCCAAATTCCCAGAACCTTACATGGTAAAAGAGACTAGAGATGCAATTACATTAAGGATGTTGAGATTATCCTGGATTATTAAGGTGACCTGATATAATCACAAGTGCCCTTATAAGAAGCATAAAAAGGGTGATTTGCTACAGCAGAGGAATGTCAAAATGACAGTGTGGGAAATACTGACCAGTCATTGCTGGTGTTGAACAAGAAGTAAGGGATAAAAAGCCAAAGAATGTAAGCAACTCATAGACACTAGAAAAAGCAGAGAGTCTTCCCTTGAGCCTTCAGAAAGAATACAATCCTACCAAACCATTTTAGGACTTCTGACCTCCAAAACCATAAGATAATAAATTTGTGGGGTTTTTTAACATTTTATTTTTAAGTAATCTCTGCACCCCAACATGGAGCTCAAACTCACAACCCTGAGATCAAGAGTTGTATGCTTCAGGGCACCTGGGTGGCTCAGTGGGTTAAGCCTCTGCCTTCAGCTCAGGTCATGATCTCAGGGTCCCGGGATCAAGTCCCGTATCGGACTCTCTGCTCATCGGAGAGCCTGCTTCCCCCTCTCTCTCTGCCTGCCTCTCTACTTGTGATTTCTCTCTCTGTGTGTCAAATAAATAAATAAAATCTTAAAAAAAAAAAAAAAAAAAGAGTTGTATGCTTCATCAACTGAGCCAGCCAGGCACCCCATTTGTGTTTTTTTCAGCCACTACATTTGTGGTAGTTTATTACAGCAGCAACACAAAACTAGTATAGGGCCTTTAGCTTCATATAAAAACATGAGTCATAGTTAGGGTGACCATAAAATCTTACTGTCCAAACCAGGATACTTTTGAAAGTGAAAGGAGTACTATTAATAATCATACCAGGACAACATTCATAAATTAGGACTGTAGTAGGAAAACAGATTTATGATCAGCCTAGTCAAGGTACAAATTATAGGTGTACACTTTGCCTTAAAAATGAAGAAAAGTCTTTTTAGGCATTAATCCATCAAAAAACAGATGGCTTGCCTTAGGAGGTTGGGAGGTACCCACAATGCCTACTAACAACAGATAAAGTAGTACATGTTCTCAAACCTGGTTCATGGCAGAATCACCTGGTATGTTTCAGTGTGTTTATTTATTTTGTTATGTTTTTAATTCACATTGTAAGTCCCATCCAGGACCTACTGAATCAGAATTTCCAAAGGTGGGGAGCCCAAAATTTGTATTTTCAATTAAATTTCCAAATGATTCTAACACAATGCTTACCTAGCACCAAACTTTGGGAGCAATGATGAGCAGTGATATTTATATTTTATTTGGTAGCAGACAGACCCTCTCACCCTAGGCCTCTCATATACATACATAATAATGTCATTCCTTCTACCACCGACTTTTCTCCCAAACACAATCTTAGTCTTAAAGCCCAATATCCAAAACATAAAAAATAAATTCACTCCAAGTAGAGGTACCCCAGGGATTCCTCACCAGTAGGCTCCCCACCCATAACAGCCCATAAGGGCTATGAACTCCATGAACTCCAGGGCTCCTCTGAGAATAGGCCTGTGAAAACAAAGTCCCCACATTATTGGAAGTAAGTAGTTTCAAGGTATCCACCATTTTTTATAACTACTCAGAAACAACTGTCTTTTAAAATATATATTCTGAGTTTGTCTATAATATATTAAGTTTGGCTTTGTCTTCCAACTTTGTAATAAATAGCCTTTCCTGGTTTCAGGTCCTCCGCCTGAGGGTACTTCAAGTTGGTGATTAGGGTGAAGAACCTAACATCACTCTCTTTAAAACACAGCATATTCAGCTCCTTATTTATAAGACTTTATTTTATAAAGAAAGAGGTAGTTGGGGTTCAAAAAAGTTTGAAAACCTTTGTTATAGAGGAAATTCCTGCATATAGTGAGATAAACTATATAATCCTAAAGTTCCCTTAAGCATCAGCTCTAAAATTATAAAACTTCATATTGTGATGATTCTAAGAACAATTACAGGTAATCTGATTGCCAATAAAATAAAAACATGAGTGATACTTGAAAGAGGGCAAGTCTAACAATGTCTCTAAACTTCCAATTACCTGTAATTAAGAAAAAAAGGACTATAGTCAAAAGAGAAATTTTTATCAGATTCAGCAGATTTAGGTTTTTTTTAAATTATCATATAATGTATTATTTGTTTCAGGGGTACAGGTCTGTGATTCATCAGTCTTACACACTTCACAGAACTCACCGTAGCACATACCCTCCTCAGTGAGCATCACCCAGCCACCCCATCCCTCCCACCCCCCTCCACTCCAGCAACCCTCAGTTTGTTTCCTAAGGTTAACAATCTCTTATGGTTTGTCTCCCTCTCTGGTTTCATCTTGTTTTGTTTTTCCCTCCCTTCCCCTATGATCCTCCATCTTGTTTCTCAAATTCCTCGTATCAGAGAGATCATATGATAATTGTCTTTCTCTGACTGACTTATTTCCCTTAGCATAATACCCTCTAGTTCCATCCACATCATTGCAAATGGCAAGCGCAGCCTTAGATTTTTTTAATTATTTTCATACTGTACCTATTGACTGAATTGTGTCCTTCCCAAAATTCATATGCCAAAGCCCTACCCCCTAATGTGATGGTATTTGGAAGTGGGGCCCTTGGAGGTAATTAAGTTTAAATGAAGTATGAAGGTGGAGCTCCCACAATGGGATTAGTGTCCTTCATAAAAAGAGAAAGAGAGAACAAAGCTCTCTTTCTTTTTGCTGACCATGTGAAGACACAGAGAAGATGACTATCTGAAAGCCAGGAAGTGGGACTTCCACCAGCACCTCGGTCTTGGGCTTTCCAGCCTCCAGAACTGTGGGAAATAAACATCTGTTGTTTAAGCCACCCAGTCTGCAGTATCTAGTTATAGCAGCCTAAGCTGACTAAAACACCAGATTCACTCTATGAAATAACTCTGATATCTTCAATTATCATGCTTGCTAAGTGCTATGAGGCAGGACTAATCATGAAAGAGTGTGACTGGGACTCAGGATATAAATACACCCTTTTTTTTTTTTTAAGTAAAATTAACTAATTAATTTTAAAAAACAAATAATTTTTAAAAATAAAAATTTAAAGATTTTAATATTTTTAATTTTTAAAAACTTAAATTTTAAAATTGTTTAAATTAAAATAAAAAAATTAAAATTAAAAAAGTAAAGTAATTTTAGCAGTCCCCCAAAATAAACAGTTAACAAACCATAGTTTCCTAAAGATTTTTATTTATTTATTTGTCAGACAGAGAGAGCGAGCACAGGCAGGCAGAGTGGCAGGCAGAGGCAGAGGGAGAAGCATTCTCCCTGTCAAGCAAGGAGCCCGATGTGGGACTCGATTCCAGGACGCTGGGATCATGACCTGAGCCGCAGGCAGCGGCTTAACCAACTGAGCCACCCGGCGTCCCTACAAACCATAGTTTTCTAAACATTCACACACACCATACATGGAATGAAATTACCTATCAATGAAATTATCTTTCAAGTTAAATTCTATACGTTGGCTTCACTTTTTACAGATTGTCTTTAGGAAAGCTAGCTGAAGATCATTCTTTCATAGAGCTTTATACTTTTTCATTAAGTATCAGCAATGAAGCATGCAAATTGCATCCCCCATACAATTTTCACCAGTGTATCTATTACCTTTATTATTTTTTTTTAATGGGAAAAACGAGAGGGCATAGAAGAGATCCAAAAGAAGTGAAAAGATCTCTGGCAAGTGGGCAAGGGCAAGTATCTAGGAAAGCTGGCTCTCTCTCAGACATTTTAGCCCATGAATATAATAGAGACACATTAGAGAACAGAGATCTTTGATGGATGCACAGAATGCACTTAATCCTCTTCCTGAATTTAAGGTCAGAAAAAATAGCTAAATCTCATGCATTAGCATGGATAGTAAATGAACTGGGAACTACATTTGTGCATTTTGAGGAAACAATCTAAATGTTAGGAATTGAATAAAAATGTTGTTAGAGATTTTTGAACCACAATGAGCTAGCTCTCTAAACCATTAACTTTCCCCTCTCTACAAAGATCTAATATCTATAAATAGATTAGGAAGACTCCCACTTTATCAACAAAATGATGTACTAAATAAGAGAGATGTGAAGCTAACTATAAGAATTAAATGTTTCCAGAAAACAGAAAGCCTCCTAAAGTTGATTCAATTTAACATAATTTATTGCATAAATTATTTTCTATACCTTTCTATATAAAATACATGCTAGGCACTGCAGGAGAAATAAAGATGAATAAACTTGGTTTCTGACACCTAGGGTTTTACCACCTAATGTTAGAAATGAGGCAAATACAAAAATAACTGTAATTCAACATTATAAACTATCAAATACCACAAGAGACTTACAGCATAACTTCTCAAATTTTTATACATGAATTACATGGGGAAATTATAAAAATAGAGACTTTGATGTTGAAAATGTGGGTGAGAGATGAGACTGTATTTCTAATAGCTATAAGTGATGCTGATGCAGGACTCTTGTGTTTCAAAGCCTTACAGTAAAATGGGTAGAAGACATTGACCCAAGTTAGTAAAGGAAAGAAAGGACAGTCATGACAGGGAGGGAGAATACGGTATTAAGGGGTCTCTTGAGTAGGTAGGATTTTAATGAAAAAGAAATGTAAAATGAATGAACCAAAGAAACATGTGCTTTTCTACTAATAGAGTGTTTCTCACTTAAAATAAATCCTACTAATGATTATTAGATCTATTATTTCCAAAGAGCCATCTTGTATTACAGGTAGAGATACAATACAATTCTATTCAAGTGTCAGTGAAGGAGGTAGCCATGAAAATGAATGGTACCAATAGCCCTATTTTTTTTATATTTCATCACTGGTTGTTAATGAGTGTAAATAAAGCATTTAGTGTGAGTTTTATAATCCAACTACCCAAGTCCTCAACTATTTCATGCACATCCCAGAGGTATTCATCAACATAAAAGACCCAGAAAAAATAAAATCTTCCTGAAGTGTCAACTTCATATTTGGTAAACTTAATAAGTACTTTAAACATTTTTATATTAAAAGCAGGCATATTTCTAGAATATGCAGATGAAATGGAATAAAATATAATATTTATACTGATTTTGTATATAAAATTTGAGAACTCCCTCAAAGAAATCTCCCATATGAGAGAACACGACACATTTTCTCTCTCCGCAGTCAGGGGGAACCTTGGTGGAAATGCCTGATGTTCAATGCTACTTTAGGTCTACTCTGTGCTTCATACCTCATCAAGTATTAATAAAGGAAAAAAAATCTCCAGGTGAAGAAATAAATTTTTAAGCACACAGTCTCAAATGTAATGCACATGGATATATCCACTGTAGCCCCTGAAAGGCAAACTGCAGACTAAATTGTTATAAAGGCAGTTAAATTTATATATCAAGCAGTCAGGTATAGATGCCAAGTAATTACCTTATCCAACTATTAATTTTTGATACAGTGATAAAGGTTTTTTGGTCTTTGATTGGTTTGGGTTTTGGTCTTCTACTTGCTCTTTAAGATCCAAATTACAGTCTACATTTTGTGGCATAAACTGTTAACAGCAATCTAAAATCTATTCTCCCCCTTTTTCCTTATTAGTGAACTATTTTACTACTAATGAAATTTTTATCTGGATACTTTGCACACTTTAACCATCCTTGCAGCTAGATGTGGTTGTAAGTTCTGGTTAATGTGAACAATAAGGTCTTAAATGGAAGAGATGGGCCTTCCTTTCTTTTCTTCCTTTCTCACAGGCTAGAATGCAGAAGTGGTGGTGGTGCACCATCTTGGATCATGTGGAGAAGGGCACTCAAAGGATGGTGGAGGACAAAATAGAAGAATCCTGGATTCCTAACACAACAGAACTTGGCTTTGGTCTGCTTATGCCCAGGCTGTAATGTGTATGAGAAGTAACCTCTCTTTTGATTAACCCCTTATAATTCAGGGTCTTTGTTAGAGCACCTAAACCCATGTCCTAACTAATGTAGAACTTGATGGCCACTCTAGCAGAATCCATGGTATATAGTACTGACCTGGAGGCTGAACAGCAGATGGTAAGGAAACAGCAAGAAGAAAAGGAGCTAACTCTTGCTATGCCACAGCAAAACATTTAGTCAAACTGCCACCTTCAAGGTTAGTACCTTAAAAGTACTACCAAGGGGCGCTAGGGGGGCTCAGTCAGTTAAGCGTCTGACACTTGGTTTTGGCTCAGGTCATGATCTCAGGATCGTGGGATCAAGCTCTGCATCGGGCTGTGCACTCAGAGAGGAGTCTGCTTGAGATTCTCTCTTTCTCCCTTTGCCCCTCTTCCCTCTCTCTTTTTCTCTCTCAAATAATAAATAAATACATCTGTAAAAAAAAAAAAAAATACTAACCAAGTCTCTAGCTTGAATGAAATGACTGGAAAAAGTCAGAATGTTAGTTAAGTACTAAGTCTTACTGCTTTCAACAAAATCCTTCAAGAGATGTAAGTTCAGCCTAAACAACAGAGTATCACAGTACGAAACATATGTGGAAGGCAATTCAGCTCTCCAGAAGAAAGTTCACAGGGCGCCTGGGTGGCTCAGTTGGTTAAATGACTGCCTTTGGCTCAGGTCATGATCCCAGGGTCTTGGGATCAAGTGCCATATCAGGCTCCCTGCTCAGCGGGGAGCCTGCCTCTCTCTCTCTCCCTCTCTCTGTCAAATAAATAACTAAAATCGTTTTTGAAAAAAAGAAAAAAGAAAAAGAAAGAAAGTTCGTACCACCTGTAGTTTGAAATCTAAATTGACTGAGTGTGGTAAAGTGGGGCTTCCTAGGGTTTAAGAGCCAAATTCTTTTATATTCCAAATAAAATCAGATAAAACATGAGTTTTGGAAGATATAGCCTAAGCTGATATAAACCTAGGAATCAAGAGTTTACAGCCAGACAATGAGAGCCAGCATAGCAATCAAGAAGATACTAAGGATCACACCTTCCTAAACCTCAAGGTAACTGTATTTGATTTAGAAACTGCAGGATTTACAGAACACAAAAGCCAACAATTAAAATCTAATATTCCTAGCTAGGAAACAAACAAACAGACTAAATGTACACAATTATGTCTTGATTAATGTTTGGCTATAGTTACTTCTACTTGGAACTAATGAGTGCAAATAGGCAGAAAATCCAATATGTTTTTGAGGGTATATATTACACACACATAAATACCTGGACTGTAAAAGCCTATAATTGCTCCATCCAAAAACAACCCTTTGGGCTTCTTTACCTTCACCAGCAAGAAGCCAGCTTGGAAAGCCATCCATCCCCAAGCAAAGGGTCTACTTTTCAATGCCTGCTTTAGATCTGGCCATGAAGAACAACAGACAATAAAGAATCTCTCAAAGGACAAAGCCAGAAACCTTGGAGAACAGTGATTTCCTCCCCAAGGGCAGGGGGACAAGCTTGCCAGGAGGACTAACAAAGAACTTTTTCTACTACCAAACTACACACAGGATTTAACTGTTGCTGAGTGACTATTGGGTTTCCAGTCTTCCTCTTTTCCAAATGGAGTGTCTTATCCTGTTTCTCCTCTACCACTATCTTCTGGTGTGTTACCCTGCCTTGACTGTACTATTGTATGTTAGACGTGCATTTGGACACCGAGCAGATGGTAGATAAACTAGCTTTCAGATCTCGTGCACCAACCATAAGAAATAATATGAGAGCCTGAGAGAAAGGGCTTCACATCACCCAGGTATAATAAACTATGAGATGGAGGACACTTGGAGAGGAAGTGGACATTTTTTGTAGCTGGGAGAGAGGGTGCATGTGGCAGAAAGTGTTAGCTAATCTCCCAAAAATCCACGTTTTCCTTTTTCATAGCAATAGGAATTTTAGCTGGAGTATATGGCATCCTACATTGCCTGGTCCATTTGCGTAGTAGCAAAGGCTACTACCTATGGTGATACGATTGAGTTCTAACTAAAAAAAGGCAAAAAACAAACAAAAAAAAACAAATAAAATTTGGTAAGTGCTACTTCCAAGGTCAGTCCCTTAAAAGGAAGGAGTATGTCATCCCTCTTCTGCTTCTTCCTGGGATATAAAGGTGGTGGATTCCATCCATAGACATGAGACCAATATCCTCTAGATAACAAAGTGAAAGGATAGAAAAAGCCTGGGTCCCCAACACTGTGCAGAGTCCTTGTTAACCCTGAACTAGCATAATAATTCCTATCTTATTTAAACAACTGATGTTTTGGATCTTTGTTATAGCAGTCAAGTCTATATCCTAACTCACACATGCTTATAAAACTATGACAAGGAACTTTTCAATTAATGTATAGATAGGTATAGAGACACAGAGAATAGCTTTAAAACCCTATTCCAACTAAATTGCTGACTAATTTAGATTGTGACTCACTATGGGAATTCTGTGATTCTGTGTTTTGTAAAACCACTGGCTAGAAGATAAAAATGGTAGTTAAAATACAATGCTAAATTACCACTTACTTTTAAAAAATTAGGAAAACTCTAAACATACTGAAACCTCACTGAAATGAAATGCATTCTTTAATGGAAATTTAAATGCATTCTTTAATGGAAATTTTAAAATTCCCAAATGTTATAATTCAATGTATTCTTAACACAGTAAGAATTCCCAAACCTCACTGAAATGAAATGCATTCTTTAATGGAAATTTAAATGCATTCTTTAATGGAAATTTAAAAATTCCCAAATGTTATAATTCAATGTATTCTTAACATAGTAAGAATACACTAAATTATAACATTTGGGAATTTTTAAACTAATTCATTAAGATGACATTTCTTAATATGTAAATTTTGCATTACTACATATGTGTTTTGGAGTTGGTTAAAATTAAGACTTCAACCATTTGAGTTAAAATCCATTCAATTAAAAAAAATTAACTTCACATGAAAAAAAACTATCATACAGGTTAACATTAATTTACTCAATACTTAGTTACTTAATATTTATCCAGTAAATACTTATATACATATTGATGTCTCCTGAATGTCCAAGAAGAAAAATAGTTAATATAATAATGTATATGTGTTTACTGTTGCATAGTTCACACAACACTTTACATGTATCTGGCCTCCCAGCAGCCGCCTAGGGGGTAAACAACAGAAACGCAGTACGGCAGGCAGCAAATGCTGACCAATGAAAGACAAGAGACAGGAAGAAGAAACAGAAAAATTAATCTCCATTCCTCTCTCCAGAAGACTGCTCTGAAATGAATGTTTTCATATGGCTTATCCAGAGACAAACCAACCTGGTGACATGACCATATTTACAACTGAATAAAGTGCACATTTTGCTGTCCCATTTTCTCCTGCTTCATTTTTTTTCCCTCCTCACATTAGCTCTTCTTCAATTGTACTCCTGGTAGCATATTAACTCCTAGACTTTGCCCCAGGCTCTGTTGTCTAGAAAACGCAGGTTAAAATAGGCAGCATTAAACTAATGGAGGCATCTTTTTGATACTTTCCCCAAAGGAATGAGAGAAGACACAGAGCATTTTAACTATCACTGTACTTGCAGTGGAATAAGGAAAAAGGGAACTAATACAGGTTGAGCATTTACAGTGTGCCTAGCACTGTACTGAGTTTTCATGTTATTTCATATAATCTCATTTAATCTTCCCAATATGCCATTCAACTTTATCAAGGAAAAACAAGGAAATACAGCAGTGGCTGAGCTTTTAATGTGTTAACACTGAGCCCAACACAGCAGTACAAGCATCACAGCTTGGATTCAGTCTAGTAGCGAGCCAGATCCGTTCCCTGTTCAGGCGTAGTCCAGCTCTGGAGTATCTACAGTATGTAACCAATCTGCAGGAAATCCGTTAGCCCTCCCTGCCTCTTCATTCTGAATGCTTGGTTTCATCTTTTTTCATTTCACCATTCAGATGCTAATCAAAGTGCGGGGACAGCCAAGGAGCACTTCTCCTAAGCCAATTTTTCCGTAAATGTGGCACGGCCTGCTATACGGATGTCAACTCCATGTCAAATGTCACAATCTATTTGCCTTTCTTTAAGCAAAACAACTGCTGAATTTCAGCTAAATTCAAACTTTATTACCTTTAAGCAGATCTGTAAAGAAATTGCAAGAATTCTATCCAAGCAGTCCTCCTGTAAAGTAAACCTATTTACATACAATTATAGATAAATAAGATACTGGCTTACATATTTGCTAATTGTGCTTTTTCTGTATGCATGTTGCAGTCAAAGAGTATTGATATACCTAAAAAGTGTTGGTATCCAAATTAACGGAAATACAAAGATTCCACAGATTTACAGAAGAATCACAAACACTTACATGACATATATTATGTGCCAGGCAGTGTGTTTTACATGCTTTACATTTGTTAACTGGTTCAACCTCAAGACTTGAAAAGACCTTAAAGACATGTAAGTTCAATGGCCAACTACTACTTAAATCTCCTCCATGATTTTGTCATTGGAATATAGTTTGTTGACCAGAAGAGCTCATATATTGAAATCAGGAGACCCCGATCTACCATTTATTCATCAGGTAGTTGATTCGGTAAATTGATTTGTATGGCACTTTCTAATGTCATTTCCTTTGATACTCACAATGACCTTACATGGAGTTATGGCTCCTGAATCTTTACCACTGTCTCAATCTCTTTCCTGAGTTCTAGGCCCATCAAGTTACCCAGATGTCCTATAGACACCTCAAACTCAACATGACCAATACTATTCATACTGTCTTCACCACACCTTTGCTCTTCTGACACTAACCTCTACTTCTATTAATGAGAAATTCCAGAGTCATCCAAGATTCCTTCATTCCCACACCTACTTCACATCTAATCCATTATGAAATTCTGTTCATTTTGTCTGCATAAAGCCTTTGAAACCATCATCTCTATTTTAACTGTACCTGTCTTGTTCAGGTGAATGTCATTTCTCACCTGGATGATATCAACAATCTTCTCACTGCCCCCAGTCAGCCCATCTCCCTAGCCTATGCCTTTTACACACTTTAAACTGTCTTCTACATGACTGCCTCTTAAAATCCTCAGTGCAAGATGCTCAATTTTCCTATTTAAAATATCTTAATAGCACCACACCAGGGGGGGTTGTGAGGGATGGGCAAAATAGGTGAAGGGGATTAAGAGGTATAAAGTTCCATGTAAAAATAAGTAAGTCGTGGGGGTGAAAAGTCCCTCACAGGCAATACAGTCAATGACACTGTAATAACTCTGTATATTGACAGACAGTAATACACTCATGGTGAGCACTGCATAGTGTATAGAGTTGTTCAATCACCATGTGGTAGCCTGAAACTACTGTAATATTGTATGTCAACTATACTTCAATTAAAAAAAAAAAAAAAAGCATCCCCAACCCATTTATTTCCACTCTCCAATGCTTCAGGCTCTCTTTCTCCATTGCTTTAGAGATGTTCTGTCTTCTGCCTGAAATGCCCATCCTTAGGCACCCATCCTACCCACTCCCTTCTTGACCAGCATCATTTCCTCTAGGAGGTCAGTCCTAAGGGTTAATGCCCCTTTCTCTGTGTTTCCATAGCACTTTTACCAGAGCTAACTGTCTAGTTGTAACTTTTCTCCATGATACCATGAGATCCCCAAGAGCAGAAAAGGTCTTCATCT
The DNA here is from genome assembly GCF_002288905.1 of Enhydra lutris kenyoni. Classification (NCBI taxonomy): domain Eukaryota; kingdom Metazoa; phylum Chordata; class Mammalia; order Carnivora; family Mustelidae; genus Enhydra; species Enhydra lutris. The sequence goes on along the minus strand of NW_019154168.1, from coordinate 1,095,339 downwards.
TTTATCTTCAGTACAAAGCAATAGTCGATACTCAATAAAAATAATTAAATAAATGTATAATTCAATAACTCATCCTACTAAATAAAACTTTACATTTTTTTTTAAAGATTTTATTTATTTATTTGTCAGAGAGAGAGAGGGAGAGAGAGCGAGCACAGGCAGACGGAATGGCAGGCAGAGGCAGAGGGAGAAGCAGGCTCCCTGATGAGCAAGAAGCCCGATGTGGGACTCGATCCCAGGACGCCGGGATCATGACCTGAGCCGAAGGCAGCTGCCCAACCAACTGAGCCACCCAGGCATCCCAAAACTTTACATTTTTATATCCCTAAGGGAGAGACAATACTTTCCCTTGAATCATGAATTAAAATGGTAAAAGAATAGAGCAACTGTATGGATAGACACATACATACACATATGCACTAAATTATTTGAGAGAACCTAAAAGAGTGTTTATTCTAACTCCTTCATTTTTACAGAGAAGAAAATTCAAGCCAGGAGAGTCTAAGAGACTTGTGTAAGATCTCAAAACTGGAAACTTATCCTAGTTCAGGAACAGGTTACTTCTGTAATTTGCTCCTAATTTGGGGGAATTTGTGCTCATTACATTTAGAATGTCATTGAGGGCCTCCTAGTTAAGTATGAGTAAGATAATGAGTACTTTTTTTTCTAATAAACACAATAAGCAAGGGTTGATATGATAAAAATATAATCTTAAAACAACTTAAAAATGATAAATTAGATTCTTGGAAAGGTGATACATATTTGCCATATAGCTGCAAAGTCATTATCCTAGAGACAACTAATAGGGGGTATATTTATTCTTATTGGTGATGTAACAAATCACCACAAACTCTGTGGCTTATAGCAACACAAATTTATTGTCTTATAGTTTTGTAGGTCAGAAATCCAAAATGTGTCTCACTGAGCTAAATCTAAGCACCGGCAGAGCTGCATTCCTTTCTGGAGGCTCTACAGGAGAACCAATTTCCTTGCCCTTTTGAGTTTCTGAAGGCCACCCATATTCCTTGACTCAAAGCCCTCTTACTACATCTTTAAAGTCACTAACAGTTATTTTCACATCACTCTGACCTCCTCTTCTGCATCCCTCTTCTCCATTTAAGGAGTCTTGTGATTATATTGGTCCTACTCAGATAATACAGGTTCACCTCCCTGTTTTAAGATCAGCTGATTAGTGACCTTAATATTCCACCTGCTACCTTAATTATCCTTTGCCATGTTATGCAACTTATTCACAGGTTCTGAGGTTAGGACTTGGGTATTTGGGGAAGCTATTATTCTGCCTACCATGGGGGGGGTAATATGATACAATATGATACAACATGATATGATATGATATTTTTCCTCCACATCAAATAAACTTCTAATTATAGAAAATAGAATATCAAAGAAAAAATTAAGTAATTGCAGTCTACATAAATAATCATTCTATTTCACTAGCAAATATAAACAGGAAAGTCTGGCACAGAAGAACCAGAGGACATTTTAAGACCTCTCCTCATGTAGATAAAACAGACTATATAGGAAGTTACTTGCTTCTTCAAAAGATAAAGTCATTAGAGCTGAAATGCTTAGACCATGCTGCCTAAGAAGTATTTATCTCCAATCTATTTTGACTACTGAAATTATCCTAAGAGTTGGTTAACTGCAAGAAATAAATTGGGGGGAATCCTGAGAAAAATTTTCAACCCAAATGCCGAATCATGGAGGGGTCCAATGCCAAGGAGAAAGAATCCTAGTTTACTGTCACCATAATTGAAAAGTAGAAATTACTGTCCATATTACCTAATCATACCCGTTTCTTTTTTTCCTTTTCTAGAAAATGTATCCTTTGCAATAATATATGAATGGATAATAAACACATAGGGGTAAATCATCATGACCTTGGATTTGGCAATGGAATTCTTAGATATAGCACAAGCAACAAAGGAAGAAATCAATAGATTGCATTTGACCAAATTTTTTAAATTTTGTACATCAAAGGACATTATCAAGAAGGTAAAAAGATAACCTACAGAATTGGATAAAATATTTGTAAATCATATATCAGAAAAGCATCTAACATCCAGAATATAAAAAGAACTTTACAACTCATAATAGACAGATAAATAACCCAATTTAAAAATGGGCAAAGATGGGCACCTGGGTGGCTCAGCTGGTTAAGCGACTGCCTTCTGCTCAGGTCATACCAGAGTCCCAGAACTGAGTCCTGCATTGGGCTCCCTGCTCAGCAGGGAGTCTGCTTCCCCCTCTGACCTTCCCCTTCCCATGCTCTCTTTCTCACTCTCCTTCTCAAATAAATAAAGAAAATCATTTTTTAAAAATAAAACAAAAAATGAAATAAATAAAATTAAAATGGGCAAAGAAGGTGCCTGGTGGCTCATTTAGTTATACATCTGCCTTCAGCTCAGGTCATGATCTCAGGGTCCTGGGTTTGAGCCCCACATCATCAGGCTTCCTGCTCAGCATGGAGTCTGCTTCTACCATGTCACCCTCTCCCTCTACCCCTCTGGCCCCCACCCTGCTCCTTCTCTATCTCTTTCTCTTCTCTCAAATAAATAAATAAAATCTTTTTAAAAAATGAATGAGTGAATAAATAAATAAAATAAAAATGGCCAAAGAATGTGAATAAATATTTCTCCAGAGAAGAAATACAAATGGTCAATAAGCATAGGAAAAGATGCTTGACATCCTTGGTATTAGGGAAACACAAATTAAAACCAAACCACAAATAGATACCATTACATGTCCAACAGGACAGGCTATGATTAAAAAAGACTAACAAGACCAAATATTGGCAAGGATGTGAGGAAATGGGAATCATCAAATACTGCTGGTGAGAATATTTAATCGTACAGCTACTCTGGAAAACTAACAATATTTTAAAAAGTTAAACATATAGGGGCGGCTGGGTGGCTCAGTGGGTTGAGTCTCTGCCTTCAGCTCGGGTCGTGGTCTCAGGGTCCTGGGCTTGACCCTCGCATTGGGCTCTCTGCTCAGCAGGGGGCCTGCTCCACCACCTCCTGCCCTGCCTGCCTCTCTGCCTACTTGTGATCTCTCTCTCTCTGTCAAATAAGTAAAAATTAAAATTAAAAAAAGTTAAACAGGGGCACCTGGGTGGCTCAGTGGGTTAAGCCGCTGCCTTCGGCTCAGGTCATGATCTCAGGGTCCTGGGATCGAGTCCCGCATCGGGCTCTCTGCTCAGCAGGGAGCCTGCTTCCCTCTCTCTCTCTGCCTGCCTCTCTGTCTACTTGTGATCTCTCTCTGTCAAATAAATAAATAAAATCTTTTAAAAAAAAATAAATAAAATAATAAAAAAAATAAAAAATAAAAAAAGTTAAACATATAATCACCCTAGATCCAATAATTCCACTCCTTTGTTATCTACCCAATAGAAATGAAAGCATATGTCCACACAAAGACATATGGAAATATTCATAGCAGCATTATTCAAAATAGCTAAACACTAAGAACAATTCAAATACCTACCAACTGGCAAATAAAATCCAGTATAGCCATACAAAGCAATACTACTCTGCAATAAAAAGGAATGAATTACTAATGCATATAACAATGTGAGTGACCCTTAAAACTATAACTAAGTGAAAACATCATTCTCAAAAGAAAAATATTGAGGCGCCTGGGAGGCACAGTTCATTAAACATCCAACTCTTGGTTTCAGCTCAGGTTGTGATCTCAGGGTCATGAGATCAAGCCCCGTGTTGGGCTCTGTGCTCAGCACAGAGTCTGCTTAAGAGTCTCTCACCCTCTGCCCTTCCTCCCATGCCCACACCCTCTCTCTCTCTCAAAACAAATAAATAAATCTAAACAAACAAAACATAAATTAAATAAATAGAGACAAATATTGTGATTCTCTTCATAAAAAAATTTCTAGGGGCACTTGGGTGACTCAGCTAATTAAGCAATCAATTCTTGGTTTTAGCTCAGTTCACGATCTCAGGATCTCTAGACCAGGCCTCGCATTAGTCTCTGCACTCAACACAAAATCTGTTTGTTCCCCCACCCCTCTGCTTCTCCCCTGCTCACTCACTCTATCTTGAATAAATAAATTAATAAAATATTTTTAAAAAAAATTTTAGAAAAGGCAAAACTACAGAGACAGAAAGCAGATCAGTGATTACCTGGGAGTAGAGATAGGAGGAAGGAACGACTATAAACAGGCACAAAGTGGGGTTATGGAAGTGTTTTAAAATTGGACTGCGATAATGGTTACACAACTGCACAAATTTACTGAAGTTTACTGAACTATATACACTCAGTTGGGTGAATTTTATGGCCTATAACTGTTAACTTATGCTTTAGTTCTTTATAATTCACAATTTGCGCTTAATAATAAGATTATTTTTTAATGTGAAGAACCACAATTCATAGAAAATCATATTAAATTACCATTTTAAATTATATTGTCTACAACAGTGCTCTGCAAAATGTGGTCAAACGCATATCAGAATAACACTGAGAACTAATAAAATCTCACTCCCACCTCCATCTCCCATCCCTAACCACACACACCACTCCAGACATTGCTAATCCACTTAACCAACTCTATTCTTTCCAGACTACTGAACACTCTCTACTATAACATGTAATTAACTTATTTTTTATGTCATTTCCTTTTTCCTATCTGTGATCCTTACACTCACATGCATACACAAACTGTGGCAAGAAGACTTCAAGATAGAAAATACTGGGGGTTTCTGGGTGGCTCAGCTGGTTGACCACTCTTGGTTTCCACTCAGGCCGTGATCTCATGGATTGTGGAATTGAGCCCCACAGCAGGCTCTGCACTCAGCACTCAGTGGGGAGTCTGCCTAAAGATTCTCTCCCTTTGCCCCTTCCCCCACCACATGTGTGTGCACATGCACTCTCCCTCTCTCAAATAAATAAATCTAAAAAAGAAAGAAAGGGAGGGAGGGAGGGAGGAAAGAAGGGAGGAAGGAAGGAATAAAAGAAGGAAGAAAGAAAGAAAAGAAAATACTGACATATCCCTATCACCTAGAACAGTTCCCAGCATATTCTGTAGGTACTCAAATATTTGCTAAATGAGTGAAATTTATGTTCCTGGGCAGATGCTCACTGCAGATCTACTAAACTGACCCTTAGCATGGGGCCCTGAAATCTGTATCTTTATCAGTTACCCGAAACGAGGCAAATTAACATTTGGGATCTACAGGCTGTTAGGGAGCCCCGCCCCTCACAGATGGCCACAGCAACTTGAGTGGTGGCAAGAATAATCTAATAGCAAGGACTGTCCACAAAAATATAAATAGCTGAGTACTGAGCTTACAGACTTAACACAACGTTAGATGAAGAGAGGAACAAATTCTCAGTTCGGGAGTATGACATAAAATTTTGCCTCAACCACAGTCAACCACAGCCACCCACACAAATTTAACACAATACTCTTAGCCAGGCTTTTAAATTGTATCCCAAAGGGTTTTAATGTAACCACAAGTCAAATTAACAACTAAAAAGGATTCTTGTACTGAAATTTAGCTGTAAACTCAAAGCAACTGACAAATTCTATTATCTACGGTGCCAACAACATTATACATACTATTCAAAATATGTACTTCCGAGTGTTCTGAAAATTTATACTCTACATTTTAAAAACCATCATAACAAGAAAAGGTCATTGAATCTCAGTTTAAAGTGGCCATCTTTCGTTATCAAATGATAGTTCACAGAGTAGTTCTTTAAAAGAGATCATGCACAAAGCTATTTTAAAAAATAGTAAGGAAAAATAGAGTGCTGATGCAAGATGGTACCATGTGTCCTCATCTGTCAAACAGAAGCAGTATCCAGTCTGCCTATCTACTTGAGTTATAGTGAGGCTCATTAGAAGGTACTTAAAGAGAGCCTAAATAAATAGATACGTATTTTGTACTTATAGACATGTAGTCTATCCTTTCAGACTTCTTATAGGCAATGACTCTAATCTCTGCTCTGAAATCAGAAGGGTTTACCAAACAGCTAAGCCAAAGGGTTATGCATGATATAAGTAACAGCCATCAAAGGACCATTTTTGACAGAATAAGACAAAACAAGATAAAACACTAAAAAATTATTTCCTCTATGCAGGATACCTACCTTTATTCCATTATATTTAAACATCAAATCTTATGTTTTGCTTATTTTAGCACTTTCTCTATATAAAGACTTTCATTTCATTATCACAACCAAGATAAAAGTGGAATTATACACAAATGAACTATAAGAGAAAGAAAGCAAAAAGACGTATTTGACAGAGTTGAAATGTGGACAAATATACCTTATCAAGCTGCAAAGTTTTTTTGTTTTTTGTTGTTTTTTAAATTTTCTGCCAATCACCTGAACTACTTTAATGTATTTATGTGAATAGCCATTGACTATCCCCCAATTTAAGACTAGAATCTTCATTCTGAGAGCTAAATTTAAGAAGGAAAACTGCTTAAATGCATCCTATCCTATGCTAACCAAACAGCTTAAGAGATCATTTAACTCATGTATTTGTCCTATATTTTCTGAGTACTAGCTAGATGCCTGGGGCACAAGATGATTATAAAGTAGTAGAGGACAGGGACATGAAAATAAATAACTGTAATACTATGTGATATATGTAACACCAGAGACCTGTATGAAAGTTATTAGTGACCAAAAGAAGAAAGTAATAAATTGCATAAATAATACTAACAAAGACTAACCAAAATGAATCCCAATGACTCTCCTTGAGTTCAGAAAACCAACTCTCTTGAATTACTACAACAGTCTTCTCTATTTTCCTTAATTCTATTCTTGCTGGAGCCATCATCTCTCCACTTCTGCATTCTCCACAGAACACCCATTACTGAATTTCTGTAACATTTATCTGATCATGTTACTCCCTTATTTCAAAAACTCCAATGACTCACCATTAACAGGATTAGAGAGATAAAAGCCAAAGTCCTTAAATTCATGTTCACAAGATTTCAGCATCTTTGTTCCTTACCTGTTAGATACCCACTTCCCCTTTCTACAAATCCAATCCATTCTCCCAAGTCCATTCAGTGATCTCCTCAGTACTCTAGCCCACACTGACCTTTTCCTTCTCTAAGCATTTATTGACTCTATGATTTATTTTATCCAAAATTGTCTCTTATCATACATTACCCTTTCTGGCTTCTTGAATGAATCTTTTTTCCCATATAGGAAATCTTTAATCTCCACATCCATTCCTTGTGCTTGTTTTGGAAAGAGCATAAATTCCATAAATACTTGTCACAATACATAGTAACTATTGTAAAAATTATTCTTTGATTTAGCATGCGGAACCACAGTTTCAAAATGGTGACTAAAGTTAAACATTCTTCTTCTCTCAAGTAAATTTTAAGAAAGGGTATTTAATACATAGTCCTAACTCATATTATAAAACGTTCCTTTATAAGCAGGCTAGTAGCTTCATGGCATTTATAAAACCTTTCCTTATCCCTATACTACTTTTAATGAAGAAAAAGAGACCCATTATTTTAAGTGACTCCCCAAGGATTCAGCTGGCTTCTCATTTATTTGTTCATTAAACAGATACCTACTGAAGAGGTGCTAGATTACCAAGCACTAGAGAAAGAGCACTGAATATGACAGATGAAATGCCTGGTTTCAAGTAGCTTGGATCTAGAAGAAGAAAGTATATACTATGTGCAATGGTGATAAATGCAATAGAGAAAATTAAAGCAGAAAAGGGAATAGAAGGTCAGGTTGAGGAAGCAAGCAGGCTGCTATTTTATATAGGATGGTCAGAAAGGCCTAATTTGTGACATGATTTTTGAGATAAAATGTAAGCAAAGGCTTTGAGAAAGAGGGGAAGTCATGCAGATATCTGGAGGAACGTGTTAAAGACAAGAGAGGATAGCAAGCATATAGGCCCTATAACATGCATTTGTCTTGAGAATATTTTGCTACAGAAGTTGAATAAATGGGGGTTCCTATGTGGTGCAGTCAGTTAAGTATCACAAGTCTTGTTCTGGCTTAGGTCATGATCTCGGGGTTGTGGGATCGAGCCCCACATCGAGCATGGAGCATGCTTAATATTATCTCTTCCTCTCCCTCTTTCCCTACCCCCATTTGCTCACATTCTCTCTCTAAATAAATAAATAAATCTTAAAAAAAAAAAAAAGAAGTTGAATAAATGTGTTAAGAAGTACTATGCATAGAATAGTAGTAAGGAGCTTGTGAGACATAGGCAAAATTCATAAGACATGTTAAACATATAGACAGAAGTAGCTAATAAGTAGAGCATGTATCCTAAACAGCGAAAGGAATGGAAGGACCAAGACACCTATATTTATGAGGCACTAAACATGCAACAGGCCCTAATATTCAAGAGGCTCAAAATATAATTAGATACTGGTGCATTAACTATTATGAACTGTAAATAATCATGAGACATATGAGGCACTCTACATATACATGAGGTCTTAATTCAGTTATCCTACATGTTCTCTCCCCAAGAAACACAGATAAACCCATGGTTGCTCAGCAGGATAAGTGGCCAGCTACAGCTAGGTCCAGGCATGCTTGCCCTAGTGCCTCTTTGATAGACCAAGTATATGTCACTGGTATTACAAGAGCATCTGCTATCTGACTGGGCCTCTCATTCACCTCAATTCTGGTCTTCTCTCCTGATAAGGCAGACAGAGAAAAGACATGAAAACTGTGTACCCCAAGATTCAGGGAATGAGGTCCTTCACTCACTTGTGCCCTCTCATAAGTATATTAACTTTATGCCATTTTTTCCCCTCCCTCCTCACAGTGTGTTTTAAATTGATTTAATAAACAGATGGTGTCTTCTCAGTCAGTTAAGCATCTTTTTTTTTTTTAAGATTTTATTTATTTATTTGACAGAGAGAGACACAGCAAGAGAGGGAACACAAGAAAGGAGAGTGGGAGAGGGAGAAGTAGGCTTCCTGCCGAGCAGGGAGACCAATGTGGGGCTCAATCCCAGGACCCTGGGATCATGACCTGAGCCGAAGGCAGACACTTAACGACTGAACCACTCAGGCGCCCCAAGCATCTGACTCTTGATTTCGACTCAGGTCATGATCTCAGGGTTGTAAGATCAAGCCCCATGTCAGGTTCTATGCTAGGCATGGAGCCTAAAGAGTCTCTCTTTGTATCTCCCTCTGCCCTCCCCCACTCTTTTCTTTTCTCTCTCTCTCTCTCTCTCCCCCCCCTTCCCTCTCTTAAAAGAAAATAAATACAATTGACTTAATAAACCATATATTTGAGCATCTTAATTGGCCCTATGAGCTCTTCTGTGATAGATGGCCTGGTATTACACTTGGAGACTACCATTTTCCCAAACAATAAGCCCTCAAGCTGAGTGTTCCTGGGGGGTTACAAGGACAGTCTGAAAGCCAATGGGGCAGGGACAGAATAAGAGAGAGAAAGGAGAGAGTAGGAGTTCAATAAATCTATAGAGACTACATCATATAGAACCCTGTAAGCGATCATAGAGATTTTGGTTTTTACCCTCAGTAAGACAGGAAGCTTTAGTAGGATTTTGACCAGAAGAGTGACATGATCCAACTCTATTTTAAAAGTTTCACTGTATGGAAAACTATAAAGGGTAGGAAGCAGGGAGATAAATTAAAAAGGTACTATGATAATTTAAGCAAGCGATGGCAGTGAAATGGACCAGAGTAGCAACAATGGAGGTGATGAGAAATTATTTGAATACTGTATATTTTAGAAGGTAAATCCAACAGAATTAGCTCATAGATTAGAGGTGAAATGTGACAAAGGAAAATCCAAGATTATTGTCCTAAGGAACTAGGGAATATACGGAATGGAAAGACACATGTCATAAAAATTAAAATAGGAAAATTTGGTCTAGTCATGACACAACCAAATAAGAAACTATCAAATCCATTTAACACACTATCTACATAAATGAAAATAACTTTCTTTTAAAAAGAACAGAATGGGGGTGCCTGGGTGGCTCAGTGGGTTAAACCTCTGTCTTTGGCTCCAGTCATGATCTCAGGGTCCTGGGATTGAGCACCACATTGGGCTCTCTGCTCAGCAGGCACCCTGCCCCCCACCCCCGCCTGGCTCTCTGCCTACTTGTGATCTCTCTTTGTGTCAAGTAAATAAATGAATAAATAAATCTTAAAAAAAAAAGAGAACAGGATAAAACATATCTGCTATATTTATATATCTACTTAACTAAAAAAAGTAAACTAAAAAAAATACAAAAATGGAAATTATATATATGGTACATACGTATGTGTGTTGTCTAAAATACTTATCAAAAAGTAGTATTCTTGGGGCTGGAATACAGACACTTTCTAATCTTCCAAAAAGGAAGATTCCTTGTATTTTCATAAGATTCTATAATACATAGGTATAATAACAAATTTTTAAGAAATAAACATTTCTTATATTGTACATTTTCTGTATATAATCTATGTGCCTTAGAACAAAAAATTGGTGGGAATCTTGGCTTCATTAGCTCCAGATGAGGCACCTTAATTACATGGGGCCAAAAAGATAGGCACTTGAAAGTCAGCACAGAAGAAAACCCTCCAATCATGGAGATTATTATCTGAAAAGGTAATTAGGTCTTTAATTATCTTAGGAGACTCTCTTAGGAAACAACCTATCGAAATCAGATGTTGACCTGCACTAAATTCTCTATTTAGCAGGTAAGGAAAAGCCATAGAAAATCTAGACGAGTCAATATGTATGCACCAAACAAGATATGAGCTTTGTACACAGTGTCAGCATAGCATGGTAGTGAAGAACATGGACCCTTGTGTCAAATTAGATAATCAAAATTGAATCCTGGTTCTGTCACTCCACAGTTCAGTGTCTCTGCGCAAGTACTCAAATCTCCCTGTACCTCAGTTTCCTTGTCTCTAAAATGAGGATAAAGGTACCTACACCTTCAGTGGTTGTCAAGAGGATTAATTACATATGCATATTCACCATTACACAGGCTTGGATTTGGGGCCCTGTATCAGGAACAGCCTAAGGCAACATACAAAGCAGGATAGGGCAATAAGGAACGCTGAGTCCTTGGACTGCAAAGGCAGCCAGACTCTGTCCTAATTCTAGGTCTGATAAAGAGCAAAGGGTCCACAGGAGGGTTCCAGGGGAACTTAGAAGTCACAGGATGATTTAATTGTTATCTACTCTGAACAAGAGGAGTGAGACAAGATACAGAAATAGAAATCTTGGAGGCATCACTGGAGCCAACAAATCGGAAAATTAATCCAGGCTAGAAAAAGAAGACAGGTCCTATAAAGAGCCTGAACTGGGTACCTCCTACTAAGGATACAGAAACTTGGAGAGATGAAGTAATATCTCAAGTCACATGACCCCAGCAAGGATTTTATCTGTGATGTGGAAATATCCTTCATAAAAACTGCAGTAACTTCAGGGCATCTGCCTTTGGCTCAGGTCATGATCTCAGAGTCCTGGTTTTGAGCCCCGCATCAAGCTCCCTCCTCAGTGGAGGGCTTGCTTCTCCCTCTCCCTCTGCTGTTCTTTTTACGCTCCATAAGCATAAATAAATAAATAAAATCTTTTTAAAAATTGTAATAACTTCAACAATAAAAAGTCAAATTTTCTAGTAGAACAGAATTAGGTTAAGATGACTGGTATATAAAAGGAAAGGAAAATCATACCGTTTTTCTTAAAATCACCTATAAATAATTAATTGGCCCTTCTGAAAGGTACAGTTCACATTTCTTTTTATTTTTTTCTTTTCCTTTTTTTTTTACAGTTCCCATTTCTGACAACTAAAGGTAAAAAGCATTTAATAGAAGTTAAAGGAATTTAAATATATACTCATGTGACTCTGCCTCAATTAATTTTTCTAAATCTTACTGGAATCAAAAGCAAAGAACAGGGATGAATGGCATCATTTATCACTTCTGTATTTATTGCATTCCATTTGTAATCCTTGTGTACAAATGACATAAAGGTCTTTTGCTAATAAGTAACAACAGTAATACAGAAATAAGACAGATTTAATGTCATACAACAAAGTGTTCTTCCTAGTTACGGTAAAAACCTGCAGCCCCAAGACTTTAAAGCTGTCCTCCATTGTTCACAGCTTTCTTTGTCCCATGGCTGGATGTTCAGCTCCTACTTGAGGTGATGGAGAAGGAGAATCCGGCATCCTTTAAAATGCTACAAGGAGAGGGTCTTCAACTGCTGCTACTTTCTTGCATAGCAGTTTGCTAACAGTGTCAAATACTATCACTAGGTACAGATATAGAGAAATTATAATTTGGAATAAAGCTCTGAATGCTATCATATCCCTGAAAGAAAAAAGAGAAATTAAGAACCAAAGATACTTAGTTCTGATGGTGCATCAGAAATCAGGATCAAACATTTGCAATAAAATGGATGAACCTAGAGGGTATTGTGCCAAATGAAATAAGTCAGACTGAGAAAGATAAATACCATATGCTTTCACTTGTATGTGGAGTCCAAAAAACAAAACAAATGAACAAACAAACAAAATGCAGAATCAGACCTATAAATACAGAGAACAAACCAATAGTTGCTAGAGGGGAAGAGGTGGAGGGATGGGCAAAACAGATGAGGGGAATGGAAAATACAGGCTTCCAGTTATAGAATGAATAAGTCACAGAAATAAAAGGCACAACATAGGAAATATAGGCAATGGTAGTGAAATAGCATTGTATAGTGACAGATGGCAGCTACACTTGTGGGTGAGCACAGCGTAATGTATAGAGAAGTTGAAACAGTACTCTGGACACCTGAAATTAATGTAACATCATGCGTCAACTACACTCAAAGTTAAAAATTTGTAAAAAGAAGAAAAAGAAAGTGAGAAAAAGAAATACATACATACATACATACATACATACATACCAAAAAATCTAAAGCATAAAATGGTTGATGATACCAAAGGATAAAACCATCTTCTGTACAGATTTTACAGAAGCTCCTAGAAACAAGTGGTTTTTATAGAAATATATTCATGGAAACCAGACTAAAAGATTAATTTAATTCAAAAGAATAAATATTGCGCCTCTACTTTTTGAAAAGCCCTATGGTTGATACTGGTGAGAAACAAAGATGAATAAGACATTTCAATGAATTCAGATGTTATTTTCAAATGCTAGATAAAATGATAGGTACGGCAAAAAGGAATCAAAAACATGCTCTAGGAACACAATGGGAACTACTGTCAAAAAGAAATCCGGAAAAGGTCAGAAAGTATAGTATGAATGGAAAAAACATTTGTAAGGAATAGCTGCAACAATAGAAAGCTATAATTTTCAGAACTAAAAGATTAGAGAATGATATGGGAAAATTAACTTGTTTCAGGGTCAAAAGAAACAAAAATAAGAGACAGTAGAGTTCTAAACAAATAAAATTTTCAAAATAAATTCTTTGCTCAATTCCCTTATTTATAAAGACAAATTCTGAACATTTCTTATACTGGAAAAAAAAAAGGGGGGGCTTCAGATGAAAGTTTAGTACACCAAGTATTAAAGGGTGTTCCCAATATAATGTTATCAACAACAGTAAAGCCAAGTTCCCATGATTCTACAAATACTGAAGCAACTCAAAGAACTTGGAGTGCATGGGAGGAACACTTGGCGAAGCACCAAATGCTGAACCAAGAATATTAATATTCTGCTGAACCAGAATATTAATCAAAAGCATGTCTTCTTAAGGAGTATTTAAAGTGTTTCTATTCCTAAATTCTTAAATATTTTTTTAAGAGAAGGTATTTTGGCAGACACTTACCTTTTGGAAATGGGATTTCAGGATTAGTAATAAATGCACATATCAATTGTATATAATATAAAAAAGGAGAACTGTACAAATACATGAAAACCACAGTTTATCCAAAATGTCTTTTGAACTACTGATTCAATATACTTCTTTCCCAAGCTAACTGAGTTGCAAATATGGAACTGTTTTAATATGCAGAGAAACAGACTAAGTATATTTGACTCATTCATTCTTCCTACTACTCTTATATACAGAAAATTATAGATAGATAGACAGATAGATAAAACAAAAGCAAAGTCAAATAAAACTAGCAGCCCACAAAAACTGTATTTGGACATTCTGAATAACTGGCATAAGGAATAATCTGGTTCTAGTAAAAGAAAAGTGACTGTATCTTTTAGGAGATGTTATACACTTAGGAAAGACACTAAAGACATTATATGTAACACAAAAGGATCTCTATTAGACATATACCAGAATGCTGGAAAGCTTCTTGAACTACCAGAACTACTTGAGAAGAAAAGAAGAGGGTCACTTTTTTTCTAGAAAGAAAGGCAACAGAAAAGTTAAAATGGTGGTTTAAAGGTTCATTCAATTTAGAAACATTTTCTTAAGATATTCTCTAAGGGTTTTGGAGACATATTTCTAAAATAAAAGGAACTCTTTTTTATCTCTATTGAAAATTTAATTCTGCCTTGATAACATATGTTACTGGAAAAAAGTGCATACATGACCTAAAAACTATAAAATATTCCATAATAAATCACAAAAAATAAATACACTACCACCTAATGATTATTGTGTTTCTTCATGAAGCACTATTTGACAGCTGTTTGTGAGAATTAGCACTGCATAGGTGTTCATGATTCAAGAATGTACGCCATCCCCATTTAAACATCAAGAGGCCAATAATGAACCTTTCCCATTTTAAGACAAGAATAAACATCAAAAACCCTCAAACATCCCCTCTTGACACAAAAGCCTAAAGGTCATTCATTCATCCATTCATTCATTCATCTCTTAGATACCTAGGTACTCAGTAGGCTAGGCAATTAGAATACGAAGATAAATAACACACAGTCCAGGCCCCTGCCCAACTCACAGTTGAGAATTCGTAAGGTAAAACACATGTACTGTCTAAGAATACGGTAAAATTTAAGCAGTACGCTAACTTTTCTAATTAGAGAACTTTAATAATGTCTGACGATGCATATGTATACATAATAAGTGCAGACACACATACTCTTCTTTAATTTTCAATTTTAGATAGCTTATATGGTGTGATATGGAAAGAGCCCTGCTCTAGGAGTCGACTTACATTCTAGTCAATGTCAGCTGCTTATTAGCTATGTAATCTAGGACAGGTCACCTAACCTTCATTAGCCTGTTTCCCAATACATAAAATGAAGATAATAATACCCGTTTTACCTACTTCACAGACTTGGTATGAAGATAAAATGGCAAAAGATGTAAGAGCACTTATTAAATTACAGAACTCTATACAAATATACAATGTTATAACCTAAAATATAAGAACTTATTTTAACTTCCAAAGTTATTAAAATAGCTACAATATTTTCATGTAAGTTTTTAAAACAATCTCAGCTTTATAGCAAAGTTCCTTTTAAGACCAGGGTTGAAGATTTGATGAGAAACAAGTTAATATTGAATTAACATTAATGGCAATTGAGTGAGTGTTAAAGAATAGACAGCTGCCCGAAGTTTCTGAAAAGACCAGATACACCCTAATTATCTAGGAGCATGTTAAACATGCTGATTTGTAAATCTGAATTTCCAGGGGACTGAGTTCGGGAATCCATAAATTTTTCAAGTACCCAGGAGATTTTTACATTAAAATATAAGAACCACTTAACTATAGTGAAAGATCACCTTATCCTTCTAACCTTATTAGTAAATAAGATAAGAAAAAAACAGTGTCTTATCAGAAAATAAAACATCACATGGAATAATTACTGCATTTCCAGGTCATTTAAAAATATTTGTTAGGGGTTCCTGGGTGGCTCAGTGGGTTAAAGCCTCTGCCTACAGTTCGGGTCATGATCCCAGGGTCCCAGGATCGAGCCCCACCTGCTTCCTCCTCTCTCTGTCCCTGCCTCTCTGCCTACTTTGTGATCTCTGTCAAATAAATAAATAAATTAAAATTTTTTAAAAATCTTAAAAAAAAATATTTTTAAACATGGACTTTTTTTTTTTAAGACTTTAGTTATTTTTCAGAGAGAGAGAGAAAGAGAGAGAGAGTACACACAAGCAGGCTGAGTGGCAGGCAGAGGTAGAGAGAGAAGCAGGCTCCCTACTGAGCAAGGAGCCCAATGCGGGACTCGATCCCAGGACCCTGGGATCACAACCTGAGCCTCAGGCAGTGGCTTAACCAACTGAGCCACCCAGGCATCCCTAAAAAAAATATTTTTTAATTAAGAAAGGATAATACACTCTAGGTATTAGTTTCACCACCCTGTGTAGTGCTGAAAATAATCCGAGTTGTTACTCTTTTTCATAACTGAAAAATATAACCAAAAGCAGTTGGAAAATATGCAATAAGCATTTGGGGCCACTGACATAAAAATTCTTTCCCTTGGGGCGCCTGGGTGGCTCAGTGGGTTAAAGCCTCTGCCTTCAGCTCAGGTCATGATCCCAGGGTCAAGCCCCACATCAGGCTCTCTGCTCAGTGGGGAACCTGCTTCCTCCTCTCTCTCTCTGCCTACTTGTGATCTCTGTCTGCCAAATAAATAAATAAAATCTTAAAAAAAAAATTCTTTCCCTTGAGATAACACAATTTAGCATAAATCCCACCTACCCCTTGTGATATAATGCTACCATCATGTTTCATGATATAGATAACAACATAAAATTACAGGGTCAATAGTATACAAGTATTTTTTTCTATAAATTCAATAATAAATGAGAATTCTTACATGTTCCTAAACTGAATTTTATATAAATCTAATATAAAGAAAATAGTGGAATTTTAAGAGTTCTTCTTGCCAAATTAAATATAAAATTAGCAATACCTACCTACTATTTCAACAATACCTACTATTCCAAATATTACATATTCCCTTCTGAGAAGACACAAATTTCAAATGCACTGTTAAAGAAATTCTGACAATGTAAATTAAATTTTCATGAGGCCTTTTTTTTAAATTAAAGAAATATTTAGTGGATGCCATTAAAACATATAATGGAGAATTTAAAGCTATTTGTAATAAAATTATAGTTGAGAATTTACTTTTTAAATTGTCTTTAAATATTAAATGCTATTTTAAAAAGTAAAAGATTAATTAGAAAAATATACAGAGTTGTCCAAAAAATAACTTTACCAAAATAACTGCAACATTTTTAATAATGTCTGTATATAAAAAAAATTTGTTTATGTAAAAAAAGGAGAATTTTATGTAAAATGGTTGCCATTTAATAAAACTGAAATGCAGAAAAAAATCATAATAGTCAAATAAAGCACTGTTGAAAAGCTTCACACATTTCTTTGAATATTACTTACATTAACATTTAAGAAACAAAAACCTACACACACTTTTCCTTGCAGCTGCTTAATAAAAGTGTATATAAAGTTCCAAAACAAACTACTAAGAAAAGCCCCACATTATTGTTGCATGTTTCTTACCAACAGACGTTTCTCTGTTTGAAACAGAAGGCCGCCTGTTCACTGAAATGACCGAAAACACGGAGTTGGTCATTCTTAACTAGGCCCTAAGAAAAAATATGCAATCAGAGAAATAATAAATTCACTCACTAGTGGACAAAACAGTAACAGGACAGTTGCAAACACATCATTTTATCAAATATGCCACTAATTAACATTTCGTTTCGTATATAAAAGTTCTCCCCTTTAGTTCATATGTAAAGCATGTTTTTACCTAGGTCCTGCCTGACCACCCTTCATGTTCAAGTCAAAGAAAGCTTAATATTCAAAAACCTCTTCTGTAAATTCTTTTTTTTTTTAATTTTTTTTAAAAGATACCATTTATTTATGACAGAGAGAGAGAACATGAGCAGGGAACGAGGGGAGAGCAGAGGAAGAGGGGAGAAACAGACTCCCCCCGAGCAAAGAGCCCGACATAGGACTAGATCCTGGGACCCCAGGATCATGTCCCAAGCCAAAGGCAGATGCCAAACTGACTGAGCCATGCAGGTGTCCCCCTATCAGAAATTTGGAGTTAGAGAATAGTCTATAAAAAAAATTATAGGGGCACCTGGGTTGCTCAGTGGGTTGGGCCTCTGCCTTCGGCTGGGGTCATGATCTCGGGGTCGCAGGATGGAGGCAGGCATCGGGATCTCTGATGCCCGGGGATCCTGCTTCCCCCCTCTCTCCACCTGCCTCTCTACCTACTTATGATCTCTCTCTCTCTGTGTCAAATAAATAAATAAAATCTTAAAAAAAAATTATAATACTATTCCTTCACTTTGTAACAGCAACTCCTCTCTCAAAAACAACTACAGGGGCACCTGGGTGGCTCAGTGGGTTAAAGCCTCTGCCTTCCACTTGGGTTGTGTGGGATCGAGCCCCATGTTGGGCTCTCTGCTCAGCTGGGGGCCTGCTTCCTCCTCTCTCTGTCTACCTCTCTGCCTACTTGTGATCTCTGTCAAATAAAATAAAAAACTAACTAAATAAAAAAATCTTTAAAAAAAACTACAAATTAATATTTCTAAGTTTCAACAAATTTCCAAGCAATATATTTGGTGTATAAAAAGAAAATGAAGATAATTCAAAGTCATTACAATGTGACTATACTTCATTTAAGGATGACTGTAAAGTAGTAGTAACATTAGAAGAAAGTAGACAAATTCTTATCTCTAACCACTCAAGTACACAAGAAATAGAACCCACAGGCAAGGAATTCAAAGACTGGATTTTTAGAAAAGTACAGTATTGAGACCAAAGAGATGCTAAATGATCAACCTTTTGGCAGCTACACACTTTAACACCCAGTCATGCTCACCTCCCACTAAAGCCACAAAAGCTCCCCTCCCATGTTGCCCCCAAGTATTTGCTCCCTCCTTTGAAGAACAAGGCCTGTTGTCTAAGTGATCATCTGACATTTATCATTTGCTTACTTGTATATGCTTTTAGGTGTTTATCACATAATAAAGCAGGAAAACTTTGAGCTTTTCAAGGGAAAAGACTGTTTTATTCCTTTCTGCCATCACCATGTTAATTCACTTTTTATTCCTTCTCAAAGATGTTGAATTCCCTACCTCCCTTTTCTCTCTTGCCTCCACAGTCCACACTTTAAATTTATGATCACAATCCTCAAATGAGCCCTAAGCACCACCAAACGGCTCACCCATATCCCTTATTAGTCCATTCAACCACTATCTAAAATAACAATTTCACTGTTTCTCCTCCATTTCCAACCCCACTCTAAATGAATCCCTTTGTTTCTTACCTCAATGAGAAAATACAAGCTAAGGAAATAAAACTTAACTCTCTTTCCACTCCCAAATATATTCATACTTTGCTTTCGATACTGTTAAAGTGAAATACACATTTCTGTTCCTACCAAAAGTCAATCTCTCACTTGTACATTGCATTCCATCATTTCTCACCTACAGGAGACTTCCTTCTCCATGAGGATGAGTTCCAAGTTGCCCAATGGGTACCTGAAACCATAGATAGTACCAAATTCTATGTGGACTATCTTTTTTCCTGCACATACCTACCTATAATAATGTTTAATTTATCAATTAGGCACAGTAAGTGATTAACAAGGACAATACAACAAAACAATTATAACAATATACTTTAGAGGTGGCCTGGGTGGCTCAGTTGCTGGAGCAGGCAACTCCTCATCGTGGGGTTGAGGATTCAAGCCCCAACTGGGCACAGAGATTACTTAAGAAATAAAAATCTTTTGGGGCACCTGGGTGGCTCAGTGGGTTAAAGCCTCTGACTTCGGCTCGGGTCATGATTCCAGGGTCCTGGGATTGAGCCCCGCATTGGGCTCTCTGCTCAGCGGGGAGCCTGCTTCCTCCCCTCTCTCTCTGCCTCTCTGCCTACTTGTGATCTCTGTCTGTGAAATAAATAAATAAAATCTTAAAAAAAAAAAAAAAAAAGAAAGAAAATCTTTTAAAAAATAATAATAAAATAAAATGCTACCTTAAAACTACTTGTTCATTTTAATAAGTGTTACACAGTTACATACTCTTTACCAGAGTGCTGAAAAATGCCCATAAATTTACAAAATGAGGAAAATTAATACATTTAAAATAAACATGAATTCATCCTTCCATCATTTTAGAAGACCTATATGATGGTTTTGAAATCTGAATTTGCAAATATTTATAAAATGTATTCCTTTGTTTGTTTTGAGACCATTAATATGACAAATCTTTTAGGAATGCTTCCCAATATTTCAGGCCAAACATCAATCTTGACCTATCTAAACTTTTTTTTTTTTTTAAGATTTTTATTTATTTATTTGACAGAGAGAGAGAGAGAGAGATCACAATTAGGCATAGGGGCAGGCAGAGAGAGAGGGGGAAGCAGGCTCCCTGCAGAGCAGAGAGCCTGATGCGGGGCTCGACCCCAGGACCCTGAGATCATGATCTGAGCCAAGGGCAGAAGCTTAACCTACTGAGCCACCCAGGTGCCCCTAAACTTCTTTTAAAAAATTAATATGGCATCTGGGAAGGTGCCAAAAAGGATAAACAAAATTTTATTATTTTGACCATATAGTATCTAAAAAATCTTTGTTTCTAGTTTAAACAGATAAACTGCAAGCCCAGTTTCTTACTCTCATTTTGGAAACAATTAGTCAATTCTTCCCTCCCTTCCTACCTATTCAGTATTATTCACATAAACAAAACATCAACATCTAATCCTTGGTCCTTTTGAACACACAGAATTCTAAAAGAGTTTCCTTAGGGACAAGAAGAAAATGTGGTCCAGACAGATGCCTACTGTCATACCTCACTTCTTGTTCTAAGAGAAAAAAATCAGTTCTGACAGATAACAATTTCTAAGTCTTACAAGGAAACACTAATTCAAACTATTTCAAAACTAATCATGAAATAGAAACTAATAAAATCAAATACATAACATAGGATACAAAAATATATCCAAGCCAGGGCACGTGGGTGGCTAAGTCTCTAAGCATCTGCTTTCAGCTCAGGTCATGATCCCAGGATCCTGGGATCAAGCCCCGCATCGCATTGGGCTCCCTGCTCATCGGGGAGCCTGCTTCTCTCTTCTCCCATTCACCCCGCTTGTGCTCCCTCTCTAGCTGTCTCTCTCTCTGTCAAATAAATAAATATTTTTAAAAATAAAAATAAAAAAAATAAAAAATATATCCAAGCCATGTCCTTTTTTTCTTTTGCCATAATGATAAACACGACCATTAAATGTGACATATGGAATTAACACTATATTAAAATGTAAATGTCTCACAGAAGTATTTTCCTAGAGGAAGATGTAATATTTGATAGTCCTGGTGAATAAGATCAACAAAATGCATAAAACAAACATAATAAACCTATTTGTTGAAGCTAATAAAAGTGTTATAGCAACAGTCACAAAATGGGCATAAACATACTATATGTTTTCATTTTACAAAGGGTTTAATTAAACCTCTACTCTGTAAGAACCTTAAAAGAAAACTAACAGATATATATATAACAAATTGCCTGAAATACTTAAGATTATCATTTTATACCATCTTAAATAAAAATGTGGCATTGCTTTTGGGGTCTGATTTGGATAGCTCAACCTCCTTTAAAAAAAGCATGGATATCTGACTTGACATTTTCTTTTTCTTTACATCATAACAGCAACATTCTAAATCATTCAATATTCTTGAAACATTTCACTTTGAAGATTTAAATATAATTATTCTTTCTGATGCTAGGGATAGTAATATGAAGATTATATTTCACCAAATTGTCCTCTTTATTCTCTCTTCCCCCACAGATTATTCGATTATAAAAGTACAGTTGCACAGAAATCAGAAGGAATATGATCACTATGAGACCATTAACTGCTATTACATCACTATCTCTCATGCCTTATTGTTAAAAAATCTAGCTGATATTTGGTTGACAATTAGGTAGTGCAAACATAAAAATTATTTTTAAATACATTTTAATTATCTATTAAAGAATTTTACACAGTCTTGGTAAATATCGGATCCAGTTCAGCATAGGACCTAGAGATCAAATAGATCCACAGGGTCTTGACAATCGGGGAGTGTCAGCACCACCATGAAATAGGAAGAAATCTATAAAAAAGGCAGGTGAGCTTAAGTGGGCCTAGCAGTAAGGAGAAAACATTAGGAGTATGTCAAGCAGCAAATAGAAATCTAAACAGATATACTCAGCATCAGGGAAAATATACTGGCAGATATCAGATACTCAATCACAAAGATTTATTTTATTACAGAAAATAGAGTCAGTCAACAAATACTTACTGAAGGTCTCTTCTGAATTAATCACTGTTGCAGATACTGGTGATCCAGTTATGAATAAAATAAAAACCACTACTTACTATATACAAGGGTCTGTGCTAAACATCTGTGAATACAAGTGTTGTTTCTGTTGTTGATGTTGGTTCAAGGGAAAGTTCAATGATGAACTCAGCAATAAACAAAGGCGGTAACCAAGGCACACGGAGCAAGAAGACAGAGTACAAATTATTGGAATAGTGATACAAGGCATGGCCAAAAGTTTAATTCCTGGAATCAAGCTATGGAAGTTCTAGTAATAAAGGGTTTAATTCATTAAGAAAAAAAAAAAAAAAAAGTTTATGCCTGTGCTGAGTATAAGAAATGAAAATAAAAAAGACAAGTCGGCCTGAACTTCTTTTTTTTTTTTTTATTTTAAATATTTATTAAGTGGCCACCACATGCCAGGCATTGTGCCAGCCCATGGCTATAGTATCTTTTTTTTTTTAATCATCATTTTTTTTTTAATTTATTTTCAACATAACAGTATTCATTGTTTTTGTACCACACCCAGTGCTCGGCCTGAACTTCTAAGCCTGTGGTGCTCCAGGATGGCTCAGTATTTCAGAATGGGATCTGTCCTAGCATCTGGGAACTTGATAAATCTGCAAGTGTTAAGCAGCCAAACCCCAATGATAAAGATACATAGGGGCAAGAATACAATTAAGATACATAAGGGCAAGAAGACAAAGAGACCTGTATGGATGTGTTCAAAGCAATGATTTAGGACAGAACAATCTGATAGCAATGAAATAGACTGGAGAGGGATATCAGATAAGGCAGAGGGCATAATAAAAAGAGCATGTGACTGGAAACCGGAAGACCTGGTTCTAGTCCCTGCTCTTTTACTTATTATTCTCTGATACTTACAGAGTCTATGTCTTGTCATCTTTAAAATAGAAATAACAAGAAACTGATCAGAAGGCTCAAGTAAGAAAACATGAGTAGTCACTCACTCTCGCATCCACACGGAACCATAACAATGCTACTTATTGCCATCATTAGTGAAGAAACTGTAGCAAAGTAAATTAAATAGTAAAGACCAAAACTAGAGGGAAGGCAATGTTAATTGCTAGGGGCAGTGTAAGAGGAAAGTGCAATATGAAGCATTAATGAGAAAGACACAGTAGGATTTGGCAACAAGTAAGGATAAATGAAAAGGAGAGAATTTTTTAAAAACTTAAGTACCAGAAGATACACAGTTAAGAGGGAGAGTGATGAAAAGTTATTAAAGCAGTAAATTGTAAAAAAAAAAAAAAAAAACTAAGCATGAATATTTAACAATACTAAAGCCATGTGGGGCACTTGGGATGGTTCAGCACATTAAGCATCCAAACCTTGATCTCAGCTTAGGTCTTTTTTTTTTTTTTTAAACTTTTTAAAGATTTATTTATTTGACAGAGAGCGCGCAAGCACAAGCCGGGGGAACGGCAGAAGGGAGCTTAACATGAGGCTCAATCCCAAGACCCTGGGATCATAACCTGAGCAGAAAGCAGCCACTTAACTGACCGAGCCATCCACGCACCTCTGAGCTCAGGTCTTGATTTCAGGGTTGTGAGTTCAAGCTCCACACTGCCTACTTAAGAAAAGATGGAACTAGAGGGTATTATGTTAAGCAAAATAAGTCAGTCAGAGAAAGACAAATACCATATGATTTCACTCACACGTGGAATTTAAGAAACAAAACAGATGAACATAGGAGAAGGGAAGGAAAAATAAAGTAAGATGAAAATTGAGAGACAAACCATGAGATGCTGAACTCTAGAAAACAAACTGAGGATTGCTGGAGGGGAGGTGGGTGAGGGGAAGGGATAATTGGATGATGGGAATTAAAGAGGGCACTTGAAATGAGCACTGGGTGTTATATGCAACTAATGAATTACTGAATTCTACCTCTGAAATTAATAAAAAAGCATTTAAAAAAATACTAAAACCATGTAAAAATGGCATAAAATTCTCAAGTGGATATAATTTTGTTCAGTCATGATTATACTTGTTAATATCAGCAATCACAGCTTTACAGATTTTACTAAATTTTCTTCTATTTATATTTTGAAACAAAGCATGAAAAATTACCAGTTAGCTATGTTTTAACTTGTAAGGGAGAAAAAGCTGTGGAGCTCCTTTGTATTACCTTGCAAATGTAGTGGACAAGTAAAAAATACTGCTTCCTTCATCTTGTCACATGTTGAATTCTGTAAAGGCCACAGCCAACAAAACAATCTTTAATTACTCTAGATTTGATAGTCAGAACATCTTGGAAGGAAGGTTTATTCTCTGGAATGATGAAACTGATCTACATCATTAATTAAAACAAATTATAATCATTCTGGCATTAAATAACTTAAAACCTGAACTAAGGTAGTGGCAAGGGAAATGGAAAAAGATGGGGTAGATATAAAAGACAGTAAGAACAACACAGCTATACATGCATATGAAATGGCAAGGGCTCTCCCACCTCCCAGTAGGAATCCAATTTGACCTATCTTCTGAGCAACATCTAATTCTATCATTTAAATGAACCACGGGTTAAATGTAGACAGACTAGCAACCATAAAACATTAGTTTTGTAAGCTCTAATCTGTATCTGGACAAAGAGGATTTATAACTTTTGAGGCCTGCCTAGTTAGTAGGAATGACCCACATATATGAAGTGACATGTTGAGTGATGAAAAACATTGTTGATCAGTCTCCTCCAATAATGCAAACGCTTCTTCTTTTAATTTGAATATTTGATATATGAAAACACTATAGAGTTTCCTAGACTTTTCTATGAATTCATTGTCTATTGATCCTAATATTTTCCTATGATTCTTCACCTGAACGTACATTGGGTGTTTGAGATAAACTAGAAAACTACAAAAGCAACAGAAATTGTAAACCAAAGTCATTTAATTCAGAATATTCTTCAATGAGTAAGTGCATCTATAGTAGAACCAGTAAGAATTATCCATTAATAAGCAAAAGGTCTAGTTTTGCAACAAGAGCAAGTAGCTAAATGGATGATGATGAGGATATTACATAATTAAGTTATATTAATAAAGCACTAAGAGTACCCACAAATCACCAGGAATTTAGCAATAATATGACACAATTAGTGGAGCCCTCAGGATAGGTTCAACTGGTTTAATTGCCCTTAATATTTGTTAAGCAACTGCTATGTACCAGGAACCTTATTTAGAATCTCCATCTACAATTTTACTTATTTGTTTAGCTACAGTTTCTTAAACTGTGATTGTTTTCCCCTCTTTAATGAAAAAGCTACATTATCTATCTTGTGTATGAAATTGGTGCAATGACTGGATTCATGTATACAGAGTAGTATTTGTTAAATGAGTGAGCTGATGAAAAAAATAAATGAATGGGATGGGATGGATGGGATGGATGGGATGATATGGTATGGGCTCTATCCAAAAGTTCCACTTCCATGGGTAATCTGTTAACAAGTCCTAAAGTGGTGTAGTTCTAACAGAAAGAACACCTTAGGGGTGCGTAGGTGGCTCAGTCAGTTAAGCAACTGCCTTCGGCTCTGGTCATTACCCCGGGGTCCTGGGATGGAGCCCCACGTCAGGCTCGCTCCTCAGCAAGAAGTCTACTTCTCCTTCTTCCTCTACCCTTTCCCCTGCTTGCGTTTGCTCTCACTCGCGCTCTCTGTCTCTCTCAAATAAATAAAGAAAATCTTTAAAAAGAAAGAAAGAGTGTCTTGGAAACACATCAATTTCAGAGAGAGAAGGAATCTTGAAGATTCTTTGGTCTAACTTTCTCATTTTAAAGATAAATCCATGAGAATGTATGTGATTTGCCTGACATAACTCATCTAGTTACTAACGGAAGCAGAGCTGAGCCCCGGGTCTTCAAATTCCATTCCTATAGAATAAACAGTTCCTCCTTTTTGCCACTCCCTTGGAGATTATTTGGAGCTCCTCTATGAAGGAGCCGTATTGACCAGCAATATTCACTATGAAGTTGCTCGAACTACTGATTGATATAATAAAATACTAGCAAGTATAGCAAGGAATGTGACTTTTCCTGGTATCTCATTTCAACTATAAAACCTCAAGAAAAGTTTCTAAACACATCCCCATAATATTTACCAAGAGGTGACCAAACTGGTCCTTCAACTAGCAGTCCTTACCACTCATCTTTAGGCTATACATGATAAGGCTAAAGATTCATGATCAAAATACTTAAAAAAAAAAATTCATAAGTATAGAGAACACTGTTTTCTCATTTCATCTCCAAAGTATAGGGAAGTAAAATGCCTCTCCTCTGTCAAGTCAAGTGGGGGTGGAGGGGTCCAAGTTTGTCTTTACTTATAGAGACTAAAGAGTTATAAGAAGGGGACTGTGGCATTGCATTTCTGCAGAATGCAGACTGTCCCATCTCAAAATATCTATGTTGTAGAGGATAGTCCAACTTCTAGAGAGAAGTGAGAGTGTCTCTGAGAAAAATCTGATGCATGTCCTTTGGATTCCAGGTGTAAATATATAAAGTCTGAAGATGGGAAGTAAAAAAAAAAAGAGGACAGTTACTGAGCAAGTGGCACTTTTGCTACTGACAAGTCACAGATACGTGGTATTTCGCATCGCCCAGGTAGACAAAAAAGTCGGTGGCCAGACTATCAGCATTCCTGTTTTGCAAGGAATGTTGACTACCACCACAGTAAATGGACATTCACTGTCACAGGCTATAGATACACAAGATACGAAAGTAAGGAAGGGAAAAAAGCTAGAGCATTCACAAAAGGTTATGCACGGAGTGCAGCTCCCATTACAGACATGGCAAGAAGACTGCCCTCAGGAGGCTCTACAGTGAACTTGAGGACATGATAGCCAGCTAGTGAAAGCCAAGAGAGCACTACAAAAAGCATCAAGCAAAGAAGTACGCAGAACACTAAGGAAAAAGAAATTTTGCTTTTCTTCTTTAAATGTCTCCCCACTCCCTCTTTGGAAGACCCAGAAGAGGCAGAGTGAGCATGGAAGGAGAAATGGAAGCACAAATTGAGGCAGAATAAGGTAAGCAAAGGGGAGTTCCTCTTTTCCACTGTAGGTTATTAAGTCTGTGGTCAGGACTGAATCAGATGCAAAGAGAACAGGGAATTGGATGTTTTTAGTTTAGACTGGGCGGTATTTTAATTTCTGAAAATGAGACCATTCCTACAGATGAAAATAACCAGAAAGTAATGGGACCAACCCAAGAGGTTGGAAAGAAAAATTAAACAATTTTGATTGAAGCAAGCATAAAGCAAAAGGTTCCTCACTAGATGCTACTAAAATCAATCCACTCAACAAACCAGTTATACACAGTCTTTAGGCATCAGATTTGAGAGGAGAACTTAATGATCTAGGAAAACATTCACGAAATGGAAAATGTGAAGTGAAAAAAAAAACACATGATGAAAACTGTATATGCAATAGGATTCAATTTTTGTTATATTACATAAAGGATGAGATTATATTAAAATATAAGAGAAATAAAATGTTTTTATTTCTCAGGGTAGTGAAATTTTTATAAATTTTCCCAAAAATGATAATACTTTTATCATCAGAAAAAATATACTGCTCAAAATTTTGCAAGTACCCTTGTGAAAAAAATATGACATTTTTTACCATTACAATCAAAATCAACTTCTATCATTTTTTTAGTGTCATTAGTATTATTCCAAATTTTGTAGCCAAAAGCAGTTGCCTTAACAATATCAAATGATGAGAACTACAAAAATGCTTGAATTTCAGGGCCAGAAACAAACTGGCAGATACAGTGTTCGCTCAAGAACATCAAACAAGGGGCGCCTGGGTGGCTCAGTGGGTTGGGCCGCTGCCTTCGGCTCAGGTCATGATCTCGGGGTCCTGGGATCGAGTCCCGCATCGGGCTCTCTGCTCAGCAGGAAGCCTGCTTCCCTCTCTCTCTCTCTGCTTGCCTCTCTGTCTGCTTGTGATCTCTGTCAAATAAATAAATAAAATCTTTAAAAAAAAAAAGAACATCAAACAAGCTCTCTACAAGACAGTAGTAACATGGCAGGCCAATGCTACAAGAATATAGCTCAATGTCTCCTCTCAGTGGGGTCACCAGATACCTCAAAATTCTCCTTACCCACCATATCTCAGCAAAACATCAAACCACAGCAAAATAGCCATCTAAAATCTTCAAGATGCTCTTTGCTCTAAAATATAGAAAAAGTTCATCAAACTCTAAAGTCACCATCAGAAGTCCAAATTTTCCAGATTAACCTTCAATATAAAAATTTTAATTCAATGCTGTATAGACTCTAATTTGGCCCCACCGTGTCTCTCACTTCCTTCCTAAACACCTTAGCTGTGTGTTGGAAATCATGGTCCACAGCAGCAATATAGGCAAGTGTTAACATCTGGAAAACCAGCTAGAACCAAGTTTACCAGAATTCAAATCCAGCCCTGTCACTTACACCTGCGTGACCCTAAGCAAATTGCTTAACTTCTCCATTTCCTTATTCATAAAAAACAACTAATAATAGTGCCTATACTATAGGATTATTGTATCATGTGAGTTAATATGCGTTTATAAGCTAGAACATTTGTTTCTGCCACATAGTGCTTAATAGTTCATTTATTCTGACTTGAAAACCCACCTATACCCTCAACCTAAAACCTCACCTGCCTATCCCCTGAGGACATGGCTCTTACTGCCCTCAGGAAAGGCTATTTTTTCCACCCGTACAAGTCATTGCCTCCAGGTGAGTTTTCTTTTTTGCTCCCTAGTGCAGTTTCCAACCTGTGTCTTCTCATTCTCTCCCAAAGATCCCATCTTCCTAGAAGCACATGTCATCAGACCTTACCACCCCTCAAAATTCTTTATTGCTCTCCTTGTCACACTTAAAATTGATCTCACTTACAATCTACAGGGTCCCCTTCACCACTACTTCTACCAGCATTCTTGGCAACTTCAAATCCCTTAAGTGGGTCTTCAACCCAGACATCTAGCCTGCGATCCAAACTCGTATATTTAACAATCAACTTGACATCTTTATTAGGATATCCAATGTATAGCAACTGCAACAGAGCCAAAATAGAATTATTGCTCTCCTTTCCCCAAAAATCCATTTCTCCTCTAAGTTTCAAACCCAAGAATCTACTTAATTCTCTTTTCTTCATACCCTTTATCTGCAAGTCCTAACAGCTCTATCTCCAAAAGTTACCCCAAATCTACTGCTCGCCATGTGCCCCGCTACTGTTTAGTCCAAGCCACATCCATCTCTTCTCTGGAACACATTAACAGCTTCTCACTGGTCTCCCACTTCCATAAATTCTTGTAACACAGTTCACCCTCTACATAGCAAACACTTATCTTTCTACAGTGTAAGTCAGATCACGTCAGGTTTCCTCCTAAAATTCTCTAAAGCTTTCCCACTAAAATGAAAGTTCAAAATTTCTATTCTTGATTACAAGGCCCTAAATGATCTGGCCCCTGCCCTTCTCCAAGACATTTTCTCCATCCTCTTTTTTATTTGTTGTACCTGGCTATATTGCTCTTCCTACCATTCAACTAACATGCCAGTTTATTTTTCAAGGATTTTGTCATTGTTTTTGCTTAAAATTCTCTTCTCTCAGATCTTCTCATAGCTCACTTCTCAGTCAGTATTCAGGTCTCAGCTCCAATGTCTCCTCCCAACCAAGGCCAATTATTATCAAGCATACTGTTGCACATTCTGCACAGTAATAATCAATATCTGAAATTGCTATTTTTATGTTTATTGTCTCTATCCTCACCCAATGTTATCTCCTTCAAAGTGGAAACCCTTATCTTGCTTACATCTACAAAGAGTACCTAACTTACCATGGTTTGACACAATTTTCCAACTTTTCATTGCTACAAAAGACATACACATTCAGTAGAAACTGTACTTTGAATTTTGAATTTTGATCTTTTCCCAGGTTAGTATTAAGCAGCATGATACTCTCTCATGATGCTGGGCAGCTGTAGAAAGCTGCAACTCCCAGTCAGCCACGTGACCACAACAAACATAAATAACCAACACACTTAGGACTGCTCTGTTTTTCACTTTCATATGTCATATGAATGACATATGAAAGTGTCACTTTCATAAGTCATATGAAATATTCAACACATTATTACAAAACAGGCTTTGTGTTAGTTGATTTTGCCCAACTTTAGGCTAATGTAAGTCTTCTGTACACGTTTAAGGTAGTCCAGGCTAAGCTATGATGCTCGTAAGTTAGGTGTATTAAATGCATTTTCAACTTAATGATATTTTCAATGTATGATGGCTTTATCAGGAGGTAACCCCTTCATAACTTGAGGAAGATCTATATATCCTCCACACCCAGAGCACCCTTCCTGGAACACCAATGGCAATCAAATATTTTTTGACAGACTGACTAAAGTTTCCATAACAATAATCAAGAGTATACTATGTTTTCTCCTCTGGTGTTGAGAACCACTTATGACATGCCTACTGATGTACTAAGCACTTCACAGAGGACAAAAAGAGATAAAGTCTATCTTTGTTCTTAAATAATTCAAAATCCATTTGAGCAGGAAGGAAAAAAACAACATAAACCCATGACACTAGAGACCACTACTGAGGCACTAGGGGGATCCCAGGATCTCAGGGGTCCCAGGATCGAGCCCCACATCGGGCTCCCTGCTCAACAGGAGTCTGCTTCTCCCTCTCCCTCTGCCTCTCTCCCCAGCTTATACTCTCTCTCTCTCAAATAAATAAATAAAATCTTTAAAAAAATAAATACAAAATAAAGACTACTATTTACAAAGCAATCTATCATACACCATGTATTATACTTACCTATGTGAATACAGTAGCATTAGTCAGTAAAGGCACCCTTAGGAGAGAAGAATTCTATAAGGTATATATTGTTAATATCTTTTACAGATGAGGAAATTGACATACAGCCAACTTAAACAATTTACTCAAGGTTAAAAATGAGGAAATGAGTCTGGTTCAATCAAGTCTCTTAATGCCACAGCCCATTCTCAAAGGAAATTGTGTCTGCCAATTCCTTGTAACAGAGAGCTAGCTACTATGAAAGGTATATCTAACAGAAGTACGATTGGAGAATAGAGAAGTCAAGGACACCTAAAAGTCTATAAATCCACCAATATTAAATGTTCAAAATGCCTGGGGTTTTGGATCTTGAAAGATAAAACAGATCGTCAGTCTCCTAAGAAAAAACACAGCCTATTAGCCACAGAACATCAGGATCCATGTAGACACACAAGGAAAAGATAGGCAGTTAACTAAGGGATTTAACATTTATCCAAACTGTATTCTCAGAAATGGAATATTTTAGGGCACTTTCCATAGAAGCCTCCTACTTCACTTAGATCCAAGCTGGCCTCTCTGAATGACTTAGTTATTAACTAACTGTGTAGGAAAATGTATGTGTGTATGTGTGAACATGCAGGCATGTGTGCATACTCTGTCCTTAGATGTGTGGAGAAGCAGATGTCAATAAAGCTTTGCAATTAACATCTGATGAAAACTGATGAAATCTATGGGAGGGACTTTTTTTTTTAGTGGAATGAGTATGAAAATTGGAAAAGATTAGAGAGAGTAAGTATGGAGGATAAGAAAAAAAAGCAAATAAACCAATAGGATTATGTTAAAGATTAAGAAATTGGAAAGATCACGAGACTTAGATTATTAGGAAGAGTTTACATAGATCATGGAACTTACATTATTAGGAAGAGCTTACATTACTATTTTGGAAAATAGGAGTCATTTTTCTGTCTTACAAAGTGAGCTATTGTGATTACAATGGCTACAGAAGTAGACCACTCCAATACCTTGTACATAATGTGTTCATCCTCCATTTTTGGCATGTTTCAGAGAGCCATCAGATCTGCAAGACTCTCTTAACTGAACCAAATTCCTCAAGGCCAAAACCCATACCTGATTCACCTTGGATTTCCCAGTGCCTAACAAAGTGTCTGCATTGCACTTGATTTTAGTGGGATTCAATAACTCATGATTGGGACTACTGAAATATATTGAACTGATCTGAGCCAAACTGAATTGGAATGATCAGCAATGGCAGCCATGCACTGTCTTCACATATTCATTTTCATTCCTCCATTTTAGATTTCAAAAGATACTTAAGTAACTTCTGCCGTATTTACAACAAGCTTGGAGCGATAGCTTTTGTTCTACACTTT
This sequence comes from Enhydra lutris kenyoni, assembly GCF_002288905.1. Taxonomy (NCBI): domain Eukaryota; kingdom Metazoa; phylum Chordata; class Mammalia; order Carnivora; family Mustelidae; genus Enhydra; species Enhydra lutris. The sequence goes on along the minus strand of NW_019154168.1, from coordinate 1,062,922 downwards.
TAGTGGTGCTTTATAAAGAAGATGTAATGTACTCAGCAGAAGTCTAGTTCACTTTACACATAATGGGACTGAGTCATGGAGAGTTGCCACATTAGTTTCCCACAGGTCACTTTTACACCACTGCCACCTCACAGTGAGCCAATGGAATAGAAAAGAGCTGAACTCAAAGTCCAAAAGTATTACTTTCATCACCAAAGTTCATTTAAAAGATTCAATTATAAAAGGGAAATTATGTAATGTGCAAATAAACCTACTTGGTAGTACCAAAAAAAAAAAAAAATGATGAAGATGACTGCTTTTGAAAACAGAAATTCCTTTTACTGCATTCTTTTTTCAGGTAAATAGACAGCATGGTTCTCATCAGAATGTACAGAAATTAACTCAAATATATAAGTATCTGTTTTTGCATATGAGGAAATCTGATGATTTTGAAGGATATTCATATTCCGTTATATCTACCTCTGTAATTGTTTTTAATAGCTAATATTTGGAGGATTCTGCCTGTCAAAAACAGTAACTAGGACTATTAGTCATCTTCAATACCCCACTTAACTCCTACCACAGATTTTCTAAATTCATCTGTCACCCCACCACTCCATTTCACAGTAAACCAACTTGTGAAAAAGACAAAAAAGTGTTTATTTTACCAGTTCAGTCAAGTTTGTTTTCTAAACAGGTTTTTTTAAAAAGTGAAGTTTGTTTTCAGAATTGTTTGTTTCAGACTGTTGGTACCATTAAATACTCAGAAACTGGTTTTTGAATGCTAACAAAACTATAAAGGTTTCAGCAGCTAATACTGTATAAATAAGAAAAACCTAATTGTTAAGCAAGGTCTAAAAAAGAGTCACAAATTAATTTTTTTATTTAATCATGATAATTAAATTTTAAAAATATGTCAAATGACTTGCTCATAGACTCTAAAAAGGATAAATTAATTAAAAAATTTAATTTAACAAAGGAACTCTGTCACCTCAATCAAATCTATTAATTATTTCACATTAGATATGGAAATAGTGAGATGTTTTCTTAGAGCTTATATATATGTGTATGTGTTGTTCAATCACTTTTGGGGTCTTAGTAAATACTCTGTTAGTATTAGTAGAACTGTGCTTGAGTTAATGATATACCAAGAGATATATTTAGGAGGTTTAAGGATTAACAAGTCTGTCAGCTCACCTTGCCAGGTAAGCAGTTGGAAATCAATAAGTATTCCCATGTCCTTAAAGATAAACAGGAAAGGAATGTCATTCCATTAGTATACATACCAAAAGAGGACAAAGATTAAAAAAAACAATTTATTCAACCTAGTCAAGAAAGCATAATTATCTCAACCTTGACTTTCATAACTCATTGTATTCATAAAGACAAACTAAGACTTCCATTCTATCTTATAAATATAATGCTGATAACTCCAACTGGTAATATTAAGGTCAATATTATCTAATATAAATGTACTCTTATTTTCCCTTTTATTCATCTTTACTGAGATACAATTGACAAATAAAATCATAACATATGTAAAGTGTACATTGTGATCATCTGATATATGGGCACACTTTTTTTTTTTTAAGATTTTTGCTTATTTATTTCAGAAAGAGAGCAGAAGCTGGGAAGACAGGTAGAGGGAGAGGGAGAAGCAGACTCCCTGTGAGCAGGGAGCCTGATGTGGGACTCGATCCCAGAATCCTGAGATCAGGACCTGAGCAGAAAGCACACGCTTAACTGACTGAGCCACCCAGGCACCCCCCATGTGCACACTTCCAAAGGATTCCCCCATCAAGTTAATTGAGGCATTCAACACCACACATTTGCCCTTTTTTCCCTTGATGAGAACTTTCAAGTTCTACTCTCTAAGCAAATTTCAGCTACACAATATAGTGTTACCAACTACAGTCACCCTGTAATACATTAAATCTCTGGACCTTATACATCTTATAGCTGAAAGTTACTAACCTCTCCCTATATCTCTGCTCAAGAAACAAATTTTTGCAAGTTAATGAATACAAGTAACATTCACTGAGGCCTGCAATATGCCAAGCATTATTCTGAGTATTATTAATATGCCAATTAAATCCCATACAATCCTATGAGAGATTAGTACTCTTATTATCTCTACTTACAGAGAAACCAAGATGATGGTAGAGGGGTTTTTTGGCTTTCATTTTTTAAAGGTTTACTTAATTATTTATGAGAGAGGACCCATGTGCGAAAGAGAGGGGAGTGAGGATGGGGCAGAGGGACAGGGAGAATCTAAAGTAGACTCCCCACTGAGCACAGAGCCTGGTGCACAGCTTGACACAGGGCTCAATCCCACAAACCTGAGATCATGACCTCAGCCAAAACCAAGAATCACACGCTTAACCCACTGGGCCACCCAGGTGCCTCAAAGGTGGTAGAGTTTTATAAACAAGAGCTCACCAGGGAAAGTATTCCTGTCTTAAGGTGATTAGAAAAGAAATTGTGGTTATTCACTGTTAATTTTTACCTAGAAGAGGAAAAATAGAAATGTATAGAGATATAGATGGACAGAGAGAAAAAAAAAAAAAAGAGGTAGTAGGAAGAGGAAGGAGAAAGGAAACACTAAAAAAGAAGAAAGAATCTAACATCTCCCAAACAATACTAAAGGCAAGGCATTTACAACATTCATATAATCTTAACAACTCTATAAGATGGATATTAACTCTATTTTACAGATGACAAAACCAAGATTCATAAAGTTTAAGAGGTTGTCCTAGAATTTTGAACTCAAAACTTTGTGACACTAAAGTCCATGCTCTTTTCAATAAGCAGTGCTGCAAAGAACAATAAAATTAAGGCAGGTTCGGGGGGGAAGGGAAAAGACAAAATTTATAAGGAACATGAAGCTAGAAAAAAAGAGATCAAGCAGTGTTTAGAAGTTCCTGTATAGATACTGGGATAAGACAAGGCACTATTGCCATAGATCCTGATGCTTTTAACTGACAGTGCAGGGCTTCTGGGAACCACAATGGCTACTCAATTCACCTTGATTCCCTCACACATTCTTCTTCTTCCCATCCCTTCTCACTGTCAGTGAAGCTGCCGTGAGAAATACCACTTGCCAATTCACCTAGATGTGCCAGTCCCATACTGAGTGATTACAGTGGACACCAATGATTTGGCCTAGCCCAACACACAGTCTATGGGCTGCTTCATCAAAATTGAGATGCTAAGCTGACATTGTGTGTACATTACATGACACAGCAGAAGCTACCAGAAAAGAACCATTTTCATATTAACACATAGGTAAACATAGTTCAGGAGTGACCAAACCTTTCCATTTCAAAGCGACAATCAAGAAAGCCGCTCAAAACTTCAAAGTTTCTTGACAAGCTCATATATCCTTTTTAACTAAAATGTCATTTCGACATGTTTTCATATGGACAATCTTTTCATCAACTGATATTAGAAAACAAATATCAGGGCGCCTGGGTGGCTCAGTTGGTTGGGCGACTGCCTTCAGCTCAGGTCATGATCCCAGAGTCCTGGGATCGAGTCCCGCATCGGGCTCCCTGCTCCATGGGGAATCTGCTTCTCTCTCTGACCTTCTCCTCTCTCATGCTCTCTCTCACTGTCTCTCTGTCAAATAAATAAATAAAATCTTTTAAAAAAAAAAAAGAAAAGAAAAATATCAATTTGTCTATTAATATATTTCATACATTAGCCAGATTCATCAACTCCTTAGTGGATTTTTTTTTTCATTTAAAGTATACAATTTAATGACTTTTAGCATATTTAGAGTTGTACATCTATTATTATAGTCAATTAAAAATTTTTCATCACCTCAGAAAGAAACCCTGTACCTCTTAGCTTTCACACACTGCCCCCACCTCACAACTCCCTTTTCCCTTAACCCCAGCCAAGCAGTATATGTCCTTTGTGACTGTTTTTTTTTTCCACTTAGCACAGTGTTTTAAAATTTCACTAAATTTTATTTTCATTCTGTATTTCCTTGAGCTAGAGAGAAGAAACAGGTTAAGGAAAATGTTAAATGCTAGTAGAATTATAAATGACCCCCAAAGCTGAAGCTACATCAAGCTTTTGTTTATAAACTTAGAAACACATATCTTCTGTTTCTCCTTCATTTATCTTGAACCCAGTTTTGTTTTTTTTTTTAATTTTATTTTTTATAAACATATATTTTTATCCCCAAGGATACAGGTCTGTGAATCGCCAGGTTTACACACTTCACAGCACTCCTTAGTGGATTTTATGTTTTAATGAGTGTGTGTGTGTGTGTGTGTGTGTGTGTGTTTCATGTCAATCCCATAACAAAATCACAGCTTCTTTTTTTTTTTTTAAGATTTTTTTTTTTTTTAAGATTTTATTTATTTGATAGAGAGAGAGAGATCACTAGTAGGCAGAGAGGCAGGCAGAGAGAGAGAGGGGAGAAGCAGGCTCCCTGCGGAGCATAGAGCCCGACGCGGGGCTCGATCCCAGTACCCTGGGATCATGACCTGGAGCCGAAGGCAGAGGCTTTAACCCACTGAGCCACCCAGGCGCCCCCTTTTTTTTAAGATTTTATTTATTTATTTGACAGACAGAGATCACAAGTAGGCAGAGAGGCAGGCAGAGAGTGAGAGGGAAGGGCTCCCCGCTGAGCAGAGAGCCCAATGCGGGGCTCAATCCCAGGACCCTGAGATCATGACCTGAGCCGAAGGCAGAGGCTTTAACCCACTGAGCCACCCAGGCACCCCAAAATCACAGCTTCTTGACCTCAAGTGAAATCTGTCTCAAAATATACTGGGGTCACCAGGCTCACATGGAGTAAGGGAGAAAATTAGACAACTAACCTGGCCAAAGGCCTAGATGACATGAAAGTGAAGTGAGGTCCAGAAGTAACACAGGCTTGATCAAGGGCTAGCGTGTATATAAAAGTGGATTCAAGTAGCCTACATGAGTTGAAGGAAACCTCACTTGAATAAAAAACGGGACAAGTCTCCTCCTCTACAGAAAGAAAGCTTTCTGTAATTTCACGTAAGTAAATTTGGACTCAAGATATGGGGAAAGGGATACAAATCAGGAAACTGAGACGTAAGTCAGGCCTGGACAAATAAAATAGGACATTACAGGGAAAGCTTTGACCCCAAAAGCAGAGGCACAGAAGACTGAAGCGGTAAAACAGAGTTCAGACCAATCATCTGGTGGGGCAAACTATGCTGTTTTGATTTACTTGTGGCCTTATTTAGGACTGACCCAGAAACTAAGAGATACTAAGCAGAGAAAATAATGATAATAAAAATGACAGTAGTATCTACTCTTCACAAAACATTTACTAAGTGCCAATAGTACAAGGGTTTTATATACATTTCTTTTTAATTTTTATAACAAACATACAAGCGTGGTGATTCCTCTTATTGAGCCCCTGTAGACTTTGAATATAACGATATTTATTCAGCTCTTATAGATATTGAATATAAAAATATTTTCCCTTATAATGGTCTTTAAAAGGGGATGAAAATGGGGTGCCTGGGTGGCTCAGTGGGTTAAAGCCTCTGCCTTCGGATCAGGTCATGATCCCAGGGACCTGGGATCGAGCCCCGCATTGGGCTCTCTGCTCAGCAAGTAGCTTACTTCCCTTCCTCTCTCTCTGCCTGCCTCTCTGACTACTAATAAAATAAAAGGGGATGAAATTCTGGAACATGGTTAGAGACATGGTTAGAGATCATCTTCATCAGTGTTAACTGATTTGTACTGACTCATCCTCACTAATATCCACTTGCTGCTTCTGTATTTGTTGTAACTGTAAAGTTTATATTTAAAAGCAGCCAACCTAATAAGCCCAACCAGGGATAAAACTCACAATCTTGGCCTTCTAAGCATCACACTGAAATCAACTGAACATATAGCCTAACAATACCCATAGCACTCAGCAACATAGAATTTCTCTATGCCTAGGGCACCTGCGTGGCTCAGTGGGTTGGGCCTCTGCCTTCAGCTTGGGTCATGATCTCAGGGTCCTGGATCGAGCCCCATGTCAGGCTCTCTGCTTGGCAGGGAACCTGCTTCCCCCTCTCTCTCTGCCTGCCTCTCTGCCTACTTGTGATCTCTCTGTCAAATAAATAAAATCTTTAAAAAAAAAAAAAGAATTTCTTTATGCCTATTTTTATTTTTATTTTTTTAATATGCCTATTTTTAAATAGAATGGGGTAGAATCTTACTATTGAAACACAGAAAAAAAGGCAACAAAATTGAAGCAAAACATGTGCAAATTTAGAAGTGTGAAATTATCAGAAGTCTTTGAGTTACTCTATTTTGAAAGCTGTAGTCATAGAACACAAGATAAATAAAATTATGACTGGCTATACCAAGTTAATACAAAATTAAGAATCAAAGATAACTAAAGAAACCCTATACTCTGAGACAAGAATTGCATTTGCTACAAAGGTCCAATTACACTATGTAACAAAATAGATAAGAATATAATTAAGGACAGATGGAATTTGTTGCCAATCTAAGGCAAAGTTGGTTAACTAAAATTCTAAAGTATCATACTGTATTGTCTAAATTGAGACTTGACAATGTCACAGATGTCACGTTTGGATTAAAGAATCTTAAATGGCAGGCCAAATAACCAGGAATGAAATCTGTAATCTCAGGAGTTTCTTTGTTGTTGTTGTTGTTTAAAGATTTTATTTATTTATTTGACAGAGATCACAAGTAGCCAGAGAGGCAGGCAGAGAGAGAGGAGGAAGCAGGCTCCCTGCCGAGCAGAGAGCCCGATGCAGGACTCGATCCCAGGATCCTGGGATCATGACCTGAGCCGAAGGCAGAGGCTTAACCCACTGAGCCACCCAGGCGCCCTTGTAATCTCAGGTTTAATCAGCCATTGACAACTTCCATTTTAGGGCAGGACAGATACAGACTAGTTGGCCAACAAGCTGCTCAAACAAGTGTTTTGTATTCAACCAAGGTGAACAAAAGCAATATAAGCACTTTAGAAATGCACTAATTTTCAAGGAACATGGAATGGTTATGGACCTGTGTTTGGTTGACCATCAGTGGCTTAGACCAATGTGTTGAATGAATATCTATATTATCCTAATACATTATATCTTGTTGTAGATATAGTTTAAATTTTTAAAATTATAAATAAAGGTATCTTTTTCTAAAAAGCATCCTCAATGTCATCACATTTAACCATATACTGTGGGTGGGCAGTGCCACCATCCCCCCTTCAATTCCAGGAAATGGTCATTTGTAGAGTCTGCTTATCAGTGGAAATGAAAACATTACAGGAATCATAAAGCACAGCAAACTCGTAGAAAAATGAAATTAAGATCCTTACTGGACAATAAAAGTCTGTCAATTAAATTACTTTTTGAAATATGGAATTTAATATATATTGAGTTAACCATTGATATATAGTAGATGACACATAATATGCAGCAAGTTATTCAAAATGCCCTTATCTGATATAAAGACATGGAAAAATTCTTATGCTCTACTCTAAAATGGTAAACATCAGGCTATAAAAGTATATCCACATTACAATAATTTTTTAAAATTTATAAAACAGACTAAAAAAAAATCAAAATGCTAATAGTAACTAGATCAGGGTGATGAACTGTGATTGATTGTTTTTCTCGTCTTTTCCTGGATACTTTTTCTAATGTGATTATATTATTTCAATAACAGAAAAAAATTGGGCACCTGGCTGGCTCAGTCAGAGGAACATCCACTCCTGATCTCTTATTTGTGAGTTTGAGCCCCACGTGGCATGTAGAGGTTACCAAAATAAATAAATAAATAAACTTTAAAAATAAAGAAGAAAGTAATAATAAGTCAAATAGAAGTGACTTATGAAATGAAAAGCTGATCTGAAGGTTCTTAGACTAGACCTGCAAGATCTATTTCCTGCTTCTAATTATCAGTCTTCTTTAAAATGCTTTCAGCTAAATCTTGACATAGCTCTGTCAATGAATACTGCAAGCACATTGCCCCATCAGCTCTAGGTACTAGAAAAAATTCTATAGAAAATGTAGACTTTAAAAATTCTGTGTTTTTAGTTTTTTCCCATTTTCTCCTTGTAACACTCTTTAATCCATACCCTGGTTTAGTGTGTTGTTGCCAAGACTGACAAAAGGAAGCAAGGAAAGCATTAAAAACATTTTCAAAACCCTAGTGCAAGCCAATTCAAGTATTCACATTTTTATTAATCAATTTAGTCACCATCCTCTTATATTAGGTTAAACAACTAGTAGAAAATATAACTCAATACTATTGTTAATCTCACAAAGTATATGATAGTAACTTTACAAAATACTAAAAACCATACCAACTAGAAGTCTGTATGGGAAGAGAAAGGAAAAAGCTAAACTGGTGAATTTTAGTAAACTATAAAAGAAGGAATTTATTAAGTTAGAGCAAAACGGTATGAAAGGAACATTTTGAAAACAAAATAAAAACATGAAGGTAGGTAAGGTAAGGTTTTTAGAAGTGTTTATATACATTTTCTATCATTCATAGCAGTGCAAGTAATAGACACACTCAAAAAGCAAGAGAGCAGACACAAACACCTATAAAGCACTTTACTAACTCAAGTTACAGATCACACATTAGAGAATGACTAATCCAATTGCTAGCATTTGAAATATAACCAACAGGTCCATTGTTGGTTATATCAAACTCATGTCTAATAATAATATTGTATGTGTTGTGTAAAAACCATTTTCCAAATGCTTTCATGTGGCTGGCTCTTTTGATCCTTTTTCAAGTCCACCGAGGTAAGTAGATAACTACTTACTAAAAGCCAAGTTTATCAGTGGTTAAGAATCCAAAATAAAACAATTTTCTAACCATCTCATATTCATTCTATTATATCACATTGCCTCCAAGTTATGTGATTCCAGTACACAGTGGATATTTATATTTATATAATGAATGAATTTTTATCTAAAAAATTAGTAAGATTAGAAAGAATACAAATGAGGGTAGAGATGGCCTATGTCTCATTATCCCATGTGATCAATATACCACATCATAATAATTAACTATAGCTTGACCTCTCCAAAGTTTCATGTTCTTGCTTGCTGATGGAAAAAGTCTCTCTCAGGGTGCCTAGGTGGTTCAGGCAGTTAAGCATCTGCCTTCAGCTCAGGTCATGATCCCTGGATACTGGAATGGAGCTACACATCAGGCTCCCTGCTCTGCCAGGAGTCTGCTTGTCCCTCTCTGTCCGCCCTGCTCAGTCTCTCTGTCTCTCTCTCTCTTTCAAATAAATAAAATCTAGAAAGAAAGAAAGAGAGAGGAAGGAAGGAAGGAAGGAAGGAAGGAAGGAAGGAAGGAAAGGAAAGAAAAGAAAAAGGCTCTCATTTAGAACAACTCCAAAATGACTACGTAACTATGTCAAAGAATATGGGTATATACTCTGAAAAAAAAAATACGTCCTTCATCATATTCAGAAAACTACAAACTCATCATGCCTAAGTGACAGACACAGCTCCCCAAAGTTGAGAATAATGTCAAATCCAATTTCAAAAACTAATATTTTACTACACTCTTAAGAGATCCATAGTGCCAGGGCGCCTGGGTGGCTCAGTGGTTTAAGCCGCTGCCTTCGGCTCAGGTCATGATCTCAGGGTCCTGGGATCGAGTCCCACATCGGGCTCTCTGCTCAGCAGGGAGCCTGCTTCCCTCCCTCTCTCTGCCTGCCTCTCTGTCTACTTGTGATCTCTCTCTGTCAAATAAATAAATAAAATCTTTAAAAAAAAAAAAAAAAGAGAGATCCATAGTGCCGTCCTTGATTTAGCCCCTGCTTGGGCTCATGATGGGACACAACCAAGTCTGAACAATTTTCTTATTTCCTTGCTCTTACTGAAGATGCTGATAGGGGTGAACAGTCACCCAAGTAGACTCACCATGGGGTTAAATCCTGAAAGACCGTCACTCCAATCTAGACAGGTAGATATCTGCTTGTTTCAATATCAAAACCACAATGTCCTTCAAATGTTCTTGTATAATAATGCTATCAATATGTTAGCACCTTCTTTAACTTTTTTAAAGATATTATTTATTATTTGAGAGAGAGTGTGTGTGTGCACCTGCAAAGGAGGTAGAAGGCGGGGGTGGAGAAGAATCTCAAGCAGACTCTGCACTCAGCGCCAACCCTGAAATCATGACTGGAGAACCAAACCAAGAATCAGATGTTTAACTGACTAGGCCACCCAGGCACCCCAAACACCTTCTTTAAAAAAGCATTAAATATTCTCTGAGTTTGGGGAACATTTCAAGCTGAACAGTGAAAAATCACACTGTATACATCTCTCTCATTGCAAGTTTAGCGGGAGAGAGAGAAGAGTCATGTAAAGAAGATCTATGGCCCCAAACGGCAGAAATTTCTGTGCATGGGAATAGTTTAGAAAGGCTTCATGTAGAGTTGAGATTTAGGACTTTTGTTGGATGACAGGCCTCAGTTATGGTCAAAATGTGTTGTATTCTTTATCTCCTTCTAAAATAAGGAGGGGAAGGACTAAGATATTATTTAAAAGCTTAAGAATCAAAAAAAAAAAGAAAAGAAAAAAGAAAAAGAATCACCTATCATGTGAAGTATTACCTAAAAGAAGGTCTTTTTAAAACCACTCAGATTTCTACTTCTATCACCAATTCCAGGTCTTAATATATATCTCACCCCCACATGACTCCACCCTACCTCTACCCTACCCCCACTTCAGCCATCTTGCTCATAGCAAGCCTGCCATTATTACTGGAATGTGCTATAATCTTTAAGTATGTTGGAGTAAAAAGAAAAAAAAAAAGTTTTAAGAACAAAGGGGAAGGATGGGGGGAAAGGCTATATGCCTAGCATTCACAAAATGCTCCCATCTCCATGTTGAACATTATTTCCAAATTAGACTATACACACATGATACTTAAGTGGTTGTCATTAAAGCATTACTGTGCTACCTGTGAATGTTGAAAGCAGTCCATATTATTTTTATCACCCAGTTCTGGCATTTCTTCACATTAAATCCAAAATATAGACCTGTATTTCTGTTCCAGGGGTCCTTCACTCTGTGTCTCTGAGAGGTCCTTTTTAGAATCACTGTCCTGGTTCCAAGATTGGGGCCATCATAAAGCAAAAATAATGGGTGCGCTTGGGTGGCTCAGTGGGTTAAAGCCTCTGCCTTCGGCTCAGGTCATGATCCCAGGATCCTGGGATCGAGCCCCACATCGGGCTCTCTGCTTAGCAGGGAGCCTGCTTCCTCCTCTCTCTCTCTCTGCCTGCCTCTTTGTCTACTTGTGATCTCTGTCTGCCAAATAAATAAATAAAATCTTAAAAAAAAAAAAAAAGCAAAAATAATGGGCACTTAAGAGTGAGGAAACTCATCTAAATGCCAAGTTAACTTTTATAAGGAGTACTTAAGGGATTAAAACTATAGTTTTTAAAACGTAAATTTAGGGGATCTGGATGGCTCAGTTGTTAGGAGTCTGCCTGCTCAGGTCATGATCCCAGCCTCCTGGGATGCTTCTCCCTCTCCCGCTACCCATGCTTGTGATCCTTCTCTCCCTGTGTCACTCTCTGTCAAATAAATAAAAAATAAATAAATAAATAAATAAATAAATAAAATGTAAATTTATTCTATTTCTAGGACGTCTGCCAGAAAAACATGAAGACCTAGAAAATCCACAATACTAATCAACACGAAACTTGAGCTGCTAGCTGTGAGACCTCAAGCAATTTCCTCAACTTCTCTGAGACCTATTGTCTAAACTGTCACAAAGAAGGAGCCTTAACCAGCTAGTCCCTCCAGGTCCTTTCCATTTTAAAATCTATTTTTTTCAATAATTACAGAGGTACTAAAAATCATCTTTAATATATAAATGTCTGATAATTTCTAAAAACAAAGGACAAAGGAACCTCATATATAATTCTTAAACTGAAATTCAGAAACATCTCATAATAATTGTAGGGTGTCATGAAAATTGTCCCTTTGCTTGGCTGTCATTTGCTTCAAATAAAGCCTGAGCCACAGGAAAACTATTTTAACACTCTGAGAAGATTAAATAGTTAATCCACTGGGAAACCAAGCTGAAAGACAGAATTCACAAATCCGCCTTCCAGAGAGAAGCACTGAAAATAACAAACAAATTTGTTTCATTTTGGATAAAATTATTCTAATGATACACTGTACACAAATACTTTTTATTATCTGGCATCCATTTTCATTCCTGTTTTCCTTCCTAATCTGAAGCTGAGATGAAGGTTATATCTAACATTAGCAGAAAACAACCATTTTTAAGTCAGAGTCACACAAATGGGTTGTAACAAATCTTGGGGGAAAACATCCATAATAATGCATATTCCAAATTCATGTCTTTGAAGATAAATTGAGAGAACTGGAAGATTGGGCAGATTATGGTATTAACTGCCAAGATAATTTCTGCTTTCATGGCTCCACAAAACTGGAATTTCTAGTGCATCACTCTACCCCATAATTATGCATCAAAATATTAACCAATTAGCAGGTAAGACGGTAAGAGCTCAAAGGATAGTAATAATTAGACATGAAACTTGAACTTTCATAGAGTTCCAAACAACAAACAGGTCTATCACACTTCATAAATTCAATAAACCATAGCTGAGGAAAACATATCAGCTCATATTTTGTAAATAAAATAATTTCATTGACTTTCAACTAACATCATGTACTAGCTCTTCTTTCATTTCCCTTACTTCCTAATCCAACTACAAAGACATAAAAGTGGGACATGTATATTTTATCAAGTAGGACATGATATAAATAATATCCCCCTAATGCATAAGCTTTGAAGTTCACTTTTTATTTGAAATACTTTAGAGTCAGGGCACACTTTTCATTTTTTAAATCACTCTTCTTAATGAATCATAGTAACTAAAAACTGCTATTAAAAAAGTAAAGAAGAAGGGGCGCCTGGGTGGCTTAGTGGGTTAAAGCCTCTGCCTTCAGCTCGGGTCATGATCCCAGAGTCCTGGGATCGAGCCGCGCATCAGGCTCTCTGCTTGGCAGGGAGCCTGCTTCCTCCTCTCTCTCTCTCTGCCTGCCTCTCTGCCTACTTGTGATCTCTATCTGTCAAATAAATAAATAAAATCTTTTAAAAATAAATTAATTAATTAATAAAGGATAAATAAAAACTAGAAACAATTATCTTCCATTTCTAGTTCACGCCATTGATTACATTTTGTGTTAGTTCTAACATTTTGTTCATTTAAAGAGACTCGTCTGCTAGGGATGTAAAAGCAGGGACCATGTATGTCATACGTGGTATATATCCTCAGCAGTAGACAAGTGTCCAGCATGGGGTCCTTGGCTGGCTCAGTCTGTAGAGCATGTGACTCTTGATCTCCCTTAGGATTGTAAGCTCAAGGCCCACTTTGGGTGTACAGATCACTTAAAAATAAAATCTTTAAGGGGTGCTGCTGTGGCTCAGTTGGTATGATCTCAGGGTCCTGGGATAGAGCCCCACGTCAAGCTCCACGCTCAGCTGGGAGCCTGCTTCTCTGTCTCCCACGTCTTCTGCCCCTCCCCCCTCTTGCGTGTTCATCTCTCTTTCTCAAATAAATAACATCTTTAATAAATAAGAAAATAAATAAAATCTTTAAGAAAAAAGTGTCCAGCACATAGTAGACACTTAATAGATATTTGTTGCATGAAAAAAGGAATAAACAAATGACCAAACACCAGGAAACCATCTATTTCAATAAAATAAATATCTCTAAAAGCCTCACTTACCTACTTCTGTATTTTCTAAACATTAAATTCTTTCAAATAATTCAAATCACATGTATATAAGCATTTCAGCCTGAAAAGATCCTTATTACATGAAATTAATAAATAAAATGTTTTTGAAAACATTTGGAAATATGTTTAAGAACAGAAATAAGAAATGTTAACTAGACTAAGGTTGCTGATCATTTTGCAATGTATACAAATTTCAAATCATTATGTTGTACACCTGAAGTTAACATGTTATATGTCAACTACACCTCAATTAATGAATTAAATGAATAAAGAACAAAAACAAAATACACAGAAATAGGTAAGATAAGCCTGAGTTTGAGTTCCAGGGCTGGTAATTAGTAGCTAAGAAACCTTGAACAGGTCACCTTGTGCCTTTACGACTCATTTTTTCATCTGTAAAATAGGAATAAGAATATCTGGCCAGCCTACCTCACAGGGTTTTAATGTAGATTAAATAAAATATTGTACATGTGTCTTATAACCAGTGGGAAAAAGCAACCACAAAAGACGAAATGTTTCCTGTTCAGTAACAAGAGTACTCAAAGTAAATAGATTGTTGGGAAAGTCAAGCTTGAAATGTTAAAAACTTCCTTCCTGTCTATATAAAGCCAATAGTTTCACTAACAACAAAATCACATATTTAATAGACTGGATATGCAAAGTTCTTACAACTTGTAATACCTTCACACTGCCACATCAGCATGAGGAAAAAGAAATGTCCAGAAAGTTCACCATGGAAATCAGTGCCAGTGACACACCTAAAACTGACCTTTTGACTGTCCAACCAGTCATAAGCCTACTGAGCAATGCCACTATTTAAAATTGCTTTAGTAAGGTAAAAACACAGCAAACTGAAACCCAATTAGACTACTTTACACACTAATCCAAACTGATTGTCAAGGATATGTACAGTTCTCTGTCAAAGTCAAGCAAAGACATTTTAGCTCACAACCACATAGACAATGACACAAAAACACAATGGTCCTCTCTGTATCTCCATTTTTGTCCAGCTCTTGACATATTCTGCAAGCTAAAGTTCTTGAAAGGGAAAAATCTGGGGGGTGCCTGGGTGGCTCAGTCAGTTAAGCATCTGCCTTTGGCCCAAGTCATAATCCCAAGGTCCCAGGATCAAGCCTCATGTTAGACTCCCTGATACACAGGGAGTCTGCTTCTCCCTTTCCCTTTGCCCCTCTCCTCAGCTTGTTCTCTCTCTCTCAAACAAATAAAATATTCTAAAAATAAATAATAAATAAATTTTTTAAAAAAGAAAAAATTTCAAATTTGCTAAGTCAGCATTCATAGACTGGAAAGCAAAAAAGAACATCACCTCTTAATATCTTAAATTAGAATTCAAATGTTTAATTGATCTTATTGTTTTGAGTTAATTGAACAGTTCAATTCAGTATACCTATATATATATATTTTTTTTTTAAGATTTTATTTATTTGACAGAGAGAGAGATCACAAGTAGGCAGAGAGAGAGAGAGAAAGAGGAGGAAGCAGGCTCCCCGCCGAGCAGAGAGCCCGATGCGGGACTCGATCCCAGGACTCTGGGATCATGACCTGAGCCGAAGGCAGAGGCTTAACCCCCTGAGCCACCCAGGCGCCCTACCTATATATTAAGAACAGAATATATACTATACTTCATCATTCATTTTTGTTGATGACATCTATCTAAGCCATCCATTTAACTTACCACATTTTCTAAGAATTCAGCTACCATATTGAGGCCATAATCACTATCTTTCTAAACTTATATATCCTGGGCGGGGGGGATGTTGCTTTTAGTGTGTGTGTGTGTGTGTGTGTGTGTGTGACCACTCTAAAAAAAGACACCTAGTATTTTGGCATTTTCTTGATCTAAAGGTGTGGTTCATCTATGATGGGGTGGCTATGATTTGTTTCTATGTATTGACTTATCCTGCTGATAAATAGCATAGTTTCATTCTATATTTAAAATATAGATCAGGGGACGCCTGGGTGGCTCAGTTGGTTAAGCAGCTGCCTTCGGCTCAGGTCATGATCGCAGCGTCTTGGGATCGAGTCCCGCATCGGGCTCCTTGCTCATCGGGGAGCCTGCTTCTCCCTCTGCCTCTGCCTGCCGTTCTGTCTGCGTGTGCTTGCTCTCTCTCCTTCTCTCTCTCTCTGACAAATAAATAAATAAAATCTTTAAAAAAAAATAAAATAAAATATGTATCAGTACTAACCAATAGAAACAATGTGAGCAATATTATATTTGACTCTAAATTTTTTAGTAGCCACATTTTTAAAAAGGAAAATAAGTGAAATTAATTTTAATAATATTTTATTTAACTCAATGTACCAAAATATCACTTTAATGTACAATCAATACAAAGATTATTGATATATTTGCATTCATTTTTCTTAATCTTTGAAATTCAATGTATATATTACACTTATATATGTCAAGTATGATGCTAAATTTTTATCAGAAATACTCTATCAGCATCTAGGTTATATAAACTATACAGCTGAAAAAGTAGATCCATATAACCAACTTGTTTCAAGAATATTCAAATATGGGGCGCCTGAGTGGCTCAGTGGGATAAGCCTCTGCCTTCGGCTCAGGTCATGATCTTAGGGTCCTGGGATCGAGTCCCACATCAGGCTCTCTGCTCAGTGGGGAGACTGCTTCCCCCTCTCTCTCTGCCTTCCTCCCTGCCTACTTGTGATCTCTCTCTCAGTCAAATAAATAAAATCTTTTTTAAAAAAATTTTAAAAATTTAAAAAAAAAAAAGAACATTCAAAAGTTATCCAAAAACAAGGTGCCTGGATGGCTCAGTCAGTTAGGCATCAGATTGTTGATTTTGGCTAGGGTCATGATCTTATGGTTGTGGGATAGAGCCCCTCATCAGGCTCCTTGCTCAGCAGGAAGTCTATTAGATATTCTTGCTCTTCTTCTCCCACAGCCTCCCCACCTCTCTCTCTCTCTCTCTCTCTCTAATAAATGAATAAATCTTAAAAAAAAAAAAAAAAGTTATCCTAAAACTAAATCAAGGACCAGTTTTTAAGTTTAAAATTAAATTGATTAAAATTAAATAAAATGATAAATTTAGTTCCTCAGTGGCATTAATCAAAGTCAAATGCTCCATAGCCACATGGGTTGAATAGTAGGGTTGTTATCTGAATCCATATCCAACCCAATGAAAGATACCCTGCAAAATACCTAAAATATACCCTGCCAAAAGGCATTTTCAGAAATTGAATAAAAAATATTCTCCCTAAATAAGAAACTTTCTTTTTAACTTCTATTCCCCAAAGTTGTAGATGACCCATGCACTTATTTTGAGAAATCTTAAAATAGAGTCATCAGGCTTAACACTCTGCATCTAACAAAACACAAGAACCTTTGGGACACTTTCTGCATTTTGCAGTGGAGTCAATCCCCTATACCTGTTATTACATTATTCAGTAAAGAGGAAAGCAGATCAAATGCCTCTGTTGATTTGTTCCAATGTGTTGATTTACTTATCCTGCTGCTGAAGCCTGTCACAAACTAGGGTCAAATTGGAGAACACTGTAAAGATTAAAGAGAATCTGAGGAAATAATTTTAATAAGTTCAGGTCCTCTCTTCCTGAATTTTATCTTTTCTAGCAATATCAAAGTATACATAAATTATCAAAGCCACTCATTTGTAACTGAACTAGTAGAGAACCAGGAAAAGGCAACTGACTTTAAGCTAAATAAAGTTTTGTGAAGTATGTTCTTGCCTTTCACCTATGCAGGTTTAATGGTTAAGAATTTGTCTGGGTTGGAACACTGGTTCCATCACTAGCTACTAGTTTAACTTTAAGCAGGTCACTTAATATTTCAGTGTCTCAACTGTAAAATGGTCATAATAACAGAACCTAAATCAAAGATCGTTATGGGGAATAAATGAGATTTTCCATGATATAAAACATATTAACAGCACTGACTCTTAGCACATGACATGTATCTAACAATGACTGCTCAGAATCAGAATAATCAGAGATGAGGATATACTTTCAACAAATATTTGTTGTAAATGAAAATATATGTCTCCAAGCACTTTCTAAATACCAAAGTGCTATAAAAACATAAGCTATTATTACCCTATGTAAAATAAGTTTAGAGAGTGGATCTATTCAGTGTATTTAATGAAAAAAGAAAAAAGGACCTTTACAGTGCAGCTTACCAAGTTCTGTTAATATTTTTATAAACCTTTCCCAAACAGACCCACACTTATGACTTAAAAAGTATAAGCATAATCAAATATAAATCATTTATAAATACATTTTATTCATGAATCAAATAGAAATTATTTATATGCCAACAATACTTTAGGGTCATCCAAGACTCTGCTCACCTTCAGTGTAAGCATTATCAGATTTAATAGCACAGCAAATAAACTGCTAGTCTGATATAAACTGATATTCTAGAGAATTCGCAGATAAAAATCTTAAATCTTTAAAAATTATTTCTCTCACAGCCTAATTTTCAATTTTCATTACTATTTTATGCTCCTTCTGCACCTTCTTTGACTGGATCCACTAACAAAACTACCACTTACTGGGTTTCTGCCACAGTTACTAAAGAGTATTAAAAGGCAAAAAGAGAGGTAGTAGCAGTAATTAGGAGAAACAAACTAATCCAACAATTGGATAAGTAGCCTCCCCCTCAAAAAAAAATTTAACCAAATTAAAACTTCAAAAGCTTTATAACAGGTGATTCTAAACAGTCATAAAACTGTCACCTCCAAGGGTAATCATTTCCTGATCTGTTTAAAAAAAAAAAAAATCTTGGGGCGCCTGGGTGGCTCAGTGGGTTAAAGCCTCTGCCTACGGCTCAGGTCATGACCCCAGGGTCCTGGGATGGAGCCCTGCATCGGGCTCTCTGCTCTCAGGGGAGCCTGCTTCCTCCTCTCTCTCTTCCTGCCTGCCTGCCTACTTGTGATCTCTCTTTGTCAAATAAATAAATAAAATCTTAAAAAAAAAAAAATCTTTAAAATTCATCTTATTCTGTGGCTCCTGGCTGGCTCAATCGGAAAAGCATGACTCTTGGGGGGGGGGGGAATGAGTTGGAGCCCAATGTTGGGTGTAGGCATCACTTAAATAAATAAACTTTCAAAAAAATAAAATAAAATTCACGTCATTCTTAAAATTGATTAAAGATACAAAGTGTATAAAATTGCCATTTCTATGCCTAATCAAGATTTGCCACTAAAATAATAATGCTGACGTGACAAGATTGTTAAAATACCTTTCGAGAAAGGCTACATGAGTGAAGGATTTTTTTTTCATTAATTTCACATTTCTCCAAGGACACTATTTTCATAATCCTTAAAGTATAAAGAGAAGCAGATTCATAGTAGACCCTCAGAGAGCTGTGAAAGCAACGCACTTATTCTACCATGAACGCTTCATTAATATTTCAGTGATGATGTTGCAATTTTCCATAAGCAACTGTCAGAGCGCTGCTTCTTGATACGTATCAAAACAGTCGAAGTTACATTCAACACTCGTGTACCTGGCTTTGACCAAAACACAATTCTGATGTATCCGGTATTTCAAAACTCACACCCAGGCATGTATAATTTTATATTGTATCCACCCTGCCTAACCTCAGGATGTTTCACCCAGTCACCCATTTAACCCTTCCACTTGCTGAAGAGTTTCTTCCTTCTACAGACCTATCACCAGGGAATCTAATTCTTAAGGAGAATTCCCATCCCAGTGCCTAAGAGGCTAGATGTGTCTCCTACACCCATACGCTTGTGCTACGTTTGTCCCTGTGATGCTTCACGAGAGTTCCATTTGCACGGGCATCTAGAACCCTGCGTTGGGAAGCGCTGTCAGTCTGATGCTTTGTCTCCTGCCTCAGAAGGCTTGAGTTGCATGTACACATATGACAGACACTCTCTAAATAATCGAAAGAACACCACAGCCCAGCACGGAGACAGCTCCTCCGCTCAAAGCCGGCCAGGCCATCGCCCAAGGCCGCCCCACCTGAGGCGATTGTTCCTTGGGTGCGAGACCAGGCGGGGGCGGGGGCGGGCGCCGAAGGCTTGCACCCCCGAGGAGTCCCGGCGCCGCGGGGACCCGGCGTCGCGCAGCCGCCCGCTACCTGCAAACGCCACCCGGAGGCGGGCCGCAGGGTCTCTCAGGCAGCACCCGGCCGGCCGGGAGCCACTGCCTCAGCTTACCCAGCCGCCAGCCTCCCGCCCGACGGTCCCCTCAGATCTCCGCGGTCCCCTCAGATCTCCGCGGTCCCCTCAGATCTCCGCACCACAGCAGCCGCCGCTCGCGACCGGAGCGCGTCCTCCCGGCGCCCTAAGACCGCCGCCAGCCCGCAGTCCACCCGCCGCCGCCGCCGCCGCAGTGTCCGTCCTCACCTGACAGCCACCCGCACCGAGCTCTCGTCCGGGGCACCCCACATGCTGGCGGCTGGCGACAAGCGGGGCCGCTGGGCCTCTGCACCGCAGAGCTGAGGCACCGCCGGCGGGGCGGCGCTCGGGCTCAGCAGACTGGAGCGGCAGGGGGCGGCCGGCTCACCTCCGCCGCGCTCCAGCCATGTTGGGCGACTGAATGGAAAGGTGGCGGCGGCGCTGAGGCAGGAGGAGGAGGGGGAGGAGGTGATTCACGACTGGCGGACGCCCGCCCCTTCTCCCCGGCTCACCCCCCAGAATCTGGGGCGGGGACGAGTCGCTCTTGAATGGCAACCGCGGCGGCGGCGGAGCCAGCAGGCCGCCCGCGGCTTCCTGACGGCCGGTAAGTGCGCCCTGCCCCCTCTGGTGGGGACGCGGCCTGCCGGCTGCCGGGCGAACACTCCACGCCCGCCTGGGCGCTGAGGGCTGCCGGCCCCGCACTGCGTCAGCGGCAGCCGCACAGCCCAGCCCCAGCGCGCCCTCCCCGGGCCCGCGCCCCGCCCTGCCCTCGGCGGGCACTGCCTGGCGCTGCTGGGCAGGGAGGCGCGAGGGGGAGGGATGCCGGCCGCGGGCTGCCCACGCCCGAGGGCGGCGAGCCCGTGCGCCCTTCCAGGCTCTTCTGTGAGAACGCGGCGGCGGGTGCTCGCCCTGCTGCCTGCGTCCTTTCTAAAATCGGAGCTCGGTGCACGAGCGCAGCGCCAGGAACCAGAGCGCTGCCACTGTGGTTCGGCTTTGTTTCCATCCTTGGGCTTGTTGTCCTCTCTCCGGCGTGGACTTTGACCCCCTTCCCCAGCCCCCCGTCTGATCGCCTCCCTCCCTGGAGTCAGTCAGTCGTGCTAAACCGACTCCCTGGTTTGGCCACTGTGCGAGCAGCTGGGCTGTTAGGCGGTGCATCGCCCGCTTACCAGCCCACACAGAACATGGAAACGATTTACTCCGAGGCTCCTGAATGCGTTTCTGTGAAGTCATTTTGTACACTGGTAAATGAACTGCACCCTGGTACTGCCAAGCGTTCCCAGCACTGAATATCCACCAAGACCTGCTCTGTAGTAAATCCTCACAAACGGATTTTTTTTTTCCTTCCTGGCCTTCAAAAGGCACCTCCCGATCCCGGGATTCTATCAACATCGAACCATTGTGGTGTCTGCTTGTGACTATTGTGCTTCCACATGCCTTTAGACAGCTCTGTGGCAACAGCCTTTATGAGTTTCACCACAGAGTATCTTTTGTGGACTGCCGCATACATTTCTCGAAATAAACGTGTGGGTTCATACAAAACAGGATAGATTAAATGGCACCATCCAAATAAAGACACAGGCCCCCAGGTACTGGCATCCTACATGTGCACACCTAAACGTTCTACACAGCAGAGATCCAGCAGAGTGGGTCGGAGGAGGCGGCACACTCTGGGACAAACAAGAAGTGTTTAATGGTCTTAAATGGAGGCCGGTGTGATATATAATTATATTCGTTTAAAAGGTATCTTGTCCCTGAACCCCATACCCCTGGGTCTCAACAGACATGTGACCAGGAGATAAAGAGAGCAGAGACGGTGAGTATCCTTCTGTAGACCAAATTAGTGGCCAAGCTGTCTGGCCGCCCTCGAGAGAGCCTCCCCTCAGTATTTATCTATGAACAAATCAGCGCCATTTCCTCCAGCCCTAACTGGGTGGCTCTGGATGGGCCTCCTTCCTTCTTGGATTGTTAAAAGCTGCCAGGAAGGCAAGTAAAGCCTAGCAAATTTATCAAGAAAACTAAAGTGAAATATATATAATTTAAGACCTTTTTTAAAAAATCTTACTTAAAATAGCACCAGTATATATATGTGTGTGTCAGTAGGAGATGTCATGAACACAAATGCTACCAGGCAACAACCAGGCTTAAGTGTGTCTGAGCAGGCAGAGAGGAAAGATAAAACAGAACACGCAGGCCCTTACAAAGGCAGTGGCCATCCTCAGTTTTGGCTCACTGGAATGCAGAGCCATTACTGCCAAGCTTTTTGTTTGTATGTTTGTTATTTCTCAAGATATAGAGAAAAATCAGACCTTTATGTGAAAACTCCTTAGTTCACAGCATCAACAGCTAATTCAGCACCACATTTACATAGCATGCAAACCAATCAAAATATGTATCCACCCAGCTTCAGTTCCAAGCCATGGGTTGGAATTTCTGACCAAAACATTAGCACCAATAATAGCTGTGGCTTTGTATGTGATTTCAGGGGAAAACTGTATAAAAATTCAGATTTCCTCTGATGACTAAGTAGTTTTCTGCCGAGTTTCAAAATTTGTAAATTAATTGTCTATTTTGTATTCACTTCAGATTCTTTTATAGCGGCTATAACCCCTTTCCTTACAGCTTACCAAATTAGTTATTTTAAGCTGAAGAAAACTGCAAGGGAAGAGCTTTTTATCAGAAGAGTAGTTTAAATCCTACTCCAATTATTCAGTCAACAAATATTTAATAAATGACTGCTATATACCAGCAATGTTGGACACTAGTGATGTGGAGAGAATTAAGGCTGTCAGGGTCTACAAGGAGCTTACAGTATAGTTCAAGATGACAAATTTGGAAATCCATTAGTGCCATAATTGAAATTGTAACAAGAGTATGATGAATTCTGTCTGGAAGAGTGAGGAATTCTTCAGGTATACATCACTCAGGATGGTCTTCTCTGAGTCCACTCTTGCCTCACACTGCAGAAAGTGATCTTTTAAAACTTAAGTCATTTCTATCATTCCTCTGACTGAAACCTTCCAATAGCTACCTAACAGAAATGGAGTAAATTCTCCTAGACTTTCGGATACTTCACACTCTGGCCTCTCCAGATTCTAACCTTTTTTTTTTTTTTTTTAATTAATTGGTTGTTGTTTTTCATTTGTTCTGTTTTGTTTTTTAAGTAATCTCTATGCCCAACATGGAGCTCTGAACTCACAACCCCTGAGATCAAGAATCTCATGCTCTACTGACTGAGCCTCCTAGGCACTCCTAACCTTATCTTTTGCTACTCCAAGTCTTAACCACTACTTTGTGGTGATACTGGCCTTCATTCTATTTCTTCAACACACAAAAGTTCTTTCCTGCCTTAGGGACTTTGCACTAGCCATTGCCTCTACCTGGAATGATCTTTCCCCAAATTTTTCCATGGGGGGCTCCCCTTGGTCTTTTAGGTATCAACTTAAATTCCTCTCCTCTCAGAGAGGTGTCTCCTGATCATTCAGTCTGAGGCAGCACCCCTGCAAGGGCCAGCTGCATGATTTGCATGCCCTGGGCAAAACGAAAATGCAGGGTGTCTTGTTAGAAAAGTAATATAAAAAAAAAAAGAAAAGATAAAGAAAAGCCATATAAAAATCCTGTTAAAGATGCTAAAATATGAAGCTTTTCAGATTCTAAACTCTCTCAACTTGTCATGATGTTTTTTATTTGCTATTTAGTGTTATTTTCCATTAAGAAAAATTAAAATTTTTAATTATTAGCATTAGTTTTACCACTCATCTTTAAATTGTACATGCCAGTTTTAAATATGAATAAAGAGCAATTAACTCATGTGGAATTATCGAAATGATATAATTCCTACTGTGTAATACATATATGCATGTGAATTTCACTCTTAACTGTGAAAAAATTGCACAAAACTAACTCAACTTCTTTTAATTCACTTCTTGATTCATCTACATATTACTAACACTTCTTACCTTTGGCTTACAGATGAGTAAGGAAGAACTGAAAGGAAGAGGAACCACCTTTCCCTGTCTTTGCCTTTCCTTTTACATCATCATTAGTGGCTAACTACAGGGAAGTGATGACTAAGAAAGGGTAAGATAGAGTTCTTTGGTAGTGTGTTTCTTAGAATGCCATTGCTTTCTTTTTTATTTGAAGCAAGTTCTGGTTTGAGGGACGCATAGCCTCTCCAGGTGTCAACATCCCTGCTTAGTCACACACAGCACGTTTACCTCATATTCCCACTGGCTTTGAATCTCGCTGAACTGCCACACATTGTGGGTCAACCAGAAGTCTATGTTCATAGGGCTTCACAAAAGTTCTATAACAATGGTGTGACACGGAATGAAGGACATGGATATTGCCCTATGTCCTCTACTAACTCACATGTGCCAGTGTTTTATCAGACCTCCCTCACAAAACGCAAATCTAAAGACAAAATTATTAAGTATTTTAAGACAGTGATAGTAGAGCATTAAACTAAGAGCAGGGCCCCTGTAATCCCAGGGCCCTGTGTGACTGCACTAACCTTTCATCCATGAAGCCAGCACCGTGAACCTCCAGTTATTCACTATTATAGCACTATTTTATTTCTTCATGGCCCTTTTCACTAGGTGATATTTTCTTGTTAATAATCTTACTAATATTCTGATTGTAGTCTGCCTCCCTCTATTTGAGTATTAGGTTCAGGATAGCAGAGATCTTTTGTTTTATTCACTCACGTATTTGTAGCTCCTAGAACAGTGTCTGACACATAATACAGATCATTAAAGACAAGTCAAAGGACATAGTGACAAGATATGGGACCTTTCTAAGTCTCAGCTTTTTATATGTAAGTAATGTATTTTTCACCTTACAGAGTTGTTTTGGAAATTGACAGGGCTTGGCTTATTATTTGTTAATCCCAGCACTAACTCATAATAAGTATCCCATAAAACTAGCTAATTTTTTTGTAAGTATCTCAGTAATACATAGTGTTTTAAAAATCAGCTACAGATGCTACAGTTGCACCTGTCTAAGGTATACTTTGAAGAAAGATCAATTCTAGCACACCCTAAACAGACAGCCAAAAAGAAGCTTCAACATGCATTAGGGCAACTATCTCCCCAGTTTTTTCCCCTCGGGGCCCTCTACCCAGTGTTTTTCTGGTTTCCACATTCTAATCAGTCATTAAAAGTTATTTGCCTCTTCCCTTTTGCTGCTAGCAGAAAAGATTAAAAGAAAAAGTTCTGATTACAACTTTTTGTGCAAACAACCGGCTTTGGAAGAGCATGCCTAGACAGCCATCTCCTCAGAAATCTTTTTTCAAAAAAAGTTTCTGGAAAACTAACCCTTAAAACCACAATCAGAAATATCAAATTTCCTTCAGTGATTCTTTTCGTTTTATACATTTTCCTCATTAATAACAATGAAAAAGCATTTATAGGACCCTTCTACCATGCCAGTGTAATGTGCGAAGTGACTAACATGCATTATTTCATGTAAGTCTCTCATCTTTAGAAGTTAGGTACAATTATTACTTCCATATAACATATAAGAAAACAGAAGCCTTCCCAACAACCTCTACCTGTCAAAATCTTATCTTTATTTCCGGCCTCACTCGAAATTCACCTTTCTTCAACCTATTCCTGATTTCACTCTGTCTCTATGATTTTTTTTATTCTTTTAAATCTTCATCACATTTCATTAATGCCTTTGTTATTATTGTAATGATCACTTTTTAACTCCTCAACTAGACTGTAAATTATTAAAGGGCAGAATTTGTGGAAAATTCAAGAGTGCAGCCCGCACTTATTTGTTGAACAAAAAAGTGAATCCCAGAAGAAGGGCATGCTATGCTTTGATTTCAACACAGAACAAATTTTCATTGTACATAGTCTGCTACCTACCAGTTTTAGTTCTCAAAGAGACTATTTGCACACATAGTATCTAATAAAGGTGGCATTCAAACTACCAGGAAGGAAACCAGAGTACCTCAGATTCTGTAAACCAGCAAATGTAAGCTAGGCTCCAATAGTTTTGGAGAGGGAGAACATTTTACAATTTAGTCCACTCCTTTCATTTTACAGACAGGTAAATCGTTCATGAGAGGAGAATTAATCACCACCAACAGCTCCCACCCCCTGCCTCTACTGTGTTTCTCCCTACCTCCACCTACATACCCTGCCCCAGTACACACACATACTAAGCAGTTGGCAGAGTTCAATTAAAATCTATGTATTTCCACTCCCTGTTCTGGATTCTTTGTTCTTCATTGTTAATTTCATTACACATTTTATTCTTTAGGCTTAGAAAACCTTAGCCTGCACTGAAAGTATTTACATATGAAGAATATATACTGCAAACTAACCCGAGGTGAGCTTAAATACTTATAGCAGTGGTTTACCTTATGATAAAAGCAGTTTGTTAACATTTTGTAAATTTTTTTTTAAAGATTTTATTTATTTATTTGACAGACAGATCACAAGTAGGCAGAGAGGCAGGCAGAGAGAGAGGAAGGGAGGAAGCAGGCTCCCCGCTGAGCAGAGAGCCCATCCCAAGGCTCCATCCCAAGACCCTGGGATCATGACCTGAGCAGAAGGCAGAGGCTTTAACCCACTGAGCCACCCAGGCGCCCCTGTAAATTTATTTTTTAATGACTTACATTACTAGAAAAACCAAACTCTTAACCAAATATCCATTTTCTTCACATTTTTCTCATTTATGTTTATTTTAATATTGGTGTGAGTCATTTCTGGGTGGAAACTAAGGATTTGAGGAATTTTTTGTTTCCTTTTTATCTTTTTATATTGCTTGAAATTCTTAAAATAACAATCACTTTTATAAAAATAGTGAAATTATTATTCTAAGGAAAAATAATGGCAAGTATCTAAATGTCTATTCATTAAGAATAGACAATTAGATAAAAGTTAAATTTCAGGGATGCCTGGGTGGCACAGGGGGTTGGGCATCTGCCTTTGGCTTGGGTCATTGTCCCAGGGTCCTAGGATCGAGTCCCATATCAGGGTCCCTGCTCAGTGGGGAGCCTGCTTCCCCCTCTCCCTTTGCTTGCCTCTCCCCCCTGCTTGTGCTTTGTATCTCTCTCTTTCTCTCTGACAAATAAATAAATAAACTATTTTTTTTAAGTTAAATTTCAGTGTTCACACTTAAAATTAAAGTTTTGAAATCTAAAACTGAATTTAAGGGTTTAGACCTGGATTCCAAATCTAAGGGGAATTCACAGATTAAAAATTTCTCTCCACTGCTTTGGACTTTTGTTGAGTTTGCAACTTATGCATATTGCACACAGCTTGATTACCCCAAAGTACTGGCCCAGTTAATTGCATTCAAATGCAAATTACAGCTATTAAGTCATGCTGGTCTTGAGCCAAAGTTCTGAGCCAAGTTTGTTAGAGGAGTGTTTTTTTTTTTCTAACTGTGCAGGACTGAACTTGATAAGCCTTTTGGGATACTCATTCATTCTTTCTGTTTTTTTTATTTTGGAATATTATAGAACTGAATCACTGAAAAATAATTTTATTATTTATTTTTAATTGAGAACATTTCACCATTTACTACCCTTCCTCTTTTATTTATTCATCAATAACACTACTTTTTTTCATATCTGTTAACTGAATTTCATTTTTTTTTAATATTTTATTTATTTATTTGACAGACAGAGAGAGATCACAAGTAGGCAGAGAGGCAGGCAGAGAGAGAGCGGGGAAGCAGGCTCCCTGCTGAGCAGAGAGCCCCATGCGGGGCTCGATTCCAGGACCCTGAGATCATGACCTGAGCCGAAGGCAGAGGCTCAACCCACTGAGCCACCCAGGCGCCCCTGAATTTCATTTTTTAACATATTATTTATTTATTTACTTAGAGAGAGAGCACGCCCATGAGCGGGGTTGGGGAAGGTGGCCTTTCTTGTTACCTCCACGTAGATATTCAAATTCTCATGGCTCTGGATACCCTGAAACCAAAAAATTAATGAAGCTCTAGATTTTTCATTCTTACTCTATTTTAGAAAACCTATAGCAAAATATGAAGTTAAAGTTAATTATAATCTAAAACTATATGACAAATATTTTACCAACTTCTGCAATGAACATGTGATTTATCTCTCCTCAAAACAACAACAACGCAATAGCCACATTACAGAAGAGAATACAAAGCCTTTACATTCTAGGGGTGCCTGGGTGGCTCAGTGGTTAAAGCTTCTGCCTTTGGCTCAGGTCATGATCCCAGAGTCCTGGGATCAAGGCCCTAATCACGCTCTCTGCTCAGCAGGGAGCCTGCTTCCCTTCCTCTCTCTCTGCCTGCCTCTCTGTCTACTTGTGATCTCTGTCTGTCAAATAAATTAAAAAAAAAAAAAAAAAAAAAAAAAGCCTTTGCATTCTAGATCTCTCAGTTTTCCTTATACAGATATCCATTTGATAGAATCAGTGCTTTTTAAGTGAAAACATACAGGTTACTTTTGTAAGATGCTTTATGTAGATCAGTATGTAACTTGGTTCTCATTTCCTTGATCTGATCTGGAACAGTAATTTCATAGTAGGCCACCAAGAAAGGCCCCCAGACAAAAGGAATTGGTTACATTTGTATTTGTTTTATGACCCCAAGCTACTCCTCCAATTTTTGTAGAAGTCCAAAGGGAAATAGGAAAATAGTTATTAGCAACTATTTCTGATAGGAAAATAGTTGTTCAACTCACTTTTTTGTCCAAATAATCTCAAAATGAGTATTTAAAGGACTTTTTTCTACTTCTGACATTGATGATAAAGATAAAAACAGAGATATGGACACACTAAGCTGTCAGTGGGCAATAAATTAGCAAAAGATAGTGGCAGCGCCTAAACACACTTTCTTACGTATATACCACAAAAAAGGTGTGTTTCAACACCAATGAGAAATAAGGTGGGTGGAATATTGAAAGCAGAGGGTTTCAGATTGAAAAAATAAAATATAAAATAAAAAATAAAATAATAAAATATATATTTTTATTAAAAATAAAATATTTAAACTTTGTGAGTAAAAGAGTGATAAGACAAAGGCAGTATTTAAGAATAGGTAAAGTAAAATAACATTTTAAAAAGGGTCAAGTCTGGTTCAGATCTGTGAGATGAACTGGAGAGACTCAGTGGGGCAATCATGTCATACTAATTTACTTATAACATGGTAAGGGTCTAAATGAGGCATCTTAATAGACCATGGTGAAAATGAAGAAGTAGGACTTATAAATGAAAGACATTCTTAAGGAGAATTAATGGGATTTAGCCTAATGGGAGAAGAATGATAGGGGATTAAGATATTAAACTTCCTGTTGAAAACATTCAGGCTTAGCTAGAAAACCATTTGATGATGACACCATGAAAAAGATGCAAGCATCAACTGTAGAGAACACAGGGGAAATATGATCTAAAAGGTGTTGGAGGCTCTCTTTCTTTCTCTCTCTGACAAATAAATAAATAAAATCTTTAAAAAAAAAGATTTTGGAGGGTCCTTCCAATCAGAGATTATGGATTTATAAAGTGGTTTTCAAAAATATCTCTAAATCCAGCGATTGAAAGAATAGTACTATTAACTGAAACAGGCAAGTTGAGTAGAAGTAAGGGAGAGTTAATTTGGTAGAAGAGGAACAGCGAAAGAGAACTTGGGTTGAATAAAATAAAAGTAGTTTCTCAAAGTATGGGTAGAACATGAGCATCAAGGCACTGGAGAGACCAAAGGGAATGAGGACAAAAGAATCAACAGGTCTATCAGATCAACACAACTAATTGTAACCACAGAGAGTAGTTGTAGTAGGACAAGGAAAAGAAAAGCTTGGTGTCCAGGGAACTAAAAATTGGTGGTGGGAAGGCAAAGGGAGAGTTTACTCCTTTGAGAAGTTCATATTGACGGTGCAAAAGGGTTCAACCTAAATTCCATTTCCACTTGTAAATCATTACATCAGTTTGACAAATGTTTTAGTGCCTAAATGACACCATATTTAAGCTACTTTCATCGCCTTATCTCCATTCTACCCCTTGTTTATTTGAAAGAAATTCTACCCAATCTTGGAAGTGTTCTTAGACTCTTTCCTTTTCCTTTTTTTTTTTTTTTTAATATTTTATTTTTAAGTAATCTGTACACCCAACGTGGGGCTCAAACTCACAACCCCGAGATCAAGAGTCACATGCTCTACTGATTGAGCCAGCCAGGCGCCTCTAGACTCTTTTCTTTATGCCCTCACACTTAGGTTAGACCACAGCCTCTTTGATACACTTACATTGTACATAGGCATAATTAAGGTTATTAATTTACTTCAAATTTATCTGTTTTAAATATGTCTTTCCCACTAGATTGTAAGCTTTTATAAAGTAGATACCGGGGCACCTGTGTGGCTCAGTGACTTAAGCATCTGCCCTCAGCTCTGGTCATGATCCTGGGGTCCTGGGATCAAGCCCCATGTTGGGCTCCCTGCTCAGTGGAGAGTCTCCCTTTCCCTTTGTCCTGCCCCCAGCTCCTGCTCTCTCTTTCTCCTCTCTCTCTCTCTCTCTCTCTCTCCCTCTCTCTTAAACAAAGTATTTTTTTAAGGTAGTTACCATATCTTATTCACTCTATTTGCATCTCCAAACAATGCTTATCATTTGATAGTTTGTAAATGTTTATGGGTGACTCTTCTTCTGTCAACATTGTCCTTGAATTCCAAATAGCAATTAAGAGTTAACTGTGCTATTGTCCTTGCCCCCCAAACCCCAGACTCTCTATTTCTAGACCACTAATTCAGATTACTGTATTTTAAACTTCTTTACAGGCCTTCACTTCCTTGTTTCTAAATCTTGAAACTCCTAAGTCATGGGGCCAGGTCCCCTTTCCTTTTTCACACTTTCCCCCATGGCTTAAATTCAATCTAGGTGACAATTACTACTCATTCATGCAACCATTTATTCAATAACTGTGTGCAAACATTGTTTTAGGCATTGGAGATACAGCAGAAAACAAAATAGGCAAAAATTTTTGCCCTCCTAGGGCTTACATTTTTAGGTGAGAGAAAGATAAACAATGTAAGTAAAATGTAATACATGCTTGATGGTGATTAATGCTAAAAAAAAAAAAAAAGTGTATACCCAATGCTTGGATGGTAGGAATGTTTTGTATTATAAAGAAAACAATCAGTGGCACCTGGGTGGCTCAGTGGGTTAAAGCCTCTGCCTTCGGCTTGGGTCATGATCTCAGGGTCCCGGGATCAAGCCCCATATCAGGCTCTCTGCTCGGCGGGGAGCCTGCTTCCCCTTCTCTCTCTGCCTGCCTCTTTGCCTACTTGTGATCTCTGTCTGTCAAACAAATAAATAAAATCTTTAAAAAATAAAAAAATAAATAAAATAAAAATAAGTTATGATTTTTGAAAGAACATAAAGCTTCAGTAAAATTTTTGAAGTCCCCACATATTTTAGTCACTTAATATTAAAATATAATGTTATGGGTGCCTGCGTGGCTCAGTGGGTTAAGCCTCTGCCTTCTGCTCAGGTCATGATCTCAGTGTCCTGGGATCGAGCCCCACATCGGGCTCTCTGCTCAGTGGGGAGCCTGCTTCTCCTTCTCTCTCTGCCTGCCTCTCTGCCTACTTGTGATCTCTCTCTCTGTCCAGTAAATAAATAAAACCTTAAAAAATATATATAATGATATAAAGTATATAAGACATAAATCAAAGAAAACTATTAACTCAAACATCAAACAATTGTCAGAGCTATTGTATTTTCTTCCCAAATGGTATCTCTGACTCCAGTCTGCTTTTCTTAAATTCATCCCAGCATCAGCGTCTAAGCACCAGAACATCAATCAAATTATTTATAAATTCTTTTTATATCATTAAGATTTTAGAAATATTTGTCTGAGTGTTGGGTTTAAAAAAAAGCTATTTAGTGAATGTATAAAATCAAAATATTAATAGGGTCCTGAGCTATACACACATGCATTTTTCTAAAAAAAATACTTCCAAAACAATCTGTTTTTTATTACTTGTATTAACCTGAAAAGAATTCCACAGAATAGTCTGGTTTCTTTCTTTTTTTTTTTTTTTTAAGATTTTATTTATTTATTTGACAGACAGATCACAAGTAGGCAGAGAGGCAGGCAGAGAGAGAGGAGGAAGCAGGCTCCCCACTGAGCAGAGAGCCCGATGTGGGGCTCCATCCCAGGACCCTGAGACCATGACCTGAGCCAAAGGCAGAGGCTTTAACCCACTGAGCCACCCAGGTGCCCCAATAGTCTGGTTTCTGAGTTAAAATCAAAGAATAGTTTGATATTTGTGTTGCTAAGACTCCCAGTTGCCATCTCCATACCTGAAATTTCTGTGTCCTTTTCAGTATTTCTTTACCCTTATAACAGTTTAAACCTTCTGCACAAACTTACTTTCACCTAGATCTCATTCGTAATCCTTGTTCTTTATCAAATCCATGTCTTCATTTTTTATTAAAACAAAAATGTTAAATTTTAATTCCAGCATAATTAATTGAGTGTTACATCAGTTTCAGGTTTTCTTTACATTACTCAGTGCTCATCATGATAAGCACACTCTTTTTTGTTGTTTTTGTTTAGATTTTATTTATTTATTTGATAGAGAGAGACAACAAGAGAGGGAACACAACCAGGGGGAATGGGAGAGGGAGAAGCAGACTCCCCACTGATCAAGGACCCTGATACAGGGCTAGATCCCACAATCCCGGGGATCATGACCTGAGCTGAAGCAGAGACATAACAACTGAGACACCCAGTTGCCCTTTTAAG
Organism: Enhydra lutris kenyoni; assembly: GCF_002288905.1. Taxonomy (NCBI): domain Eukaryota; kingdom Metazoa; phylum Chordata; class Mammalia; order Carnivora; family Mustelidae; genus Enhydra; species Enhydra lutris. Next base: position 1,030,311 of record NW_019154168.1, on the reverse strand, counting down.
CATACTCTTAATCCCCAACCCCTATTTCACACATCCTCCCACACACCTCCCCTCTGGTAGCCATCAGTTTGTTCTCTATAGTCAGGAGTCTCTTTTTCCGTTTGTCTTCTTTTTTTTTTTTTTTTTTAAGATTTTATTTATTTATTTGACAGAGATCACAAGTAGGCAGAGAGGCAGGCGGAGAGAGAGGAAGGGAAGAAAGCTCCCTGCCGAGCAGAGAGCCCGACCTGGGGCTTGATCCCAGGACCCTGGGATAATGAACTGAGCCGAAGGCATTGGCTTAACCCACTGAGCCACCCAGACGCCCCGGTTTGTCTTCTTTTTTAATTTGTTCATTTGTTTGGTTTCTTAAATTCAACATATGAGTGAAATCATATAGTAAAAATCTATGTCTTCTTGACATATTCTGTTCTTTCTTTTCTACTTGGCTAAAAATTCCACACATTTGACTCTAACCTCCAGCAAGTCATGGATCAGGTATCTTGTACACTACTTTGTGTCCAATGCCTATTATGTGCAATGGCACAAAGTATATGCTTAGCAAATATTCAGTGAGCAAAAAGACCAATGAATGGTACTTTCAAATGTTAAAGAACATGAACTTCAGCTGAAGAAACACTAGCTGCTCTCATGGGACATAGCTTTATCAGTTAAGTTGCACTCGTTTTTACTGCATATGCGGGATATGTAGATGTGCCCATGGGTTTTATTTTGATCCTGCTATATTTAAATTTGGGAAACAATTCAGCATAACATACAAAAAAGGGTTGAAAAGTTTCACCACACCAAATCCCTATCATATTCTGACCTGAGAGTTTAGATTTAGAGGCACATGCTAAATATAAGTAAAACTTTATGGATTTCCAGAAAAAAGAGTGCTAACATTTGAACCATAATGTGTTACTATTTTTTGTTCCTCCTTATGTCTCTCTGTACTCCTCATTAATGCATATGTGTTGCCTTCATTTGGCAACATCGTACATCAATAATAGTATTTTCTAATTATTTTAATTTCTTAATGAATCTAAATGTCAAATTAGTTTGTTTTGTTTTTACTGGTGGGTGGAGTGATTTTAAAATATAATATCTTTACAGGCAGGGGCTCTTTCCCTCCCTGTGGGACTCCATGCCTGAGGTGGAGGCAAGGCCAGGATGGCAATGCCCAGACCATGTACATGAGGCCCCTCCTGTGTCACCAGAGTGAAACAGCATGAATCAGATGCTAGAGGAGATTGACATTGAGAAGGGAATCCAGTTGGTAACTTTGAATGTCAGTGGCTATGATGCTCCTTCATATCCCAGCCCTAATGGGCACTATTGCCCTATTTCATTCCTGCTAGAAAGTGGAGCCAAGTGGCAGTCCCAAATCAATAAGGTGATGCTGTCTACACTGGGCCAGCTACTGTAGGCACACTGATATAGCATAGCTTCTGCTTTCTTCTGGGCTAACCTCAGGGTGCAGATGATAGCAGCATTTCCAGCCTGCATGAAGTTTCTCAGAAGTTTCAATAGGCCGTTCATTCCCCCCTTTGAAACCAACCCAGCCCTGAAGGCTGTCTGAGGTAGAAAGGTATGACCAACAGGTGACCCACTGCCCTATAAGAATGACTGTTATGGACTGAAAGTTTATAACCCCCATCCTCCCCACCAAATACATATGTTGAAGTCCCACCCCTGCAGTGTGATAGCATTTAGAGATGGGGACTTTGGAAGATTATATGTTATGAGGGTGGGCCCCTCATGATGGTATTAATGTCCTTATAAGAAAAGACACCACAGGTGCATGGGTGTCTCAGTCAGTTAAGTGTCCAACTCTTTTTTTTTTTTTTAAGATTTTATTTATTTATTTGAAAGAGAGAAATCATAAGTAGGCAGAGAGACAGGCAGAGAGAGGGGAAGCAGGCTCCCTGCTGAGCAGAGAGCCCCGATGCCTGGCTTGATCCCAAGATTCTGAGATCATGACCTGAGCCCAAGGCAGAGGCTTTACCCACTGAGCCATCCAGGCACCTCTAAGTGTCCAACTCTTGATCTCAATTCCAGTTCGGGTCTTGATCTCAACTCAGCTCTTGATCCCAAGTTCATGAGTTCAAGCCCCACTTTGGGCTCCACATATGGAGCCTACTTAAAAAAGAAAAGAAAAAAGATACCAGCAAGCTTGCTCGCTCTCTCCCAGTGTAAACAGAGAAGTTAGATGAGCATACAGCAAGAAGGCAGCCAACTACAAGGCAGAAAGAGAGTTCTTATCTGGCACTCAAATTGGCCAGCACCTTGATCTTGGACTTTGCAGCTTCTAGAACTGTGAGAAATAAACTTGTCTTGTTTAAACTTCCTAGTCCATGGTACTTTGTTATGGTAGCAAAGCCAAGGCAATGACCTTTAAGACCTGCTTGCCTACTTAATCACCACCCTCCCATCTCCACCTGTCTTTCAGTGGTACTCAGCCAGATGTCCACAACCCTTGTCAAGGTCAGTTTCCATATATAAGGTGGAAAACCAAAGCCAAGAAAGAGATTATCAGATTATCTACCCTAATTTTTAAAGAAGTGACTACAGAAGCAAGAGTCTAGATTTGGAGGGATGGGGGAGTACAAGTGCTCAAGCCTAGATAGATGACCAAATTCCAGATCATTCATGTGGAGATGCCTACCCATTTGGGGGGATGGGAGGAGAACACTCCCTCACCCCAGTCCTGAAAGTTAATTCCTAACATATTAAGTACCCACATATAAAAACCAAAACTGTATAAATATATTGAAGAAAATGTAAAATATATGATATGAATTGAAAACCATGAAGGAAAAGCTTAACAGACTTAAGTACATAAAATTTCAAAGCTATAACCAAAAAGACACCTTAACAAAATTAAAAGTAGCGACTAAAGAAAAATACTGCTATGTGTATTACAAAGGATTAGTATACACAATGTATTATAAAACACAAATCAATGTGAAAACATAAAACAGATTTTAAAAAATGAGCAAAGGGTATGAACTGATCATTTGCAGAACAGATAAAACAAAACAAAACAAACAAAAAAACCCCACAAAAGGTGCTCAACCTTACTGGTAATTAGGAAAAATGCAAAATAAAACAATACTAGATATTTTGTTGAAATAAGTTGAATAATAATTTCAAAAACAGTCAGTCAACAGCATTTTATACCCATCGGGTTGTTAATAATAATAAAGATATTCTGATAGATTCTCAAGTGCCAACAACAGTTTGGTGCTCTTATATAGGCCTTGCAATGTGCCAGGTACTCTTTTCAGCCCTCTACATGTGTTGCCTCACTTAATCCTCACAATAACCTTGTGGGTAGCTGCTATATTGTCATTCACATTTTACAATTGAACTGAAGGACAGCATAGTCTAGTAATGTATACCAAGGTCCCACAATTAGTGATTCCTAAGTTAACACTTTTTTTTTTTTTTTTAGATTTTATTTCTTTATTTGACAGAGGGAGAGAGATCACAAGTAGGCAAAGAGGCAGGCAGAGAGGAGGAGGGAGCAGCCTCCCCGCCGAGTAGAGAACCTGATGCGGGGCTCGATCCCAGGACCCTGAGACCATGACCTGAGCCGAAGGCAGAAGCTTAACCCACTGAGCCACATAGGCACCCCAGCACTTTTTTTTTTCCTTAAGATTTTATTTATTTATTTATTTATTTGACAGAGACAGAGAGCAAGCATAAGCACAAGCAGGGGGAGAGAGTGAAGCAGGCTCCCCCTCTGAGCAAGGAGCCAGACTTGGGGCTCAATGTGGTGCTCAATCCCAGGACCTTGGGATCATGACCTGAGCCAAAGTCAAATGCTTAAAGGACTGAGCCACTGAGGCGCCCTCACCAAGTTAATGCTTTTAACAATTACACTATGCTAGCCAAAAATTGGTAGCAACCTCTCTGGTTGGCAATTTGGCTGTAATGAAAATTTTCAAATGAACAAAGACAGACACAGAAACTGTAGCATCTTGAATAGTCTGGGATCTGGAATCTAAGAACACTTAGGTTGGAGTCTGAATCCACTAATGACTACTATCTAAGTATAAACAAGTCTCTATTTTTCTAAGTCCCAAAATATTCATCTTTAAAATGTCTATATAACTTTTCCTGTGTAGGCATGTTGTGAGAATGAAAAGAGATGATATATATTAACACTTTGCAAACAGAAAACACTTAAGATATTCTCATTTTACTGAATTTTTGCACTTTAAGGAAGCAGCTCTTCCTAGTGCTTGAGTTTTTGCATTTACTGAATAAAAATATTTCAGTGGAAAATTAGTATTCTTTCTGAATTTGATGAGCTCTGCAGTTTAAAAAAAATGGTTTTAGAGCTAGTCATCAATATTTGTTGAGGTCAAAATACAAGACAAAGGATTCACTGGAGAAAGGAAGCTTGAGCTAATAGATACAAAGGATTCACAGTGCTTTCCCTTCGGAGTTTACCATTTCCTTGGACTTCACAACATGCATGTGGACAAGAATTTAAATTTATTAAATGGTGCAGCAACATATAATGGGATTCACATTGAAACGTACAAACCAAACACAAAATTATGGTAAGGGGCGCCTGGGTGGCTCAGTGGGTTAAAGCCTCTGCCTTCAGCTCAGGTCATGATCTCAGGGTCCTGGGATCGAGTCCCGCATCGGGCTCTCTGCTCAGCAGGGAGCCTGCTTCCTCCTCTCTCTGCCTTCCTCTCTGCCTACTTCTGATCTGTCTCTGTCAAAGAAATAAATAAAATCTTTAAAAAAAAATTATGGTAAAGTCCTTAAAAGCAGAAAGCTGATGGTGTCAGATAAGACCTAATTCAAAATCCCGGCTTCCTTCAGTTTTAGTGTAATAGAAATCATTCTATTTACCAGGAAGGATTATCTTGAAGATTAAATTAATATAAGTAAAATGCTTAGCACACAGAGTGTCTGGCACAAAGTATAGGCATACCTTGGAGTTATTATGCATTCCAGACCACTGCAATAAAGCAAGTATTTTAATAAAGCAAGTGAAGTAAATTTTTTGTTTCCCAGTATTTACAAAAGTTGTGTTTACACTATACGGTACTTCGTTAGCCATGCAATCTCAGTATGCCTAAAAAAATGTACATACCTTCATTTTAAAATACTTTTTTGCTAAAAAATGCTAACCATCATCTCAGCTTTCATTGAGTTACACATGCTCCCATTGCTGGTGGAGGTTCTTGTCTCAGTGTTGCTGCAGCTTCTACATCACCATTTGCTGCTTTACCGTGCATTTTTATGTTAGACGTGGCTTCTTTCCCTAAACTTCATGAACCAACCTCTGCTAGCTTCCAGTTTTTCTTCTGCAGCTTTTTAAATAAAGATTATATATATATTAGAAAGAGAGAGAGCAGAGGGAGAAGCAAAAGGGACAAGGACAAGCAGACTCTGTGCTGATCATGGAGCCTAACAAGGGTTAGGCTGAGATCATGACCTGAGCTTAAATCAAGAGTTTGTCACTTACCCAACTGAGCCACCCAGGTGCCCCTCCTCTGCAGCTTCTTAATTCTCTCAGCCTTCAGAGCAGAGAATTGAAGAGTCAGGGTCTTGCTGTTGATTAGGCTTTGGCTTAAGGAAATGTTGTGGCTGGTTTGATCTTTTATCCAGACCACTCAAACTTTCTCCATATCAGCCATAAGGCTGTTTCACTTCTTATGATTCTCGTGTTCACTGAAGCAGCACTTTTAATTTTCCTCAAGAACTTTTCCATTGAGTTCACAACTTGGCTAACTGTTCAGCCCAAGAGGCCTGGCTTTCAGCCTGTCTTGGTTTTCGACATGCCTTCTTCACTGAGCTTAATCATTTCTAGCTATTTATTTGAAGTGAGAGATACTCGACTCTTTCTTTCCACTTGTACATGGAAAGGCCATTGTAGGATTATCAATTGTCCTAATTTCAATTGTTGTGTCTCAGGGAATATGGAACAGTCAGAACACACGCTTTATTAAGTTTGCTGTCTTATATGGGTGTAGTTTTTTGGCATCCGAACACAATTACAATAGTAACATCAGAGAACACTGATCATAGATCACCGTAACAAGTGTAATAATATAAAAGTTTGAAATATGGTTAGAATTACCAAAATGTGACACAGAGACATGAAGTGAGCAAATGCTGTTGGGAAAATGGCACCACTCGTCTTGGTTTTGATGCAGAATTGCCACAAATCTTCAATTTGTTAAAAAAAAAATCTGTGAAGCACAATAAAACAAGTACTCCTATAAGTGCTTTGTGCTATTATTTCTAGCTGCAAAGAGAAGTCAGAAATAAGAGAAGAATGAGCACTATTCAGAAAGTCAGGTAGTGATTCGGTAAAGTATAATGGCCAAAAAGATTTTTTCCAAGAAGTGTGTTTTAAACAGCCTTTATGAGAGAAAAAATAGAAATGGCATCTCGAGATACTCTTTGAGAATGGAAATTCTTACATGCTGGAACAAATGTATCTGAGTGTGGTGATTGTACTAGCAGTCAAAATTTAAATGTGAGAATAGGACTTTTGAGGCTGGATATATGAAAACGAAATTGTACTACTCCAGTTGTCCATTTACATCTAAATACCAATGCAAAAGTTGTTATAAACTTTGTCACACTTTCAAAAGAGATTGGCAGTCTTTCTTGTTAAAAACAAAATCAGGTTTTGCACAGCAAAGGCAACTTTGATGCTTTCTATTATTAAACTGAGACATTTGTATCTAAAGGTGAAGTAATAAGCAACGCCTAAACGGCAACTTAAATTCAAAGTTGCCTTTTTTTTTAATTAATTGATTTTATTTTTTGAACAGTTTTATGTTACAGAAAAGTTGAGTGAAAAGTATAGAGTTCCCATATACCTCCACTGCCCTCCTCAGTTTCCCTTATTGTTAATATCTTGCATTAGTGTGGTACATTTGTTACAATCAATGAGCCAATATTGAGACGTTATTACTAACCGAAGTCCAGAATTCACATTAGGGATCACTCTTTGTATTGTACATTCTTGGTTCTGATAAATGTATAATGACATGTATTTACATGACAGTATCATTCAGAATAATTTAACTGGCCTAAAAATCCCCTTCTTTATTTATTTATCCCTCCTTTCTTCTCCCTAACCCCTGGCAACTACTGATATTTTCAAAGTGTCTCCACACTTTTTTTTTCCATAAAATTGCTTTTTTTTTTTTAAAGATTTACTTATTTATTTGAGAAAGAGCATGAACAGGAGGGGCAGAGGGAGAGGGAGAGAAAAATCTCAAGTAGACTCCTCGCACAGTGTGGAACCTGGCAAGGGCTTAATCTCATGACTCTGAGATCACAATCTGAGCTGAAACCAAGAGTCGGAAGCTTAACTAACTGTGCCACCCAGGCGCCCCCATAAAGTCGCCTTTTTTAAAGCAGATATTTACCAGTCACATCTTGGCCAAGAAACCTATGAAATCAGCTACAAGCAGCACTGAACTGTTGGGAAATTATTTTATAAAGAACAAAGGTAAAAGTCAGTTAATATCACAAGGAGAAATAGTATACGGCTGAATGAAAACATGGATGTGGACGTCATTGAATGAAATTACAAACCAAATATTGGCATCTGTGTGGCACATATTTGAGGGAGAAGGGCTTGACAATTTTATTTTGTTACAGAAAATCTATGCCATTAATGGAGAGATTTTCCTTTTGTTGTAGAAAATATCCTTCAACATCTTTATGGTATAGGAGGTTTACCAGTGGAATAGAATTTTCAGTGCAGAACAGACATATTTTCTTTTTTTTTTTTAAGATTTTATTTATTTATTTGACACAGAGAAAGAGATCACAAATAGGCAGAGAGGCAGGCAGAGGGGGAGGGGGAAGCAGGTTCCCCGCTGAGCAGAGAGCCCGATGCAGGCCTCGATCCCAGGACCCTGAGATCATGACCTGAGCTGAAGGCAGAGGCTTAACCACTGAGCCACTCAGGTGCCCCAGAACAGACATATTTTTTAATTTGAAATATCAGACACAAAATTTTCCCATTTTCAATGCATTGGTTGACTCCCTTCAATTACTTATGTACAGGTGTATTTCCCCCACTAGATTAGAGCTTGTCTTTGTGGGATTTATTTATCTTTACATTTCCCAGTGCTTAGCACATAAGTAAATAGACCATAAGGGTGCCTAGGTTGCTCATTAGGTTAAGCGTCCACCTCTCTGTTCAGGTCGTGATCTCAGGTCCTGAGATCAAGCCCCACTTTGGGCTCCCTGCTTAGCAGAGAGTCGGTTTCTCCCTCTCTCTCTGAGCCTCCTCCCAGCTTGTGCGCTCGCGCTCTCTCGCTCTCTCTCTCTCTGTCTCAAATAATTTTTTTTTTTAAATGGACAATAGCTACCTGGTAAATGAACTTTTATAAACAAAACCTATATAAAAAGTCTCCTTTCACTTCTCACAATTCTCAAGAAAACTGACCCATTTTTTAATAAATGTTAATTTTTTAAAAGTCAAGTATTTTTTCTTTCTTTTCTTTTTTTTAGATTTTATCTCTTCATTTGAGAGAGAGAGAATGAGTGAGAGAGCCAGAGAGAGAGGGAGGGAAAATCTGAAGCAGATTCTGTGCTGGGTGCAGAAACCAACATGGGGCTCGATCTCATGACTGCAAGATCATGACCTGAGCCAAAACAAGAGTCGGACACAACCAACTGAGCCACACAGGGACCACACCCCCCATCAAGTATTTTTCTAGACATTTTAAATAATAAACTTAAAAGATGCTCATGGCAAAAAAGAAAAGAAAATTAAACAATGATGGGAAATAGTAATCCTTCCTTACCAACTCATTACCATTCCCATTATTCCCATTTCCCAGAAATAGTCACAATTACTTGTTTTGTGGTTAGCCTTTCAGGAATGTGCTATGTATATATACTCATACTACTGTGTAATTTCATATGTATTTTACCTTTAAAAAGGTCTTTTAAAAAAGTCTTTTCTTGGTTTCTCCTAAGGCCCAAAAGCTCAGAATCACAGGTGAAAAATAGAAAAAAGATATGTACTGTGTAGATAATGCTTAGGTAGTTCCATAGTTTTCTTCTACTTCCAGCCTACATATGAGAAATCTAAAGAAGCTGGAAAGTGAGGATTTCTTTTAAGAGCATTATTACTCTTGGGGCGCCTGGTTGGCTCAGTTGGTTAAGCCTCTGGCTCAGGTCATGATCCCAGGGTCCTGGGATTGAGCCCCACATCAGGCTCCCAGCTCAGTGGGGAGCCTGCTTCTCCTTCTCCCTCTGCCTGCTTGTGCTCTCTCACTCTGTCAAATAAATAAATAAATAAATTAATTAATTAATTAAAAATCTTTAAAAATTTTTTTTTTAAAAGCATTATTACTCTTGTATATGTATACAAGAAGTATATGTATACTTCTCTCTTGTAGCAAGCCAAATAAGAAGTGCATCAAGAATGTACTTATGGTTGGGGTGCCTGGGTGGCTCAGTGGGTTAAGCCTCTGACTTCAGCTCAGGTCATGATCTCGGGGTCCTGGGATCGAGCCCTGCATCGGGCTCTTTGCTCAGCTGGGGGCCTGCTTCTCCCTCTCCCACTCTTCCTATTTGTATTCCCTCTCTTGCTGTGTCTCTCTCTGTCAAATAAATTCATAAAATCTTTTTTTAAAAATGTACTTATTGAGAATAGGGGTGTCTGCCAGGAGAAGGACCTTCATGCAATAGTCTTTTTCCCTTTCCTCCCCACCTGCTTACCTAAGCTTGAGCTTCACCTATATGGCCCATAATACTCCAAGCCAATAATTTAAAGAGAATCAGATATGCGATGATTGAAGTTAAAGAATTATCAGAAAGAGAATACAAGATAACTATGTTTGATATACTTCAAGAAATAGAAAATAGAAATAAAAATAAGAGATGGGGAAAAAAAGACTATTGAAACTGGCTAATGAGATTTGAAAGGGAACAACACAAACTCTAGAAATATATTTATAATTAAAATTGAAAACTCAATGGATAGATCAAATAGTAAGTTATACCAGCTGAAGAAAGAAGGATAGACCTGCAAAATAGATCTAAAAGAAAAACAAAAATGTAGCACAGAGAGACGAAGAGATGAAATATAGTTAAAGAGATCTTAAGAGATTTGAAGGCTAGAGTGAAAAAGCCTTGTATATGTTCAATTCTAGGATCCAGAATGATTAGAGAGAATGGGGAAGTTATGGGTTGATTTTTTTTAAGATTTTATTTATTCATTTGGGACAGAGACGAGAGAGAGAGAGAGAGAGAGAGAGAGCGAGCATGAGCGGAGGGGAGAGGCAGAGAGAGAGGGAGAAGCATACTCTCTGCTGAGCCAGGATCCCCAACATGGGGCCCACTGTGGGGCCCAACGTGGGGCCTGATCCCAGGATCCAGAAACCATGACCTGACCGCAAGGCAGATGACTAACCACCTGAGCCACCCAGGTGCCCCTGGATTGATTTTTATTCACGTTGGTTATGATCTTTTGGCTTTCTGAATCTGAAAGTGTATGACTTTCAAGAATTCATGAAAATTTTCAGTCATTATCTTGACTCTGGCAATAGTAAATTTTTTCAGTTTTTTGTTTGAAATGTATTTTTCTTTCCTTTTTTCTTCCTTTTAAAAGATGTTTCACTGAACTATAGAACTCTATTTTGCTAGTTATTTCCTCTCATCATTTTAATATATGTGCTGCCGAAGCGAGCACATCCTCTCATCATTTTAAAGATGTCATTCCAATATCCTTTGGTTTTTAGTATTGCTTTTGGGACAGCTGTCAATCTAATGGTCATTCTTTGTAGGTTTGCTGGATTTTCTTTCCTCTACTTTTAATATCACCTGTTTGTCTTTGGTATTCTATAGAAACTCAGTAAATAAATTTGAGAGAGGAAAATGATCCCAGAAATGTCTGAGATTCAGGAGGAATAGTGAGCAAAGAAAAAAGTAAACATAATTAAAACTAAAAAAATAATAAAATGTTCAATTATTGCCATTTCAAAAAACCAAGATAGAATTAAATTATTATACCACAGATACAATTAAGTAAAAAATATTAACAAAATTATAATTTAAATAATCCCAAACTTGGGGCACCTGAGTGGCTCAGTGGGTTAAGCCTCTGCCTTTAGCTTAGGTCATTAGCTTAGGTCATGATCCCAGGGTCCTGGGATCGAGCTTGGCATTTGGCTGTCTGCTCAGCGGAGGGCCTGCTTCCCCCTCCCTCTCTGCCTGCCTCTCTGCCTACTTGTGATCTCTCCTCTCTGTCAAATAAATAAATAAAATCTTAAAAAAAAAAAATCCCGGGGCGCCTGGGTGGCTCAGTGGTTTAAAGCCTCTGCCTTCAGCTCAGATCATGATCCCAGGGTCCTGGAATCGAGCCCCACATCGGGGCTTTCTGCTCAGTGGGGAACCTGCTTTCTCTTCTCTCTCTCTCTCTCTCTGCCTGCCTCTCTGCCTATTTGTGATCCCTGTCTGTGAAGTAGATAAATAAAATCTTTAAAAAAAAAAAATCCCAAACTTCTAGAAATTAAAAAAAATCTTGTAATGGAAATTTGGAAATATTATCATTAAAAGAGAAGACTAATATAAAAACTTGTCATAGGAAAATTAGAAAATTAATTTTTCAAAAGTAATTTAATAAGCATTTCTAATTTAATAAATTAAAAAAAGAATAACATAAACTCAAGATAAAAGGAAAAATATAGTAAAGAACATACAAATGAAAATGGAAAACCAAATAGACAATATCAACAGAGACAAAACTGAAATTATTTTTTTTAAGATTTTATTTTTAAGTATCTCTGCACCCAATGTGGGGCTCAACATCACAACACCAAGATTAAGAGTCACATGCTCCACTTTTTCATCTAGGTGAAAAATTAGAATGATTAATACAACTGATAAACTCTAGTAAAAAAGATAAAGGGCCAGACAACAAAAAAGGAATAAAAGGCATCCAAATTGGCAAGGATGAAGTAAAATTTTCACTATTTGATGATGACATGATATACTATATAGAAAACCTGTTAAGGCTCCACCAAAAAACTGCTAGAACTGATAAATGAATTCAATATGATCGCAGGATACAAAATCAACACACAGAAATCTGTTGCCTTTCTATACCCCAATAATGAAGCAGCAGAAAAAGAAATTAAGAAAACAGTCCCATTTACAATTGCACCAAAAACCTTAAGATACCTAGGAATAAACCTAACCAAAGAGGTGAAAGACTTGTACTCTGAAAGCTATAAAAGCTGATGAAAGATATTGAAGATGACACAAAGAAATGCAAAGACATTCCATGCTTAAGGATGAGAAGAATAAATATTGTTAAAATATCTATAATACTCAAAGCAATCTACACATTTAATTCAATCCCTATCAAAATAGCAACAGCATCTTTTTTCACAGAACTAGAGCAAACATTTCTAACCTTTGTTATGAGCCACAAAAACCCCAGATAGCCAAAGCAAAATTGAAAAAGAAAAACAAAGCTGGAGGTATCATAACTCTGCATTCAAGTTATATTACAAAGCTGTAGTAATCAAAACAGTATGGTACTGGCACAAAAATAGAAACATAGATTATATGTGACCATATGATTATATTTTCAATTAGTCTTTGGCAAAGTAAGAAAAAATATCCAATGGGAAAAGAACAGTCTCTTCAACAAGTGGTTTTGGGAAAAGTGGACAGCTACATACAAAAAGAATGAAACTAGGGGCACCTGGGTGGCTCAGTGGATTAAGCCACTGTCTTCGGCTCAGGTCATGATCTCAGGGTCCTGGGATCGAGTCCCACATCGGGCTCTCTGCTCAGCAGGGTGCCTGCTTCCCTCTCTCTCTCTCTCTCTGCCTGCCTCTCCATCTACTTGTGATCTCTCTCTGTCAAATAAATAAATAAAATCTTAAAAAAAAAAAAAAGAATGAAACTAGACCACTTTCTTATACAATACACAAAAATAAATTCAAAATGGATTAAAGACCTAGATGTGAGACCTGAAATCATAAAAAACTTAGAAGAGAACATGGGCAGTAACCTCTTTGACATCAGCCATATTAACTTTTTTTTTTTAAGATATGTCTCCTGAGGCAAGGGAAATAAAAGCAAAAATAAACTACTGAGACTACATCAGAATAAAAATCTTCTTCACAGCAAAGGAAACAATCAACAAAACAAAAGGCAACCTACAGGATGGGAGAAAATATCTGCCAATTGGATACCCAATAAAGGGTTAGTATCCAAAATATATAAAGAACTTATACAACTTAACACCCAAAAAACAAATACTCAAAAATGGGCAGAAGTCTTGAACAGATGTTTCTCCAAAGAAGATATGCAGATGGCCAAGAGGTATATGAAAAGAGGTTCATCATCACTCACTATCAAGTAAATACAAATCAAAATCCCCAGAGGTTTTCATCTTATACTTGTCAGAATGGCTAAAATCAACAATACAAGAAATAACAAGTATTGGCAAGATGTAGAGACAAAGGAACCCTCTTGCACTGTTTGTGTGAATGCAAACTGGTGCAGCCACTGTAGAAAACAGTATGTAAGTTCCTTGAAAGTTAAAAATAGAACTATCCTGTGATCCAGCAGTTGTACTACTGGGTATTTACCCAAAGGATACAAAAACAGTAATTCAAAGGGATATGTCTACCCCTATGTTTAAAGGAATGTTATTTACTATTTCCAAGATATGGAAGCAGCCCAAGTGTCTATCTATTAAAGAATGGATAAAGAGGTTGTATATATATACAATGGAATATTATTCAGCCATAAAAAACAAAATCTTTTCGTTTCCAATAAAATGGATAGGGCTAGAGAGTATAATGCAAAGTGAAATAAGTCAGACAGAGGAAGACAAATACTATATGATTTCATTCATGTATGGAATTTAAGAAACGAAACAAAGGGGGGAAAACAGAGAGAGAGAAACCAAGAATCAGACACTTAACTATAGAGAAAAAACATGGTTACCAGAGGGGAGTTGGGTGGAACAATGGGTTAAATAAGTGATAGCATTAAGGAGGGCACTTGGGATGAGCCCTGGGTATTATAAGGAATTATTGATTCACTGTGTTGTTCACCTGAAACTAATATAATACTGTATGTTCACTAACAGGAATTAAAATAAAAAGTTTAAAAAAAAAGATAAAGGGCACAACCTAAAAATATTAGGAATGAAGGGGTGGCTCAAGTCAGTTAAGCCTCTGCCTTTAGCTCAGGTCATGATCTCAGGATCCTCAGGATCGAGCCCTGTGTCCCTGCTTAGCAGGGAGTCTCTTTCTCCCTCTCTCTCTGCCCCTCCCCACTCATGTTCTCTGTAGTGCTCTCACTCTCTCTCAAATAAATAGAATCTTAAAATATATACTAGGAATGAGGAACAAAATAAAACATGTAGCAGATATTTTTAAAATATTCCAAACAACCTTATGGCAAAGAGTGTTAAAATGCATATAAAATAGACAAATCTCTAGAAAAATGTAATTACCAATCTAAAATAGGAATCTGTATAGTTAATATGGCAAAAAATAGAACACGTATGATCATGTAGCAATAAAAGAAATCCAATCACTAGGTCAAAATAGTCTTATAAAGGAAAATCTAGACCCATATAGTTTTATGAATCCTACCAAACAGTCAAGGAAATTTTGATCATTCATATGTTTTCAGGAAGTATAAAAAAGGGAACATTCTCCAATTTCATCAGCTTGATACCAAATTCAGAAAAGAACGCAAAAATAAGGGGGGGGGTATAGCCTGTATCGCCCTCCTAATTAAAGAATCATTCCTAAATGAGATATTAGCAAATTTCACCCTACAATGTATTATTAAGGTTGATAAATCAAGTCAGAGTTGATTTTATTATAGGAATTGCAAGTTCATTTAATATTAGAATATCTAATTATCTGTATTAAAATTTCAATGTAGAAAAACTCCATTATCACAATAGATTTCAAAAAGTATTGTATAACATTTAACAATCATTTTTGATAAAAGCTGTTAGTAAACTAGGAATAGAAAGGAACTTCCATAATTTTATAAACGATATCTACACATGTCCACAAAAATACACAAAATACAGCAAGTATCCTACTTAATGGTGATAGATCAGAAACAGGAATGGATATCCAATACTGGCTCTTCTTCTCAGCATGGTCCTGGAGGTCCTAGTCACTATCGTCTGGCCGGAAAAAGAAATAAAATGTATCAGGATGGAAAGAAAGAAATAAAACTGTTATAATTTGCAACTGATTGTCACTATTGAAAACAAAATAATCTATATACAAAATTGTTATTATCAATAAAGTTGCTACCTGGAAATCATTACTAAAAAATCAGTTGCATCTCTGTATACTGGCAACTAACAGATAAAACCATTGAGGAGAAAGAAAGATCAAAGATCAAAGAAAGACCTACAATCTGTAGACATTTAATCTGTGACAGTGATGGCATTGGAGATGAGTCGAGAAATTAGGAATCTTCCATAAAAGGCACTAGAAAAGCTGAATAAGAGAAAATGTGAAAATGGACCTTTACCTGACATCAGATGAAAAATAATAGAAATAAATCCAGGTGTGTTAAAGACCTAAATATAAAAGGCAAAATTATAAACATTTTAGAAGATAATACAGAAGATGGTATTCATGATCTTGGACAGGGAAGAATTTCTTAAACAAGATTCAGAAAAGCACTAACTGTAAAAGAAAAGATTGAGAAATTTAGCTACATTGAAACTAAGAATTTCTCTATCAAAACACAGCATCAGTGAATCTACAATTATCTCAGAATGTCAAAATTTTTGCTGAGTTAAAAAACACATTATAATCAGAGAAGGAGAAAAATCCTAAGAGAATCTTAACTCTAGGAAACAAACTGAGAGCTGCTGGAGGGGAGGGGTGTAGGGGGATGGGGTCACGGGGTGATGGGCATTAAGGAGGGCACATGATGTAATGCGCACTGTTGTTAAATGCAACTGATGAATCACTGAACTCTACCTCTGAAACTAATAATACAGTATATGTTAATTAAGTGAATTCAAATAAAATAAAAACACATTACCAAGATAAAGATGAGCAAAAACCTATGGAAAGTTATCTACTTACATAAAACTGACAATAGGTTAGTATGCAGAATACGTAAGGTATTCCTACAATTTACTTAGAAAAAGCCAGAAAATGAAAAATTTAAATAGTGATCAAAGGATTTGAGTAAGTCTTAAATAACCTCAATCTGGAAACACCTCAAGTTATCAGTGAGAAGTAGAATAGATAAATAAATTATGGTACAGTAGAATGTTTTAGGAAAATTAACAAATGAACCAAAATCTGTGTATAATTCGTAAAGATTAAAAAAATATGTTACATAAAAATCATAGAAGTTATAGAAAACATCATAGAAGTTATAGAAGAATACATAAACAAACATTTTTAACAAACGATTATTAGTATCAGACCAGGTATTTTACAATTATTCATTTACTTAATTCAACTGCAATTCAATGATGTAACTGCTATTATTACCTTCAGTTTACAGATGCAGAAACTGATTTATAGAAGGGTTGAGTCGCTGCCCAGGATCACATAATGGGGAGGGGCCTGATTTGAAACCAGACAATTTGCCTCCAGGGTCTGGAATATAACTCCATTCATATAAATTTCAAAAGCAGGTACAGCTAAGCAACATTATTATTTAGTAATATATGTATATTTGGCTATATATATGGCAAAAACTAGTATTAAATGCACAACAAAACAAAACAGCACAAAATTCACAATCACCTATTGTAGGGGAGGGAAGGGAATGCCACGTTAGAGGGAAATAGAAGGATTCAAAGAAATTGGCAATGCTCTCTTTCTTAAGAGAGCATCTGGGAGGTGTGTATATAGATGTTAATTTTATTGTTGATGTTATTCTCTGATGTATATATCATTACATGCAGTCTTTCTTGGTATGCTGTATTCCTGAATTCAAGGAAAAAAAAAAAAAAAGTTGAAAGAGAGAAGCCAGCCTCTGAATCCTGAGCAGAGGAACAGTCCCTGCAGGGGAAGAGAAACCTGTGCTTGAGTTTTCTGTGATCTGCATGTGTGCCAGAGAAGGTTGTTGGGCTGGATCCTCCTGAAAGTATCCTACCCTACTCTGGGTATGTGACTTCATCAGAGAAGCCAGGGCCTGCCTGCGAGAGCATAGTGTGAGTGGGGGCTCTGTCTGGGGAGTTGGGAGGGAGAGAGGTGTCCAGAGAGCTCACCAAATTGGCCCAAGAGAGAAGAGCCAGCACCGAAGTTATGTTCCAGACGGTAACTTCACCGTGAAAGCAGACGTGAGAGGTAGCAGAAGGGAGGACAGGGTGGAGGAACAAGTTAGAAGAGTGAGGGGAGAGCAGATAAGCTTTGAACTGGATAAAATTAAACCCTTGATGTTAGACTGGACTGGAGTCTCTGTGACCTACAAGTGAGGCTTTGTGGTAATTTATTAAAGTGACAGGGAGAAGTTAAGGGACTCTGCCTAAGATAGTGTCCAAAAAAGGAAGATTTTGCTGAGCTTGTTTGGACCCCAGTGGGGAGAACAAGTAAAGATGTTTGCACTTTACCAAGTTCAATAAACTAATTTGGATTATATAGTGACACTTTAAGGCATTGGTTTAAATTATGCAGGTCCGCTTATATGCAGATGTTTTTCTGATAAATATAGTACCATACTGTAAATGTATTTTCTCTTTCCTATTATTTTCTTAATAACATTTTCTTTTGTCTAGCTTACTTTGTTGTAAGAATACAATATATAATACATATATAAATATGTGTTTATCAACTATTTATGTAATCAGTTTGGCTTCCAGTCAACAGTAGGCCTACTAGGAGTTGAGTTTTGGGGGAGTCAAAAGTTATACACAGATTTTTGACTGTGTGGGGAATCAGTGCCACTAACCCTGGCATTGTTCAAAGATCAACTGAACACAAAGGTCTATTCCTTTACCTTTTAAAAATAACATTACTGAGATATGATTCAAATATTTTAATGTTCAGCCTTTTCATATACAATTCAGTGGCTTTTAGTATATTCACAAGGTTGTAAAGTCAGTATCACTACTTAATTTCAGAACATTTCATCACCCCAAAAGGATACCCTATACATGTTATCGGTTACTCCCCATTCCCTGCTGCCACTGGAAACCACTAAACTACTTTCTGTATTTATGAATTTATCTGTTAACTGGGATCATGCGACCTATGGCCACTTGTGTCTGGCCCGTTTTACTTAGCATGTTGTTTTTAAGTTTCATCCTTGGTGTAGCATTGGTGTAGCATTACGTTCTGTCTTTCTGTATAGTATTCCATTGTATGGCTATACCATATTTTGTTTATCTGTTCATCAGCTGATAGACATTTCAGTTTCTACTTCTTCCTGCATTATGAATAATGCTACTATGAACATTCATGTACAAGGTTTTGGGTGAACTTCTGCTTTCAATTCTCTTGAGTAAATATATAAGAGTGGAATTGGTGGAGTCTATGGTAAACTCTAAGATTTTTTTAAAGGTTTTTTTTTTAAAGATTTTATTTATTCATTCATGAGATACAGAGAGAGAGAGAAGCAGAGGCAGAGGGAGAAGAAAGCTTCCCACAGAGCAGGAAGCCCAATGCTGGAATCAATCCAGGGACTCTGGGATCATGATCTGAGGCGGAGGCAGACGCTCAATCAGCTGAGCCCCCCAGGTGCCCCTCTGTTTCACATTTTGAGGAAAAACTGTTTTCAAAGTACTGCATGATTTTTCACCCTAGTCAGCAGTTATGAGGATTCCAATTCTCCAAATCCTCACTTACACTTGTATGCCTTTTATTTTAACCATTCTAATGGGGTAAAAAGGAATCTCATCATGATTTTTATTTCCCTGAAGACTAAGGATGCTGAATGTTGTTTTATGTACTTATTAACCATTAAGTAATAACCATATCTTTTTTGGAGAAGTTTCTGTTTAGATCCTTTGCCCATTTTTAATTGGGCTATTGTCTTTTTATGGTTGAATTGGAAAAGTTCTTTATATATTCTAGATATAAGTGCCTTGTGCTATATAAGATTTGCATGTTTTCTCCCAATCTGTGGGTTGTCCTTTTACTTTCTTTCTGATATCCTTTGAAATACAAATTTTCTTAATTTTGAGGAAATTTTGTCACTCAGTTTTTTCTTTTGTTGCTTGTGCTTTTGTCTCTACTTTTTTCATACACAGATGTAATCATATTATACCCATGATTCCTCAACTTGTTTTTTCTTATTAGTAGTTCTTGGGCATCTTTCCACATTTCTCTCTCTTTCTCTCTCTCTCTCTCTCTCTCTCTCTCACACACACACACACACACACATCTATCTATACTAGGTATTATTTTATAGCAGCATTATATCTTATTTTATGTAGGTAAATAAGTTCTCCGTTGATGGACATTTAGGTTTTTGCAGTTTTTTCCTACTATAGTCAAGTAAACTTTCTGAGATGATATCCTTATATACATGTGTTAGTATACCCACATTGTATGTTTCTAATTGTGAGAGTGTTGGGTTAAAGAGTATTTCTATTTGAAATTTTGAGAGATACTACCAAATTATCTTCAATGATGTTATATGTTTTTATATATATTATCCTCTAGTAGTGTTTGAGACTAGAATACTATTCTAGTAGTATTTGAGAATCTCTTGCATACATAGGGTAAACCAAAATTTTTAGCTTTACCCATCTGTTAATAAAAAATGATATTTTCTTTTGCCTTTCTTTGTGTTTGAGGTTGACTGTGTTTTATATGGTTATTAGACATTTATATTTCCTTTTGTATATACTATTTAAAACCTTTGCTCATTTTTCTAGTGGATTATTTGTCTTTTTATTGAATTTTCAGAACACTTTTTGTGCTAAAAATTTTGTTTTTTCTATGTGTTGTAATATTTTTCTTATTTTGTTGTTTTCTTTTGAATTTCCTTATAGACATTTTGTTGTACAGAGGTTTAAGATGCTTTTGTAGTTAAATATACTATTCTTCTTTCTTATGAACTTTAGCTAGCAAATCTTTTTTCCTTCTTTTTTCTTAATTTTCTCTAAGAACTTCTTCCTATTCAAATTTTGAAGAATCTGACATCATTGGCTCCTTTTTTACTTGACTTAATCATAACAACCACTGCACACAATTCTTTGAAAACTTAATTATTGCCTAGAATAGTTTGTTCATGTTGTTCATGTTGCTGTTACTGTTTTAATCATTGGTAGAATAGCAGTTGCTTCCTGAGGGGCTGAGAAGTAACAACGGACATTTGAGCCTTTATATTCGGAGAGAACACTTTTGTTCAGTCCAGAAGCCTTAAAGGTTCCCAGGCACCAGTCAGAAGGGGTGTTTCCCAACCCTGAGTGACACCTGAATACATGTCATCCACAACAAAAGGAGAGTTTCAGTGTGTGCAGGCAGGAGATTAAACAGAGAGTCTTTTCAGAAACGAACAGAAGTGCCTACAATTTGGAGTTCAATTCATTTAACCTGTTACCAGAAGTCTGCTAACTTTCTTTCTTGCTTTCTGTTCCAAGCCATATCTGCAACAGTTGTGACAAGAATGATTAAAGTAAACCATTGTCTGCATTCTTGATCATATATCCAAACTCCTATAATTATTCTTACAAAAACGCATAGTTTGAATTTTGTTAATAATGACATTTTGAGTTGCATAGCAAGTTAGTGGTACTATTTTTTGGAGTTTTGCTTTTAAAATTAAATAAATATACTAGGGGCACCTGAGTGGCTCAGTGGGTTAAGCCTCTGCCTTTGGCTTGGGTCATGATCTCAGGGTCTTGGTATCGAGCCCTGCATCGGGCTCTCTGCTCAGCAGGGAGTCTGCTTCCCCCTCTCTCTCTGCCTGCTTCTCTGCCTACTTGTGATCTCTCTCTCTCTGTGTCAAATAAATAAATAAAATCTTAAAAAAAAATTAAATTAAATATACTAGGGTCACCTGGGTGGCTCAGTGGGTTAAGCTTCTGCCTTTGCCTCAGGTCCTGATCCCAGGGTCCTGGGATCGAGTCTAGCATCGGGAGGGAGCCTGCTTCTCCCCACCACGCCCCACCTGCCTCTCTGACTACTTATGATCTCTCTTTCTCTGTCAAATAAATAAACAAAATCTTTAAAAATAAATAAACAAATAAACAAACAAACTAAAGGCATATAGTTATAAAAATATTCATGGCAAAAAGACTTACAAAAGAAACTGGAAGGAAACTATGCATAAAAATATACAGCTGAAAACTAAAAAATGAAAAACATTTTCAAAATTGTTACAGGAAATCTGTATAGAATAGAGTGGGGAAGCTGAACTGCCTAACTTCTGAGCTGATGTCTTTTTTCAGTTCAAGAGGACTTTATAGAAAGAATAGGAATAGCTTATGTAAAGGGATAGTTGAGAGCTATACATGTAAAAAATTAACAAGGGAAACTTTAGCCCAGAAAATAACCAAAAAATACGAAATATGTTTCTCTATATGTGTGCTTTTTTAAATTTTTATTTTTTTAAAGATTTTATTTATTTATTTGACAGACAGAGATCACAAGTAGGCAGAGAAGCAGGCAGAGAAAGAGGAGGAAGCAGGGTCCCTGCTGAGCAGAGAGCCCGACTCGGGGCTCGATCCCAGGACCCTGGGACCATGACCTGAGCTGAAGGCAGAGGCTTTAACCCACCGAGCCACCCAGGAGCCCCTCTCTCTATGTGTTTGGAAGAGGAGAAGGGTTGACTGGAGATTATAAAAAGACTTTGGTAGGTCATGGCTGCATGTTGGACATAGCTGAAGAGTCTGGCAGGAAACTTGTTACCCAAAGCCTTGAGGTAGAAACCAAGATCAGAATCTGATCTGTCCGACCCAAGCTGGATGATATCTGGGAACACAAATCTGATTATGTCACACCCATGTTTAAATTTCTTTTATAATTCCTCACTGTCTAAAAAGAAACTCCAAACCCATAACAACACACTAAGAGGCCCTTCATGCTATGAACATGTAACCTTACCGTATTTGTCTCCCAACCCTAAGGAAATCTTCACCCATTCCAAATTTGCCCCACACTCTGTCCATGCTATTTTCTTTTATTCTTCCATATCTTTCCTTCATGGTTTGTATGTGTGTTTTCTTCATTTCAGTTAACCATCTTACAAACTCCTATTCATCAAATTCAACCATAATGGCTTCTCTTAGAAAATTTTGCTATTCCCTTAGAGATAGCATTCCCTTTCCCATTATTTTGTTACATTGTTCATAGTAATTACTCATGGATGTTCCTGCCCTGATAGTTGGAGCTATTCAAACTGAGAGACTACTTCATAATTATGTTTGTATTTGAATTGGTTTAGAATCTAAGTCCTATGATAGAAAGAGCTCTCTATTAATATTTGTAAGACTTTATCTTAAAAAAAAAAAACTTGAGAAATTGGATTAATCCATGAGAAGCTATATTTATAATTTGGATTCTCTAGAAGTAAGCCTCAAAGGTAGGACCTGCCATCATTTGCCTCTTCTGGCACAATCCCTCATTATTATAAAAATCTAATTTGAAGTGATGTTATGAGCAAAGTTACACAATGGAGTTTGTAATTTATAATTTATCCTTTTTTTCACAGCTTCATTGAGATGTACTAACATATAACATTGTGTAAATTTAAGGTTTACGATGTGATGATTTGATACATATGTATATTCCAAAATGTTTACCACAATAAGATTAGTTAACACATCCTTTACCTCATATAATTGCCATTTTATTGTCGTTGTTATGATAAGAACACTAGAGCTCTGGTCTCATAGCAACTTTTTTTTTTTTTTTTAAGATTTTATTTATTTATTTGACAGAGAGAAACACAGCAAGAGAGGGACCACAAGCAGGGGGAGTTGGAGAGGGAGAAGCAGGCTCCCCGCTGAGCAGGGAGCCTGATATGGGGCTCGATCCCAGAACCCCAGGATCATGATCTGAGCTGAAGGCAGATGCTTAATGACTGAGCCACCCAGGTGCCCCTCATAGCAACTTTATAGCCCACTGAGCCACTCAGGCACCCCTCATAGCAACTTTTTAAAGAGATCTCTATTATTATTAAGATTATTGATTTGGAGGTTTATAAAATTTGTGATTATTTCTTCCAATATTGTAATGTGCAAATTATTTGAGAATATTCAGTTATGGTAAAAAGACAAGTAAACAAATGGTTTGAGTAAAACTCATAAAAAACAGAAAGCATGGATAGTAAGTAAGCTATTAATTTACGACATGTAGTTTAAGTCCACAGGATATAGGTATGCATAAGGAGTAAAAAGTAGCATATAAAACATAAGCAAACTTACAATATATATGGTGTATCAAGGATTAATTACTAATCTTTCACATATACCAAAGACAGATAAAATTAATAGAAATTGTGATGGAGAAAAAGTGTTACTTAAGACAGAAAGAAGCATAAAAACCAATTCATGATCATGATGACCCCTGGATAATAATAACACAATTATGATCCCATTCTGGTCTTAAGGGCTCTCTTCTCATCCCAGGAAATACAAATAAAAACCATAGTGGCTCAAACAGGTTAATTGGCCTGAGTTTTTTGATGGACAAATGTGTATCATTGACCACCTGTGGGCACCTTATTCAAATCTCAACTATGGCTCTCATAATCATGCTGCGAGCCAGGAGACCTAAAACAGCAGAGAGAGACACAGGACATATGTGCTTTGCATAAGAGATTCAGATAGTATGGTATTCTCACTCTCAATCTAAGTGTGTTAACCTAATCAATCTCTTTTTTATGGCTTCATACTGATATCTTCAAATGATTTAATAAACTATAATTTGAACCTATTAATTTTGTCAATAAGCCTTTCTGTTCCATGGCCCCTGGGAGAGCTTGGCTCATAGTATGCGTGGAGGTTATGACCACATCATGGTAATTCTCCATGTGACGAGTAAAACTATAGATTCTACTGGATCTTTTTGGAATCACATAGCTTAAGTGAAATCACTAAATTAAAAAAAAATAAATTGACACAGCCAAGAAAATGATCTTTTCAATCAAGAACAAAACATTTATGCTAACTAAATAATCATGAAACATTAAAAAAAGTCATTGTGATTGAGGAAATAATTTCTCTGTTAAATATCAAGGGCTATGAGCCCTGTTGAAAACATTCAGAAGAGATGTCATAGAGTGGAATTGGTGAAACCCTAACCTTGGAGAGCAAAACATGAACTTTAATCTGGCTTCACTCAATTCTTAGATGAACAACTTACTTAGGTTGCTTAACTTTATTGAACTATGGTTTCCTCATATGACAAATGAGGAAAACAATAACAACCACGACAAACCCAAGAAGGTATTTTATAGATGTGATTAACATTTACAATCAATTGACTTACATAAAGAAGATTATCCTTGATCGTACAAAAAATAGACACATACATCAATAGAATAGTATAGAAAGCCCAGGAAAAAACCCATAATTATAGGGTCAATTAATCTTCATCAAAAGAGGCAAGAATATGTAGTAGGAAAAAGACAAACTCTTCCACAAATGATGTTGTGAAAACTGGACAGCTACATGCAAAAGAATAAAACAGGACCACTTTCTTATGCCATACACAAAAATTAAATCCAAAATGGTTAAAGAACTAAATGTGAGACCTGAAACCATAAAAGTCCTAGAGGAGAGCACAGGCAGTTAATTTCTCTGAAATTGGTTATAGCAACATTTTTCTAGATATGTCTCCTAAGACAAGGGAAATAAAAGCAAAAATAAACTATTGGGACTATATCAAAATAAAAAGCTTTTGCACAGTGAAAGAAATAATCAACAAAATAAAAGACTACCTACTGGATGGGAGAAGATATTTTCAAATGATATCCAATAAAGTGTTAGTATCTAAAATATATAAAGAACTTATGCAACCCAATGCCTGAAAAACAAATACTCCAATTTAAAAATGGGCAGAAGATGCATGAACAGAGATTTCTACAAGATGATATACAGATGGCCAACAGATACAATGTTCAACATCATTCATCATCAGGGAAATGCAAATGCAATGAGATACCACCTCACACCTGTCAGGAGCTAAAGTTAATAATACAAGAAATAGCAAGTGTTGTGAGGGTGTGGAGAAAAAGGAACCCTCTTGCACTGTTGGTGGGAATGCAAATTGGTACAGCCACTCTGGAAAACAATATGGATGTTCTTCAAAATATTAAAAATAGAACTACCTGTGATCCAGTAATTATACTACTGGGTATTTACCCAGAGAATATGAAAATACTAACTTAAAAGAATACATGCACCCCAATGTTTATAGCAGCATTATTTACAATAGCCAAGATATGGAAGCAGCCCAAGTGTCCATTAAGAGATGAATGTAGGGGCGCCTGGGTGGTTCAGTAAGTTAAGCCTCTGCCTTTGGCTAAGGTCATGATCTCAGTGTCCTGGGATCAAGTCCAACATTGGGCTCTCTGCTCAGCAGGGAGCCTGCTTGCCTCCTCTCTGCCTCTCTGCCTACTTGTGATCTCTCTCATTCTGATAAAATAAATAAAATCTTAAAAAAAAAACAGAGATGAATGTAAAGAAGAGGTGGTATATATGCATAATACTATGTGTAATACTATTCAGTCATACAAAAGAATGAAATTTTGCTATTTGCAACAAAATGGATGGAGCTAGAGAGTATAATGCTAAGCAAGTTAGGCCAGTCAGAGAAAACCCATACCATGTGATTTCACTCATTTGTGGAATTTAAGAAACAAAATAGACAAAAGGGCAAAAGAGAGAGAAACCGAGAGATAGAAAAAAAATTGATAGTTACCAGAGTGGAGACAGGTAGGGAATGGGTGAAATAAGTGAAAAGAATTAAGAGTACACTTATCGTGAGCACCAAGTAATGTATAGAATTGTTGAATCATTCACTATATTGTATCCTGAGGCTAATATGACATGTATGGTAACTATACTGGAATTAAAATTAAAAACTTATACCAAAAAAAAAAAAAAAGAAGAAGAAGAAGAAGAAGATTACCCTTGACGATGTGGGTGGGCTTCACCCAATTAGTTGAAGGCCTTGAGAGTAAAGACCAAGATTTCTCTGAAAAGAAAGAATTCTGCCTCAAGACATAAAAATCCTGCCTGAATTTCTAGCCTGCTAGCTTGCCCTACAGTTTTTATTTAAGCTTGCCATCCTCCATAATTGTGTATGCCAATTTTTTAATATAAATCTACCTACATCTACCTACCTACCTACCCATCAAATCTATCCAATCTATCCCTTACTGGTCTGTTTTTCTGGAGAAAAAATTAAGTGATACATCTTTCCTGCTTCTATGCCACAGAAATAGGAAAGTAATTTGAAAACTTCAAAGTGCTATGCCAATTGAAGGTATCATTATCCTAGCTGTATTTCAAATATGTATTTTAAATTAATGACTGCAAATGTATCTATTATATGTTTCTGAGAGTTTTCTCTTGTAAAAGAATATTACAAATGATAGTTTGAGCAGAAGTGCTAGTTTTCAAAAGAGAAGACAGCAGGGAGTATTTGAATGATGCTTGTGAACAACTGTTTTATTTGCTTTAAAACATTTTATTTATTTATTTGAGAGAGAGGGAGAGCAGAGAGAGGTGGGGAGAAAGAGAGAGAGCATAATCAGGGGAAGAGGCAAAGGGAGAGGGAGAAGCAGGCTCTCTACTGAGCAGAAAGCCTGATGTGGGGCTTGATCCCAGGACCCTGAAATCATGACTTGAGCCAAAAGCAGATGCCCAACAGACTGAGCCACCCAGGCTCCCCTGAAAAACTGTTTTACTTATTTCTTGAATCTTAATTTGATAACAAAGGTAAAAGGGAGAACAGTGTCGTTCTCTATTTCTCCTCATCGTTCAATATAACTGGGTAAATTATGTACTTTGATTTTAACAGAAAGCTTTTGTTCTCAAACCTTCCAGTAAAAATGAAATTTTACATTATTCCTTTAATCTAAAAATACACAGAACCTTTCCTTTTACCACCATAATCCCACATTCTCTTTTTGCCCTTTGCCCCACTATAAGACTTACCATTTTTGTTAGTGCAGCAAACAAGCAGTGATTGCACCACCTAGGTGAGTATGTCCTCAAATAAAAGTTCACCTGTGGATTCTACTATTTATTCTGCTGAGTTCACCATGAACAAGTTACTCAAATCTCTTCCACCATCAGTCAGTAATCTAGCTGATCACCCACTTAGCATTAACCAAGCAAATCATTGTGCAACATGCCTTTCCTTTCATCACTTCTCCACTTTCTGTAAGCCTCATATCAGAATTAGTCTTATTACTTTAGACACACAGTTCATTTTGAATTACAAGCAATCCTTCTTGTTCCTCAGACTTGGCTCAATGATTTTAGCTTTACTCCAAAAATTAAACCACTTTCAAAGGATAAAGTTTCACAAATAATTAATTTTTTAAAATGCAATTCAGAGTTGGATGGCTATTTCCAAATAAGCATTTCTAAAATTATTTGTAGCAGTAGCCTCAATAGATCAAGTAATTGATCTTGATGCTATACAGAGTTCATATGAAAGAAAATAATATATACTGGAATGTTTATGTTCTGATAGGGTTATTTAAGAAAATTAAGCCTCTTAACCATACTTCATTATTCACTGATTTTAAAAGAATATGTATTCTTTTTGTACATCCCAGAGTCTATGGGCAGTAAGAACAGTTCATCTGTTAAACTTGTTTATGGATGTAATTAAAAAAAAAAAAAAAAAGCAGGGGCCCCTGGGTGGCTCAGTTGGATAAACATCATATTTAGGCTCAGGTTATGATCTCAGTGTCCTGGGCAATCCCCATATGGAGCCCCACATGGAGCCCCACCTTGGGCTCCCTAATCAGAAGGGAATCTGATTCTCCCTCTTCCATTGCCCCCACCCCTGCTCATGAACTCTTTCCCTCTCTCTCTCTCAAATAAATAAATTTTTTAAAAATATTTGAAAAAGAAATAAAACTGTGTTCAGACTAAATATTAAATACTATTCAAGTGAACTTGCACCGTTAGTTAAAATTCAATTTCCTTCCCTAGTTTTTATAAAACATTCATTAACTTGGAGTTATTATAAAAAAGAAATGTGTATTTACTATTTTGGGAACAATAATTAAAAACCTTTCCACAGGGACGCCTGGGTGGCTCAGTTGGTTAAGCAGCTGCCTTCGGCTCAGGTCATGATCCCAGCGTCCTGGGATCGAGTCCCACATCGGGCTCCTTGCTCGTCAGGGAGCCTGCTTCTCCCTCTGCCTCTGCCTGCCATTCTGTCTGCCTGTGCTCGCTCTCTCTCCCTCTCTCTCTCTGACAAATAAATAAAATCTTTAAAAAAAAATAAAATAAACCTTTCCACAAATCTTTTTTTCTATCTTTGTTTTGGTCCTTAATTCTCAGTATCCTTCCATGAATTATAAAGCCTATTAGTGTCTCATCTCAAAAAAATATCATTTTTCACCATCAAACTTTTCCCATAAAGTACATTCTTCTGAGTAAGTCTTGGTATACCTTGAAAATTGTAGCAGACAGGAAATTTTTTTATATTAATCTCTAAAAATTTTTTTAAAGACTTTATTTATTTATTTACTTACTTCTATTTTTACAGTGTTATATTGGTCACCATGCAGTAATCATTTGTTTTTGATGTAGTGTTCTATGAGTCATTATTTGCATATAATACCCAGTGCTCCATGCAATCTGTGCCCTCCTTAATACCCAACCAGGCTCACGCATCCTCCCACCCCCTTCCCTCCATTTGTTTCCCAGAGTCCGTAGTCTCTCATGGTTTGTTTCCCACTCCAATTTCTCCCCCTTCATTTTTCCCTTCTCATAATGGCCTCCATGCTATTTCTTATGTTCCACAAATAAGTAATACCATATGATAATTGACTGTCTCTGTTTGACTTATTTCACTTAGCATAATCTCCTCCAGTCCCATCCATGTTGGTGTAAAGGTTATGTATTCATTTTTTCTGATGGATGAGTAATATTCCATTGTGTAAATGGACCACATCTTCTTTATCCATTTATTTGAGGGAGAGATAGCACTAGCCGGGCAAGAGGGGGAAGGCTAGACAGAGAAGGAGCAGAAGACTCCCCACTAATCAGGGAGCTGGACACAGGACTCAATCCCAGGACCTTGAGATAATGACCTGAGACAAAGGCAGACCCCTAGCCAACTAAGCCACTCAGGTGCCCCTAATCTCTAGAAATTTTTTTTTTTTTAAAGATTTTCATTTATTTGACAGAGCACAAGTAGGCAGAGAGGCAGGCAGAGAGAGAGAGGAGGAAGAGGCAGGCTCCCTGCCGAGCAGAGAGCCCGATGTGAGGCTCCATCCCAGGACCCTGGGATCATGACCCGAGCCGAAGGCAGAGGCTTTAACCACTGAGCCACCCAGGCACCCCGAAATTTTAAAGATATTTATTCTGGCTAAATTCTAATGAGTCTTCCTTAATTGTGTGTTATTTCTTAAATGCTATAAAAACTGTTAAGATAGAGATTTTCTTCAATCTACCTCTCCATTTTGCTTTGCAGCTTTATCCTTGGTATTTTCTCCAAAGAACTCAAATACTCCAACTAAAGGTATTGAAGATAACAACAAGAGAGTCACAAGAGGGGCTCAGCTGGTTTAACTTCTGGCTCAGGTCATGATCCCAAGGTCCTGGAATTGAGTCTTGTGTTGTGCTCTCTCTCTTGCTCTCTGTCTCTCAAATAAATAAATAAATAAATAAAATAAAGATAGAAACAAGAACTGTTGTGCCTGGATAATTTTGCCCAGATATTTGCAGGGGTTTGTTGATTTGTTTTTGTTTTGTTTGCTTTTACAAATTCCTGGAAATGTGAAGTTTCTGGAGTATATATGAATTGCTGTTAGGTATGAATGAAGATCTCTAAGGACAGGAGCCATGTTCTTCCCTGTCCCACATTCCACCCAGTGCTCTGTAAATACCTGAATTAGAGAGTGAAATGAAAGAAAATAATATTTTATTTTTTGATCAAAGCTTGGTCTGATTCTGTATGAAGGCCTAGAATCCATTGACCATCTCCATCTTAACTTGTATTGCCTATTCTATGTCATTAATAAGACATCCCCAGAGTCATAGATTGATGCTGAGTCCTTCTGTGAGATGTCATCACTTCTCTTACCTTTCTTATTAGATGTACTCCTGGAAGACTTTAAAGTACTGATTAGGGGGCGCCTCGGTGACTCAGTCATTAAGCGTCTGCCTTCAGCTCAGGTCATGGTCTCAGAGTCCTGGGATCAGCCCCGCATCAAGCTCCCTGCCTGGCAGGAAGCCTGCTTCTCCCTCTCCCACTCCCTCTGCTTGTGTTCCCTCTCTCACTGTCTCTCTCTGTCAAATAAAGAAATAACATCTTTAAAATAAATAAAGTACTGATTAAGAATACGAGGTTCTAGAGTTGAGAGACCAAGTTTCAACACAACTTTTTCATTCATTGCAAGCATGACCATGGACAAGTTGCTAAACTTCCCTCAATGTTTAATTTACTCAACCTGTAAAATAATTATCCCTATTCCAGAGGTGATTAAATGAGATAATTTGTCTAAAACATTTAGAGCTGCTTGGCATCATAGGAATCATTCAATAAATGTTACACATTATCATTACTACTATAATTATATTTCTATTTAACTATAAGCTCCATGAAAGCAATAACCATTCTTCTTTAATCTTTGTGCTTCCAGTACCTAGCATAGTATTTGATACATGTTTGTGGAACTGAACCAGGTTTATGATCTACAGAGAGAAATGTAAAAAACAAATACTGTTCATTTTTCCTGATTGGGGATGGTATAGGTAAGAAGAAATATATACAATACTCTTAGCCTATGAGTCATAAACAGTGATTGCTTGATCTACATTTCTTTTTTATTTTATTTTATTTATTTATTTGTCAGAGAGAGAGGGCAAGCACAAGCAGGGGGAATGGCAGGCAGAGGGAGAAGCAGACTCCCTGCTGAGCAGAGAGCCCAGTGTGGGGCTCAATCCCAGGACCCTGAGATCACGACGTGAGCTGAAGGCAGACACTTAATCGACTGAGCCACCCAGGTATTGCTCTTTTTAATTTTTTTTTTAAGATTTATTTATTTGAGAGAGAGAGAAAAGGGCAGGGAGGGGTAGAGGAAGAGGGCAAGAGAGAATCTCAAGCAGACTCCCTGCTGAGTGCACAGCCCCACCTGGAGTTCCATCTTACAACCCTGAAATCATGACCCAAGCTGAAACCAAGAGTCTGACCTTAACCAACTGAGCCACCCAGGCGCCCCAGCCTTATTTATAGTTCTCAAGTAAAACTCAAATCCTCAAATTTTAAAGGAGGAGGAGGGCTGGCTTATAACTTTAAAGTGAGAAAAGTGAACTTTGAGTAAAATCTGATAAGGATAATTGAACATTTGTGGTCTGATTTTTCTTGCATATACTTCTTGGTTTTAAAAACAACACAGACAGATTCCCTGGCTGGCTCAGTTGGTAGAGCATACAACTCTTGGTCTGGGGTCGTGAGTTCAAGCCCCATGTTGGACATAGAGCTTACTTAAAACAAACAAACAAACAAACAAAATAAATAAAAGCAACATGGGTAAAGAAAGAGATGACCAAAAAGAGAGGAGAGAGTGCCAGGGAAACATGAAGTTTATTTACTTTATTACATTGAGGGAATATTCCAGTTGTCTGTTTAGCAAAGCAGTTTCCCCCACCCACACAGAAAACTCTGACGATTCTTCAACCATGGCTAAATGCCAGCCTTTCCATATTACTTGGAAGAAGTTTCAAGAAGCCTTCCTTAAAGGAACTCATCGTGTAAATGCATGATGATAATAAGAATTATAAGATCATTAGGGCTTCCTCCTCACTGATTGAGAATTCTTACTAAGTAAACCTCTATCTGTGTGACTGGGTGTTTTACACAGAGCACACCTTGTCATGGTAAGCACCAGATATGGGGACAGATAGTGATATTTTTTTCATTTGGAATGTTGGTTTTTCTAAATTCCTCATGCAGCATAATAAAAGGATTTTAAATCTCATATACAGGCCACTTTGAGTACTTCTTTCAGTGCTGTCAGCCAGAAATCAACTGATAAAGTGATTCCACCAGACAAGGCGAGGCCTATTAAAACATTACATCATTCTGCATATACCAAGCCAAGGAAGGATCTCCTCATATGGCACCCCCATGAGGAACTTGTCCAGTGAAACTTTCAGTGACTCAAGTAGTTATGATTCTATCCTTGCTTGAGAAAATGTTTTGTAAGTTATTCATCCAGCTCTTAGGAAATTTAGACATATAGAGCAAGCTGCATAGAACACTTGAGATCACCAAATCCAACCCCCTTATTTTTGGAAACTTACCCACGATATGGTTGTTGGAAGAACTAGAACTAAAACCCAGGTCTCCGTTTCACTATCTCACCCTGATTCCTAGTTATTATTATTTTTTAAAGATGTATTCATTTGAAAGACAGTGTGTGTGCTCAAGTGGGGGGAGGGACAGAAGGAGAGGGAGAATCTCAAGCAGACTTCCCACTGAGTGTGGAGCTGATGTGGGGCTTGATCTCACAACACTGAGATCATGCATGCTCTGAGCCAGAATCAAGAGTTGGATGCTTAATCAACTGAGCCACCTAGGCGCCCCTGCTTCCTAGTTATTTAATGTAAAAATAAGTAATTTTATGAGCACTCTTCTGTTCCTTCTGTAGTATAATTAAGGGTGTATTTTTCAAGCAATTGTTCTCATGCCAGAAAGTTCCTCAATTTCATATTTTTTCATATTTGTGGGGTTTTTTTTTTAAGATTTTATTTATTTATTTGACAGAGATCACAAGTAGGCAGAGAGGCAGGCAGAGATGGAGGGGAAAGCAGGCTGCCTGCTGAGCAGAGAGCCCAATGCGGGGCTCAATCCCAGGGTCCTGAGATCATGACCTGAGCTGAAGGCAGAGGCTTAACCCACTGAGCCACTCAGGCACCCCTCATATTTGTGTTCTTAATGTTATAGTATCTATTCAGTTTTGTAAAATATACAAAGAAAATATTTAAACTTTCTCTCATCCAGAGAAATTGTCACTTGGTAAAAATCTATTACAT
Source organism: Enhydra lutris kenyoni (assembly GCF_002288905.1). Lineage (NCBI taxonomy): Eukaryota > Metazoa > Chordata > Mammalia > Carnivora > Mustelidae > Enhydra > Enhydra lutris. Next base: position 997,169 of record NW_019154168.1, on the reverse strand, counting down.
TTAAGTTTTTCAAAATAATAAAACTAAGTGAAGCTGCTGTCACACAGTGAAATGTCAGTTACTCATTTTGGAAATACAGTGTGAGACCCAGGTCTTATTTTTTCTTATGATTTTTTTTTTAAATTTTTAAGTCATCTCTACACCCAACATGAGGCTCGAAATCACAGCCCCAAGATTGAGTCACATGCTCTATCGAGCTGAGTCAGTTAGGCTCCCCAAGATCCATATCTTATTTTATTTTATTTTTTTAAAGATTTTATTTATTTATTTGACAGACGGAGATCACAGAGAAGCAGGCAGAGAGAGAGGAGGAAGCAGGCAGAGAGAGAGGAGGAAGCAGGCTCCCTGCTGAGCAGAGAGCCCGAGATGCGGGGCTCGATCCCAGGACCCTGGGATCATGACCTGAGCCGAAGGCAGAGGCTTTAACCCACTGAGCCACCCAGGTGCCCCTCTTATTTTATTTTTTTAAAAAGATTTTATTTATTTTTTTGAGAGAAGGAGAGAGAGAATGAGCAGGGGGAGGGGCAGAGGGAGAAGCCCATTTGGGGCTTGATCCAGGGACTCCAGGATCATGACTTGAACCTAAGGCCGATGCTTAACCAACTGAGCCACCCTTCCCCAAGACCCAAATTTTAAAGTAAAACTTAAATGTTAAACATATGGACTAACAAATACCTACACACTTTGAAAACATCACAAGTAACTATTTCATTGTGTAGTAAACGAAGAACCCCATCCTTTTCCAGTGCAAATATAATTTCATTCCTCTTAAGCAGTTTGTGCATTAGCTATTAAATGAGTTACTATGTTATTTTTCAAGATTGTTTATATAGAGTCCAATATTTTTCATGTGACTGTCATGACATGGAATTTGTGAGGGTCACATGTCTTCTGTTTGGGGGAAGCTGTATCCTGAAGTTACTCTTTCTTTTGAAATTCTTTAGGGCTCTTCCTTTGGGAACAAAATCTGCTACTCAACCTAAGAGACAAAAATCTCATTGAATAGAACTTCCATGGAATTAATTGTTTTCTTTGGGCATAGACATTATCAAACAAGTTCTTCTCTTAGAATAATATCAAGACCCAGACTCACTAAGACCCATGTAACCTAGAGTGACAACTACAGGATTTTTAAACCTAGGTTTAAAACCTGACTCTGCCACTTAATAGCTCTATCACCGTGGGCAAATCAAGGAATCTTGCAGTGACACTGTTTTCTTATGTATTAAGACAGTAATGCCTACCTTTCAATAGCTAAAGTAATATATATATGTGTAAACTGCCTCTGGAGAATACCTAAAACATAATAGGATCTGAATATATGGTACTGCTTACATTATTATCCTGCAAACAAGTCCCTCCTGCCTTCTCATTCTTCAAATACTTCTAGATTCTCGTATTTCAAATGGCCAAAACTGATGGTGATCACTAGGTGGTCACATTTTCTCAGTATAACTTCCTACATTAATTTATCTTCTTTTTCAGTTTTTGTGTGTAACCCTTACTTACACATTCCTGGCATGTGCTCATTATGGTAAGACTTTCCAGCCTAGTGCTTTCCCTCTCTGGAATACCAGACCCTTAATTATGTACTTTTCCCCTAGCCACATAGCCAGGGATTTAGAGCTCCTTAAGAAGATTAATTAAACCTGCTGCCATTCCCGGAGCAAAGCTTCCTTTATTTTAGACTGCTGAGCTGAGGGTTAAGTGTTTTATCACAGAACAAATCAATGGCAAACCTGGATGTGGAAGCCAACGAGCTAGATTACCAGCTCTTTGTGACACTGAAAGAACGCTTCCATTGACTGATTTTCTCTTCTTTGGGGTTTCAACAATACCTTAGCGAGAATCTGCCTAGAGACAAGAGCACCTTCCTGCACAGTGATACGATGCATCCGCTGACTCACAGACAATTCCCTGTTATCTTAACTGTAGAAAGGAGAGGCCTGGCACACCACTGAAGAAGGGCAAGTCAACCTAATTCACTTACTCCCAGCTTTTTTACAACAATAGTGCTTTGTCTATATTGCTTAACCATTGAGTATTTATGGTGTGGGTTTCCTGCTTACAAATAACTTGGGGTCGCCCGGGTGCCTCGGTCAGTGTCTGCCTTCGGCTCAGGTCATCATCACAGGGTCCTGGGATCAGTCCAGCATCGGGCTCCCTGCTTGGCGGGGAGCCTGCTTCTCTCTCTCCCTCTGTTGCTCCCCCTGCTTGTGCATGCACGCTCTCTCACTCTTTAATAAATAAAATCTTTAAAACAAAACAAATAACTAGCCAATATTTATCCAATTTAGCTTTATTATATAATTTAATTTTGTATATTTTCCCAGATCATTAGTATAATAAGTAATCTGGCTCAAATGTCAATATATTGCTCCTTGGCACATAAATGAAAATACTTCCATATTCTTCAGTACACAGTGTTTTATTTTTTTGTTTCCTCATGGAAGCTGAGAGCAAGAGAAAACATATCCTTTTATTAAAAAGTGCTTTTGTGCTTTGCTTTAATAATCAGTTTTGTGCCAAAGCCCAAAATGAACTTACCTTATAAACCGATCTCTGAAATTACCAATTTAATGTTTTAAAAGTTGGATGTTATTAATCAGAGTGATAGAGAAGAGATTTGAATAAAGAAAAATTTCTTAAAATTATCAAATATAGTATATATAATGTATAACATATATATAACTATTACCTGGAATGTGTGGGATGTGTACGTCTCTGTGCATGTGAGTGTGTATAAAAGACAGTGCTGAGGTAAACTCTGAATTATAGCAAAATTTAATCCTAATATAAAGACTGCTTATAAAAAGGGTTTACATACCATTTTTATGACATTTTGAATTTGGACTCTTCAATAATTGAAAATATGTCCCCTCTCTGTATGAGCTCAGTTATTAAGTATGTCATTTTAAAAGTGGAAGTCATAAATAGAAAAGTAAACCAGAGGTTGTGCTGCTGAACCATCATTATTTACTACCTCAGAACTTTTGCTTGATGAGCACATTTGCTTTACGAAAACTTTCAAGCACTTTTATGTGTGTATCTTCAATTTTGGAATAAAAAGAGGAATGTAACTGAAAAATAACAGAGTTTATACTCAGCAATCTGGAGGTTTTGAATTCCCCATTCGGATTTATCAGTTTCAGTTCATAATATCAGTTCACATTTAATAACAAACCTGCAGAATTCCTGTGGTTGTTTATTCTTTGTGATGAAATTCAAGGAAGATTGTACCATCAACAGTTTACTTGATTATTGATAAATATTGAGGATGAGAAAAAACATTAAGTTGAAATAGAGTTCTTTACAGCTCATGTTTGTTCTCATCTATGGATGCTGGCAAACTGTGAAAACATTACCCAAGAGCAAGGTTTTCTAGCTAGTAAACGATGTTCAGAAATGTTTCCCAGTTTAATACAACTACATGCATTCAGAAAAGGAAATTGCTTTGTTGATATGTCCCAGGCAGATTGTTTCCTGTTTTGGAAATCACTGTGCTCAGTTAATCAGAGCTGAGACGGTTCTATTCATCGTGTACAAGGGGAATTGGCCAGCTCAGTGAGAATGACTTCCAAATATTCCTGTAGAATTGAAGCTCAGGTTATAAGACTCAGTAGATACCTAAATATAAAACATTGGGGGGGGGGTCCTATGAATTGAAATTGCTTATTTTTATATGCTGTGATTTTTTTACTTGTTTCATACTTTGTGTCTTCATTCCAAAAGAACTTGGAGTTTGAATTTAAATTTCCATTTATGTTATCAATCTTATGAAATCCCTTCTGGTAAGATGAGACATAATTTTATAGTAATAGGAAATATTTTAGTTACTCATATTAGTAGAGGCACAAAGTTTTGGCAATCACATATTAGCCAGTAACTCCATTTTTCCCAGTCACATTTTCTATATAACCTGCTACTAATAAGTAAAGTAATTGATCTAAATTTTACTGTATTAGTCATTTTGTACACCCAACACTCTAAACTCCTTTCCTTTGGTGTGTGTACCATAATTTTTTAGGGGGTTGGGGGGTGCAACTTTTGTCCTGGCTACCTGTTTCAAGTAGGAGGTTGCAAAAGTACTACTCAGTTACCTCCAGTTCCAGTGATTGGACCAACCCAGGCAAATACCAAGCATTCCTCAAGAGCTTTTTTAATTTAAGTAGAGAAGGGACCATCTGAAAGGAGATATTTGTTTACTAGTTATATTAACTAATTTGGTATTTTTTGTGATCATTTATTTTTGAGTGTTTTTATAAAATGATTTAAAAATTCCTCCTTACATAGCAGAAATAGAGTAACCTATTGTTATATTCTCATCTTTTATTAATATGGAATTTAACATTTTTAGGGAGCCAAACATACTCTATTCTATGACTGCTTTTTAATGATTATTGAAGTGTAGTTGACATACAATGTCGTATTAGTTTCGGGTGTATAGCATAGTGATTCAACAATTCTTTACATTACTTAATGCTCACCATGGTAAGTGTAGTTAACCGTACAATGTTATTATAATATTACAAATTTTTTTGCTGCAAAAAGCTTTATTGTTTTCATTTGGTCCATGGCTTGTGAGAGGGCTGTAGACTGGTTTAAAAGCTGCCCAGTGTCTGCAGAGAGAGGCTTGGGCACAAGCCCTGGCACCAAGGGGATGCCAGAGGGCCCCCTCAAGGACTGCTGGGCTTCAGAGGCTCCTAGCTGTGCTTGAGGGTTAGCTTTGGGAAGAGATGCTCACCTGGCCCCAGTCTGGGGGCCAGCCAGCCTGCGGAAGTTAGTTGGGTGGTAGCGCATTTCCTTGACGAGTTTCACCTTCTCATCTGGGAAGTGGTTTTCCAGGAAGTCACAGAGATGGAGGTTGGTGTGGCAGAACCCAGGCCACGCATATCCAAAAGGGCCTGATTAATGTTCTTCTCCGGGAGCATGGCAGCTTCCATGGTGTCCAGGGTTTTACCCCATTAATCTTGGGACACTTCTGTACATCCTGGAACAGGGCACAGCTGCAACGCTGGTTTTACGTCTTTAAGGGACATTCAGCTCCCTTGCACTTCTCCTCAGCCAACTCCTGGAATAAGCGGCCCCCTCCCTCCAGAGCCACATGGTCCAAAGGAAGTAGAAGCCCAAAGAAAGATATGCCCAAAGAAAGTCAGCATGCATCTGCCGCCAGGCGGTTAATGGTGTCCTCCACTTGGGTGGAATAATTCGGACATATCTGGGAGCTCAGGGGAGATCAGTAGTAAGGAGCTACCCTCAAAATATGGTGTGGGCTGGTCCCAGAGGCAGAGTGACTGAGAACATGGCTCTGAATGTTGCAACTGGAAAAAAAAGTTGGAAAAAAGTTTGGAAGGTGGTTGGAGGCTTGTAGGAGGGGCATCCCTGGATCTGTTTGGTCCTAACACTGTTGAAGCCAGAGACAGATCCTCGGGATCTTGGACACACTGCCTCATACCATAGTATTATTGACTTTATTCCCTATGCTGTACTTCTCATTTTCATGACGTATTTATTTTATAACTGAAAGCCCGTACCTCCTAATCCTCTTCACCTATTCTGCGCATCCCCCCACCCACCTCCTGTCAGTCTTCAGTTTGTTCTCTGTATTTAAAAGCCTGTTTTGGGGTGCCTGGGTGGCTCAGTGGGTTAAAGCCTCTGCCTTCGGCTCAGGTCGTGGTCCCAGGGTCCTGGGATCGATCCCCACATCGGGCTCTCTGCTCAGTGGGGAGCCTGCTTCCTCCTCTCTCTGTCTCTGCCTGCCTCTCTGCCTACTTGTCTGTCAAATAAGTAAATAAAATCTTTAAAAAAAAAAAAAGCCTGTTTTTCAGATTCCACATAAAAGTGAAATCATATGGCATTTGTCTTTCTCTGTCTGATTTATTTTACTTAGCATAATACACTCTAGGTCCATCCACGTTGTTGCAAATGGCAAGATCTCCTTTTTTTAGTAATATTCCATATATGTGTATACATATGTGTGTATATATATATACACATCTTCTTTATCTGTTCATTTATCAATGGACACTTGGGTTGGCTATCTTGGGTTGGGGTATCTTTTTGAATCGGTGTTTTCATTTTCTTTGGGTAAATACCCAGTAGTGGTATTACTGGATCATGTGGCATTTCTGTTTTTAATTTTTTGAGGAATCGTACTGTTTTCCACAATGATTGCACCAATTTACATTCCTACCAACAGTGCAGCAGGTTCCTTTTTCTCCACATTCTTGCCAATATTTGTTATTTCTTTTCTTTTTGATAATAGCCATTCTGACTGTGTAAGGTGATAGCTCATTGTGGTTTTGATTTGCATTTCCCTGATGATGAGTGGTGCTAAACATCTTTCCATGTGTTTGTTGGCCATTTGTATGTCTTCCCTAGAAAAAAATGTCTATTTAGATCCTCTGCCCATTATTCAATCAGATTGTTTGTTTTTTTTGTTGTTGACTTGTAAACGTTCTTTATGTATTTTGGATTTAACCTCTATCAGATATGTCACTTGCAAATATCTTCTCCTGTTCAGTTGGGTGCCTTTTTGTTTTGTGGATGGTTTTTCCTTTGCTTCGCAAAGCTTTTTATTTTGGTGTAGTCCCAACAGTTTCTTTTTGCCTTTGTTTTCCTTGCCTGAGGAGATATATCCATAAATACGCTGCTAAGCTATTGCTGCTTAGTTTGCTCAAGTTTTTGATTAATGCTCTTGATAGTACATCACACAATTACTTTTCAAGTTTTGAGCATTTGTTCATGTACTTTTGCCAAGTGCAGATCATGTGCTTCACTCTGCAATGATAGAAAATGGCAATTGCTTTTGCTGCATTAATTCTGGAAAGTGACTGTTCCTAATGGGCAGAATTCAGTGACAAGGAGATCATTTCCTTGCAGCTTTGTTTGGTTTAAGGCTTAGGACCACCTACTGAGTGGATGGGGGTGGGAAGCCTCTTTGCGATTATTTTTAAAAAGGAAGAAAGTCTGTGCACCTGTTGCACAGCTGTAATGACAACCAAACAGGGACAAAACATGCAGGGAGTGTGTTCAGCAGTGATTTCTCTCACATGAGGTGTAAATGCTTCGCTGTTTAAGGAATTCCTATGAAAAGTGTCAGGCCTGACAGTATCCTCGAGGAATTGTTTTGTAAGAGATTCTTCCTGCCTTCCATTTCAATTTGTGGAAAGTGATAAAGAGGAGCGTATTTCTAAAGGCAAAGCAGAACTTTATAATAGATCTCATAGAATGAAAGATTTTAAAAGGGAAAACTGAGAAAAAGATAGTCATTTTTGAGCCCTTTCCATTATCCAGAAATCTCTATTGAGCAATGTTGCTCTAGAGATCCCTATTTTATAAACATTCAATTTCAAATAAAATTTTGGATACAATTATTAGGGTCACACCAAATTATATTTACCTTAGGTCTTAAAGAGGCTTTATACTTTTTTGTCTATCAAAAATAGAATAACAATAACAAAAAGTGCTGTGTTCTTATAGTTGAATATTACTCAGTAATTAAAATGAACAAATTACATGGACACCTGGGTGGCTCGGTTTGTTAAGTGTCTGCTCTTGGCTGAGGTCATGATCCCAGAGTCCTGGGAGCAAGTTCCACATCAGACTCCTTGCTCAGCAGGGATCCTGCTTCTCCCTCTGCCTGCTTCTCCCCCTAATTGTGCTCTCACTTTCTCTCTCTCACAAATAAATAAAATAAAATCTTTTTTTAAAAAATGAACAAATTACAGGTTTATACAAACTTGAATAAACCTTATTTTTTTAAAAAGATTTTATTTATTTATATGACAGAGAGATCACAAGTAGGCAGAGAGGCAGGCAGAGAGAGAGGGGGAAGCAGGCTCCCCGCCTAGCAGAGAGCCCGGCACATGCTTGACCCCAGGACCCCAAGATCATGACCCGAGCCGGGCGGAGGCAAAGGCCCAACCCACTGAGCCACCCAGGCACCCTTGAATAAACATTATAATCATGAGATACAGAAGAAAATTATTAGTATACATCCATTTATATAAAGTTCAGAAAAAGAGATACATACATAATTGGTAAAAAAAAAAAAACTATAACAAAAATATAAGGAAGTTATTATCATAAAATCATAATAATGATTATGTCTAAGCTAAAGGGAAGAGGATATGTTCTTGAAGGCCCACATGGACAACATGGGCAGACTTCTAGGTTGCCAGCAGTGTTCTATCTCCTAACCTGTGCATTGGTAACATCTGCATTTTCCTATAAATTCTTCTCAACGTGTTATATTTTGCAATAAAAATGGTCTAAAAATCACTGTCACAGTTCATTGAACAGGGCTACATCTTTGAAAATATAAAATCCTATTTAAACTGATAAAACTGAGTGACCGTTCATAACTGCATGGAATGTAGATGGAATTGTACAGATTTTTTAGTGTACAAGCTAGAGAGTTACCTTTTAGTGATAGTGGGAAATTGTTAATTGAAAAATGTTGGCAGTAGATTATGGAAAGCATACTTAAACAAAAACAACATCACTTTTTTATTCCCTGGGGGTATGCATAAACCAGATGGCATATTTTTATTCTTTAAGTGGCCAGATATTTTAAATATCTTTGCTGTGTTTGCTGTCATTATCTTTGAGATGTCATGTCAAATAAAAGATTAATGGAGGTGTTTGTAGATTTAGAAGTTGATACTGATACTGAAGTATTTATTAAGGACAAGTTAGCACAAATATTTTCCTACTACCACTAAATCCAGACTTGGTTCAAAAATTTCAGTTGTATATTCTTCAAATAGTCAAAACAATCTCTTGTGCTATTATAAATTGGAAGGGTTCAGAGGCTTTATCTTCAAATTCTTGTACAGCAAGAAGGATGGTTTGTACTCAATCATTCCTAGAACCTGAGGTTGTTATTTATATGGTGGGGAACCTGGAGATGTATATATATGAGAACTGTCATGATCTGGATCCGATCCAGACTACCTTTCTTAATTTATATCCTTTCTAATTATTAATGTCCTTCCAACTTAATGCTCCTCTCCAAATCTCACTATAGAGTTAATGAATATTAAACTTCTTGAAGTTTTGTACTTATGTGGCTTCAACTGTTGTGTGAAGACTCTCTTAGCTACAAGTTAGAAGAATCAACTCAAGCTAGGTTAACAAAAAATGAAAATTTTGTTAAAACTTAAAAAAATATATAAAAATAAAAAGCTATCAAATACTTCCTGTACAATTCCAAATCCAGAAAAAAGTAACTACTCTTAAAATTTGACTGTGGCTCAGATTTCAGATTTTATGCATGCCTACACAGATAGGTTTTTTTTTTTTCACATGGAATGATACCATCTGTGTTGCTCTTCCAGTGTTTTTTTCATTTAATGAGTAATCTTCAAGACAATATTGAAGAGTAAGTCAGAGGGCTTCCCAGTTTTGTAATGGTGGCATTATGTTCATTGACATTTAGAATATTTCCAATTTATTTACAAGAATTTATGGATATTTTACTGGGACTATCAGTGAAATCTGTTTTACAGAATCCAAGGAAAAGTCAACCATCAGTAGGAATGGAGAAAATAAGGCAATTCCCCAGCAGGAATCCTTTAACTTTTCTTCCAGAGCTCTGAGATTAATATTTCTCTCAGTTTACATTGTCCAGAGAGTATCAGATTGGTCCAGCTGGAGTCAGGTGCCACATTTGGTCCATTTAGGTCTGACCAAGGGGCCACCGTCAGGTAGGAAAAAACATGGCTGCCAAGAACCCACATCTGAAGTGGGATGCAGAGCCCATGTGATATTTGATTTTGTCTTTCTGGCACTTCCACAGTGTCTTACCATCTCCACAGGAAGAGTTGTGACAAAGTAGCTCTCTGTAATAAGTTGTGCTGCTCTCATTTCTCCCCTTTACTTTAGTATTTTACCGACATTACATGCTAAATCAAAACATGATTTATGTGACAGTCCCCGAAGTTCAGGTCTGGTGGGGCCAGCCCAGTGGAGCTGCAAAGAAGAGAGGGAAAAGGAAGTCTGTGTGAGACCTGAGTACTAAATCCTTGCTTTCAGTATCTAATACATGGGTCCCCACCCTTGCTTTCTCTAGTTCCAGAGCTATATGTCCCAACTGCTTCCCAACACCTGCATCTAGACATCCATTGCACATGTCAAACCAGCATTTCCAACACTGAATTTACCTTTTTCTCACAGACTTCTACTTCTTCTGGCTGACCTTAATTAAAAGCATCTCACACTGCTTTCCAGTCACCAGCTTCTGTCAGCTCTTCCTCTAAGGGCTCTCAAATCACTCCATTTTCCTCCATCCATGGGCACTGCTCTGGTTTAGGCTACAGTCTTCTCTAGCCTGAACAACTGCAAACTCTACCTTACCAAACTTCTCTCCTGCCTCTAGTCTTACTTTCTATAGTCAGTTCTTGACCCTGCGGCCGTGAGAGCAAAACCTTTCTTTGCAGCTGTTCTCTGTTCAGAATAAAGCTGGAAGTTCTCAGCATAGCTCAGCACAGGACAGGATTGCACAGTGGATGAGGCATTTTATAAATTGTCCACTTCTTCCATCTTAGCCTCTCTATCCTCTTTACTCATTACCCTCTCTCTCTATTTTCTTGTGGCTCCCAGATTTCTCGCCTCCAGTGCAATGGTTCTAAACCTTGACTGCACATTAGAATCACTTGGAGAGCTTTAAAAACATCCTACTAGCCTGGTCGCCCCAGACCAGTGAAATCAGAACTCCTGGGGGTGGGACCCAGGGCTAGGATTTATGTTTTTAAAGCTCCCCAGATGATTCCAATATGCAGCCAAGTTTGGGAGCCTCTGAATATTTTTGCATATGTTCATTTCCTCTCCCTGCCCCAATCACCATCCCCCTTATTTATTCTTTTTTTTTTTTTAAGATTTTATTTACTTATTTGACAGTGAAAGAGAGAGAAAGAGCAACAGAGGGAGAGGGAGAAGCAGACTCCTTGTTGAGCAGAGAACCTGACATGGGACTCGATTCTAGGACCCCAGGATCATGACTGGAGCCAAAGGGAGACACTTAATGGACTAAGCCACCCAGGTGCCCCCCCCCCTTTATTTATTCTTGATTCTTCCTCCAAGCTGCCTAGCCTATGCTCATCCTACTTATCTGACAACTTATCAGGGAAGCCTTTCTTCACCTCAGGAAATAAGTTATGTGAATAGATGCAGAGTTTTGAATAATGAGACTCTCAAGATCTCTGAATTGGTGTCTATAAATCATCCTTTGGACTATTTGGTATATATGTAATAAGTATCTTGAAGATGTAACCGTGTTTATCTGGCTAATAATATATATTCATTCATTAACTACTACTGTCAGAGTAGTTGTGCTAGTTGTTTGTCCAATTTTCTTGTTTTATCCTTTCAGTAATCTTTAGGAAGTATTCAAATCCCATTTTACTGCTGGGAAAACTGAAGCTTTGGCAGTTTAACAAATATAAACCAATTACATAGTATATTTAGCATATATTATTTTGCATTATTTTTATATATAGTTATATAATAGATTATTTATATATTTTAAATATAATTATTTTATACATTATAATAACCTATTTTAATTGTAATTATATATTATTTTAGTATTTAGTGTATATATACACTAAATTACGTGATATATACTAATGCTGAAGTACAGATACCAGTATGAATCATAAAAGAAAAACAGAAGTATTTTCCAGTTTCTTTTTTTTTTTTAAATCAGAATACTATAAATGAAAAGTTTTGAAATACTTTAACAAGAAACATTTGGAAGTGTATGTTTTAAATTTTTTTGATGCTTATGGAAAGAACTACTCAGTAGCATAGCAGAAGAATAATAAATAAAATTTTTGGAAATATCAACTAATGGTTTTGTACAAACAACAGTGTTCTGATAAACATATAAAGATTCAGATAAGAGAAATGGCAAATTAGTTTATTTTGCTTTAAATTGGAAAATAGTTCTTTTACAATTCTCATGTATATTTAAGAGGATATATTTCAAAAACAGCAGGAACAAAAATTTAAATGAGATTTCTATTAGTTTTAATGCTACAGAGATCTTTGAATCTACTGCATGGTTGACAGATACCAAGGTTTCAGAACCAGAACATACACCACACCCATTTTATTCAATATCCCTACCTCGCTTCACGTCTCTCCTCCCCTCCCCTCAAATCACAATCTCTCTTTATTTTTCCAGCTTGCACAGTGTGTTCATTCACCTCCTGTGTAATTACCATAAATAATCAGCAAGATAGAACCTGTGTGGTACAAATGCCACACCTTGGTTGTGTTGTGAGCAACCACTCGGAGTGGTGGCAACCTAAACATTTGCACACTTTTTAAAGCCACAATGTCCTGAAGTTAAGTCTTTCACAAATAAGTTTTTTTAAAATTCAATAGGCAAAATATCTGAATGCCTCTCCATGGTTAATACCTGACCCAAAAGTCACCTTTGACTGGCCAAAACACTTGACTCTACATGCCTGGGATGGGTGTTGACTGCAGCTCAGAATGATTCCTTCAAATTAAAAACAAAACATAAAAAAACAATTGTTCTGCCCTATTAAGAACTGAGCGGGGAAAACAAAAGGCTTTGTTCAGCTGTAAATCATGTAAAAGCAGGGGTATGTTACCTGCTCCTGCCAAGACTAAAGTAAAGCAATCAGCAAGATGACTTCAGCGATTGCAAAATCCCAGAAAAGGAATATTATGGCACTTTCTTGATCCAGATATTAGTGTGAAACAAAAAATAAAATAATTAAATTATATTAAATAATAAAATTAAATTAGAAAACAGAGATTCTCAATAAATATTAAGATAGGCAGGAAATGCTCCCATTATAGGTTTCTTTGGCCCATCCCCTGTCTTTACTACCAGACTAAAGCCTCCAGTAAGCATTAATTTTCCCTTTGCATGTGCTTAGTTGTGTGCTCTGAGTGTCCTCCCAGCTGCAAGACAAATTTTCATCCCATTCTTCCCAAAGTGTGAGGTTCTTTAGCATGTAAATGAGCCCCCAGTTTTGGAGAGTTACAAAACTCAGATTTCCAAGTCACTAATACCACTTCCCACCCAGCCCCATACATACATGAGGCCCAAGGTGTACAAAAAGATGATGAGATGATACTATATAAACCAGTCATATTCCATAACTTAGAAGTGAAGAAATTAAGAATCAGAAAGAGAATTATTTTTGTCAAATTCACACGAGTTATTGGCAAACTAAAATGGAATTCAGATCTCATGAGTTTAGTCAAGTATATTTTCCTATACATAATTATTTATCTTTGTAACTTTATTTTGCTTACAAAATTTCACAACATACGTTGAGATAGCTGGAGATACCTGGATTATCATAAAACTAAGGATGGGATCATCACCAAAGAGAAGCATAGAACTTAACTGAAATTCCTAAAAATTCATTTTGTTTTTGTACTTAATCACAAACTTCACAGATGCCAGGTTTGTTAAATTTTTTTTTTCCAATATCTAGGTTTTGACAGCACAATCTCTCCTGGCTAATCTGTTTCTTATAATTGCAATGTAATTTTAACGGTTGCATTTTCCTTTGATTCATCACTGTCCTCCTTTCCAATACTGACTAACCACTGCACATGGTTTTCAAACAAGATGGTACAACTTCCCTTGAGGAACTGCTAAGAAACTTGAGATTGATTAACTGCTTACCTAAGATAGTTGCCTCTTAACTCTCTGCTTTTTGTGCAGCTTTCCTTCTTGGCTTTGGTAAGTGCCCTCTGAGCACTCAACTGAGTGCTCAACTGAGCCAAATCCATTATGGTAACTTGTCTTACAAGATCTTGTACCAGCTTTACTCATTAGCTAAACATTAAATAAATATCTTTTTCTTCTCTTCTTTGGGTCCTCCAGTGACCAATGGATTTAGATGTAAACTTCATGAAATCAAGGCATAATTCTTCTTAGTTAGCAGCACTTAGTTCAGTGACATGTCCATAGTATGCCATTAAGTATTAACTGTCTAAGCACATGTGATGAACATAACCCATGGTCTGGGGCACCCAACAGGCATTACAGCATGTTACGTAGCTGCATCCTGTACTCTACCAGTTATGCTATTTCTTCAATCCCAACTTGAGCTTTACACTGAAAACTATATTTACCATTTCTCCCCACTTCTAAGTTCAGATATAACTAAAAGTATTACATGCTCATCTTTCAGACTGTGAGCTCCTCACGGGCAATGACTATGAAGTATTTAACTTTGACTTCCCAGTGACTAATCACCTGATACTGTGGGTACTTAATAAATGTTGAATCAATAAGTAAATGAATAAATAAGAAATGAATGAATATGCTCTAAATCCCTCCCATACAAAGACAATGCTGTTAATACTATATACTAAAGACAATTTTCTCTTTTGTGATCTATGTTTCCTTGCCCTTTCCCTAACTGCAGTTCTCTTTCTTCATCTCTGCCTCAAAAGAAAGTATCTCTTTTCTGTTATGGCCCAAGATTATAGGGAATTGCAAAGCTTACAGAAGATGCTGATCTCACATGTGAAAGGGATGAGTTACTCACCGGCATGCCCCAATACATTATTGGATATTTACTGAAGACAATGTTCAGATTCCAGTTTACAAACAAAACTGACACCATCCATTAAGAAATTACCTGGAGCCTGAACATTGAAAGGGAACACACCACTTCAAAGTCAGGAAGCTAACTGGCACTTAGCAAGGAAAGGAATTGGAAGAGTAGGAAGGAGATGTAAGACCAGTAGGTACTAAAACAGACATGAGCTTTTTTTTCTTTTTAAGACTTTACTTTTTTATTTGAGAGTGAGAGCGAGCATGAGCAGGCAGGTTGGGGGGGAGCAGCAGAGGCAGAGGGAGAAGCAGGCTCCCCCCTGACCATGGAGCCCGATTCAAGGCTTGATCCCAGGACCCTGAGATCATGACCTGAGTTGAAGGCAGACGCTTAACCGATTGAGCCACCTAGATGACCCAACATGAACTTCTAAGTGCACCCACAGAGGCAGCTCATAGCTTCTCCACCCCAACCCCTCCAGTGAGCTCTGGATTGTTGATAGTTGCTTAGCTACGATACTTGTTCCACACCACTGTCTCGGTTGCTTGTAAAGGATTTGTGACATCTCTTTTTTTTTCTTCCTTTTACCTTGTACAACTCCTTTGATAGTGAATTATTAATCACATTTCAAATGTCAGCAAATGTACTATTTTTTCTGAAATCTGAACCCTCCTCAAGACAGTCCATTTGCTATGGTGAGTTCTGTCCGTGACCCCACAGACTAAGTATAAGAGCTAAGCCAGAGTATTTTAAATGTACAAACCCTTCACCACTGACTCCACTTCTAGGAATTTAACGTAAGGAAATATTCATAAACATGCTCACATTGATCCCTCATTTATAATGTCAAAAAATTGGAAACAACTTTAATTTAATTTACTTTTTTTCAGTGTTCCAAGATTCATTGTTTATGCATCACACCCAGTGCTCCATGCAATATGTGCCCTCCATAATACCCACCACCAGGCTCACCCAACCCCCACTCAAAACCCTCAGTTTGTTTCTCAGAATCCATTGTCTCTCATGGTTCATCTCCCCCTCCAATTTCCCCCAACTCACTTCTCTCCTTCACCCAATGTCCTCCATGTTATTCCTTATGCCTCACAAGTAAGTGAAACCATATGATAATTGACTCTCTCTGCTTGACTTATTTCACTCAGCATAATCTCTTCCAATCCCATCCATGTTGATACAAAAGTTGGGTATTCATCCTTTCTGATGGAGGCATAATACGCTATTGTATATATGGACCATATCTTCTTTATCCATTCATCTATTGAAGGGCATCTTGGCTCTTTCCACAGTTTGGTGACTATGGCCATTTTTGCTATGAACACTGGGCTACAGACGGCCCTTCTTTTCACTACATTTGTATCTTTGGGGTAAATACCCAGTAGTGCAATTGCAGGTCATAGGGTAGCTCTATTTTTAATTTCTTAAGGAATCTCTACACTGTTTTCCAAAGTGGCTGAACCAACTTGCATTCCCACCAACAGTGTAAGAGGGTTCCCCTTTCTCCATATCCTCTTCAACACTTGTTGTTTACTGTCTTGTTAGTTTTGGCCATTCTAACTGGTATAAGGTGGTATCTCAATGTGGTTTTGATTTGAATCTCCCTGATGGCTAATGATGATGAACATTTTTTCATGTGTCTGTTAGCCATTCGTATGTCTTCTTTGGAGAAGTATCTGTTCATGTCTTCTGCCCATTTTTTGACATGATTATCTGTTTTATGTGTGTTAAGTTTGAGGAGTTCTTTATAGATCTTGGATATCAGCCCTTTGTCTGTAGTGTCAATTGTGAATATCTTCTCCCATTCCATGGGTTGCCTCTTTGCTTTGTTAACTGTGGAAACAACTTTAAAGTTATACATGAGAGATTGGTTAAGTAAATGATGATACAGTCATACAATGGATACTGTCAGATAAAAATCAAGTTGTAATGGGATATTAGCATTATTATTATTATCATGATAACATGTTTATCATCTATTTTAAAAAATATGTGTTATTTAGCTACTTTTTATGCATGTCATTATGTGCATAAGAAAAGTAAAATATTAACAGTGGTGGTGGCACCTGCATGGCTCAGTGGGTTAAGTCTCTGCCTTCAGCTCAGGTCATGATCTCAGGGTCCTGGGATTGAGTCCTGCATCAGGCTCTCTGCTCAGCAGGGAGCCTCCCCACCTTTCTCTGCCTGCCTCTCTTCCTGCTTGTGATCTCTTTCTCTGTCAAATAAATAAATAAAATCTTTTAAAAATATATTAACAGTGGTTATCTTTGGGTAATAAGATTATAGTGAACTTTGTTTTATTTATGTGTGTGTTTGTTTACTTTAAAATTTTTACATCCCTAGAACTCATTTATTTTATAACTGGAAGTTTGTACCTTTTGACTACCCCGCCTATTTTTCTCATCCCCAACTTCCCAACACGGGTAACTAACTGGTTTGTCATATCTATGAGTTTGTTTTTTGTGTGTGTGCTTTTGTTTTATCACACTGGGGTGAATTCCTTGTACATCCACTTTGTTGAGAGGGTTTTTGTTTTTGTTTTTGATGATAGGTTGTTGAATTTTGTCCATTGCTATTTTTGCAACTATTAAGATAATCATAGGGTTTTTCTTTTGTTGATGTGGTATATCATGTTGATTAATTTGTGAATGTTGAAGAACCCTTGCATCCCTGGAATAAATCCCACTTGACTGTGGTATATGATCCTTTTAATGTATTGTTGAATTTGGTTTGTAATATTTGTTGAGGATTTTTGCATCTATGTTTATCAGAGATTTGATCTATAATTTTCTCTTTTTGGGGAGGTCTTTGGTTTCACTGTCAAAGAAATGCTGACCTTGTTTTAGTCATTCATTCATTCATTCATTCATGTATTCATTTGTTTTAGAGAGAGTGAATGTGAGCAAGTGTCGCGGCCGGTGCGACAAATCGACCAGGGTCGAGAGGGTAAGAGGATGCTGAAAAGAAATTAAGAGAAAAAGAGATGGGGGCAGGAGGAGCACCAAGGATGATGTCCAATAGTGCCAATTTTATTCAAGGCTGTGAGGCATTATATAGCTAACAGAAACAATCATAAGAAAGTATCTATTTTTAGCTGATTAAAGAGTTTGCAACATGCACAGAAAATCCTTCAAGCTTTCCCATTATCTATTTCCCAGCACCAATAGCAGACCCTCTAGCGCCAGATGTACTGACTTCAAGGCCACTCAAGACATAGTTTATGTAAGCACAGCACAGTCTTGCAATGGTGTAGTCTATAGCCTGTGCAAGGGCAGCAAGGACCAGCCAAGAATTTCTGACATCGACCAAATCGTTTCTATCTGACTAGCAAACGTGTGGGAAGTCACGTAGGTGAGCGCACAACACAGAGCACAGACCCATTCTCAGTGCTACTCGACTTTATCGACCTAAGCCTTTTTTTTCAGCTATTCAGCCTTTAAAGGAGGCACAAGTCAGGGTCTGGTTTGATTCTCGTCTCAAGCCTTACCGTGGCCTCCCACAAGCAAGGGGAGGGGCAGAGGTAGAGGCAAAGGGAAAGAGAGAATTTCAAGCAGACTCTGGCTGAGTCCAGAGCCTGATGCACAGCTCAGTCTCACAACCCAGAGATCATGACCTGAGCTAAAATCAAGAGTCCGCCACTTAAAAGAGCAACCCAGGTGCCCTGGAAATTCTGGCCTTGTAAAATGATTTGGAAGCACTTTTTCCTCTTCCCATTTTTTTGGAATTTGAGAAGAATATGTACTAATTCTTCTTTAAGTGTTTAGTAGAATTTACCCATGAAGATGTCTGGTTTTGGATTTTTGGTTTTTAGGAATTTTAAAATTACTAATTTAATTTTGTTACTTATAATTGGTCTATTCAGATTTTCCATCTTTATGATTCAGTCTTGGAAGTTTGTATATTTCAAAGAATTTATCTATTTCTTCTAGGTTTTCTAGTTTGTTGGTGTATAATTTTTTTGTAGTAGTCTTATAATCCTGTGTATTTCTATGGTATCAGTTGTAACTTCTCTTCCATTTCTGATTTGATTTATTTTGGCTGCCTTCCTTTTTTTCTTCATAATTCTGGCTAGAGGTTTATTGATTTTGTTTATCTTTTTAAAGAACAACTTTCAGTTTCATTGACCTTTTTGTCTCTATTTCACTTATTTCTGCTTTGATCTTTATTATGTCTTTCCTTCTAATAACTTTGTAATATGTTTGTTCTTTTTAAAATTTCTTTAGATATAAAGTTAGATTATTTATTTGGGATTATTCTTGTTTCTTTTTTTTTTTTTAAGATTTTATTTATTTATTGGACAGACAGAGATCACAAGTAGGCAGAGAAGCAGGCAGGGAGAGAGGAGGAAGCAGGCTCCCTGCTGAGCAGAGAGCCCGATGCGGGGCTCGATCCTAGGACCCTGGGATCATGACCTGACCTGAAGGCAGAGGCTTTAACCCTCTGAGCCACCCAGGCGCCCCTATTCTTGTTTCTTGAGATAGGCCTGTATCACTATGAAATTCTATGAAATTCCTTCTTAGAACTCCTTTTGCTGTATCTCATACTTTTGGAATGTTGTCATTTCATTTTCATTTGTTTCAAAGTATGTTTTGATTTCTTCTTTGATTTCTTCATTGACCCACTGGTGGTTTAGTAACCTTTTTAGGTTCCATGTGCTTATGTTTTCCCCCAGTTTTCTTCCTGTAATTGATTTCCAGTTTTGTGGTCTAACATGTGATCTATCCTGGAGAATGTTCCATGTGTACTTGAAAAGATTTTATTTATTTATTTATTTATTTTTATTATTTTTTTATTATTTTTTTTTTTATTTGACAGAGATCACAAGTAGGCAGAGAGGCAGGCAGAGAGAGAGAAAGGGAAGCAGGCTTCCTGCTGAGCAGAGAGCCCGACATGGGGCTCGATCCCAGGACCCTGGGATCATGACCTGAACCGAAGGCAGAAGCTTTAACCCACTGAGCCACCCAGGCGCCCCTCCATGTGTACTTGAAAAGGAATGTATATTCTGCAGTTTTGGGATGAAATGTTCTGTATATATATCCATAAAGTCCATCTGGACTAATGTGTCACTTTTTAAAAATGTGCATTATTTTTCATTTTTTGAGGAACCTCCATATTGGATTCCATAGGTTGCCCCATTTATAACCAATAGTGCACAAGGATTTCCATTTCTTCATACCTTCACCAATACTTGTTATGTCTTGTCTTTTAACTAAATTTTGCTTTATTAAGGTATAATTTACATATAACATTATATTGCTTTCAAGTATACAACATAATGATATTATTTTCATATGTATTATGAAATGATAACCATAATAAATCTAGTTAACATCTGCTACCATACATAGTTACCTTTCTTATGATGAAAATTTCTAACATCTACTTTCTTAACAACTTTCAAATATGCATTGCAGTATTATTAACTATAGTCACCATGCTCTCTTTCTTGTCTTTTTGCTAATAGCCAATCGTGTATGTGTGAAGTGATCTCATTGTAGTTTTGATTTGCATTTCCCTCCTAATTAGGGATATTTAGTACCATTTCTTATACCTGTTGGCCATAGTATGTCTCCTTTGGAAAAATGTCTATTTAGGTCCTCTGCCCATTTTTTTAAAGATTTTATTATTTATTTATTTGACAGACAGAGATCACAAGTAGGCAGACAGGCAGGCAGAGGGAGAAGGGGAAGCAGTCTCCTTGCCGAGCAGAGAGCCCGATGCGGGATTCTATCCCAGGACCCTGAGATCATGACCTGAGCTGAAGGCAGAGGCTTAACCCACTGAGCCACCCAGGTGCCCCTCCTCTGCCCTTTTTAAAATCCGATTGTTTGTTTTTAAGTGTACGATTTCTTTATATATTTTGGATATTAATTCCTTATCAGATATACAGTTTGCAAATATTCTCTCCCATTTGGTAGGTTGCCTTTCATTTCATTGATTATGTCCATTGCTTTGCAGAAGATTTTCAGTTTGATATAGTCCCACTTGTCTATTTTTGCTTTTGTTGCCTTTGTTTTTGGTGTCAAATCAAAGAAAAAAAAAATCATTACTGAAACCCATATCAAGGAGCTTATCCCCTATGATTTCTTCTAGTAATCTTGCTAAGCATTTGTACCATAGGAAACCAATTTTTTTTTTTAAGATTTTATTTATTTGCCAGAGAGAGAGAGAGAGAGAGTACACACAAGCAGGCAGAGAGGCAGGTAGAGGCAGTGAGAGAAGCAGGGTCCCTGCTGAGCAAGTAGCCTGACACGGGACTTGATCTGAGTACTCTGGGATCGCGACAACCTGAGCCAAAGACAGATGCTTAATGACTGAGCCACCCAGGTGCCCCGGAAGCCAATTCTTTTTTAAAGCTATGTCTGTGAAATCAATATACTGGATCTTGACTTGAATAAAAAAATAAGTGAAATTGAAAAAAATAGAAAATAATCTGAGTTAATTCTTCCTAGTAAGGAAAGGTATTGTTTCATGGTACTTTTATTTCAGTCATTTACACATTTATTTGGACATGAGGTAAATATTCTTTATATAAAGATATGGTCAAAACAGTTTGAAAACTACTGTGACACTGTGAGCACACAGACTAGATCTTAACCTAAAATGTGTGTTCTTTTTAATGATTGTATTTACTTATTTGATAGAGAGCACATGGCGGGGGGGGGTGTGGGGGCAGGAAGGGGGCAGAGGAAGAAGCAGACTCCCTCCTGAGCAGAGAGCCCGACCTGGGCTCAATCCCAGGACCCTGGGATCATGACCTGAGCTGAAGGCAGCCACTTAACCGACTGAACCACCCAGGTGCCCCTAAAATGTGTTTTTTTATATTGTGGTGAAGATATTTGTTAGTGGGTACTGGGTGCTTCAGGTGGACAAAAGGGAAATCCCTAGGATTTGAGGATGTGGAAAGGGAGATGAGCGCATCAAACAATCCACTTTCTTTTGTGGCTATTCTCAGCAACCCTGATTTCCTCTGGGGAAACTTAACTGTGGCACCGAGCTTTATTCAGCAGGTTCCTGGAAAAATGGAGATTCTGCTTTTATAATTGTAGTGAATAGAATTTTTTTAGTTATTAAAGTTTAGGACAGCAGGATTTGTGTGATTTATGGAGCTCCTCAAGATCTTATTGTCTGTACCTAAACCAGAAACCAATTACTTGCTCTTTGATTTAAAGATTATTAATGTATATAAGCCACTAGAAGAACATTTTATAACAACTGAAAACTCACATGTATTGATATGTCTCCAAATAATAAGGTGAAGAGATTATAGTGCCTTCTTTGACCTTCTAGAATTCAAGATTCTAAACAATTTGGGAAGTCAAATTTTATCCTGCTTATTGATTCTACACCAATTCTTGAGTCTGCATCTTTTCTTATATGTTCTCTGCTCCAATATAGTCCAGAACTTATTTTTCTAATTTTGAACTTTTTTTTTTACTTTTTATATTGATATATCTCCAACACACAATGTTACATTAGTTTCAGGTGTATGGCATAGTGATTTGACAAGTGTATATGTTTTGCTGTGCTTATCACAATGTAGCTACCATCTGTCACCATCCAATGCTATTAAAATACCATTGACTATATTCCCTATGCTGTACCTTTTTTCCCCATGAATTTCTCATTCCATAACTGGAAGCCTATATCTCCCACTCTCCACTTGTATTGCTGGTCTCTTCACACACCCCCACTCCCCACAACCCTCAGCTTATTCTCCGTATTTATGGGTCTGTTTCTGTTTTTTGTTTATTCATTTATTTTGTGTTTTAGATTCTATGTATAAGTGAAATCATATGGCATTTATCTTTCTCTATTTCATTAATATATTACCTTCTAGGTTAGTCCAGAGCTTCTTATCTGAGCAAAGGAATCTGGAAAAAATATATACTATGTCTTACATGACTTTAACTGTTGCCTCTTCAATGGGTATTTGCATTTGAAAGGAGACCTAGGATGGTTTTAACACAAAAGAGTGAGTACATCTATGACAGGCTGTGAAAAGATCCATAACACCTATTTCTCATCTTGGATCTTCATCATCTTTTGACATCCTCCCCCAATGTAAACCTTTAAGCTACAGTAAGGTAACCTCAGCTCCACTGTTCACATGTACCTAGGGAGTTTCAGTTGGAAGAGAGCAATGTTACAAGGCAGACCCCACATCAGATACGTTTTCTGGTGAAAATGGTTGCAGAGATATATGGTTTTCAAGTGAGGAGTGGTAGAGTCTTTGATGTCTAGTGTCCAAGGTCAGTGATGTGGGCTGGGAGGTCTGTGCCCAGAAGGAGAGCAATGAGATCTTACCTGGAGTGGTTCTGCAATGTGATTTGGGCTTTCTTTCTGGTTTCATTGGTTACAAACCTGACTCTCTAACTATCATAGAAATTCTGTGGTCTTTCTTGTATCTGTAAATCTGTTTTTTGGTCTTTAAATTGGTTAGAATGAGTTTTGTTTTTGTGACTAAGAACCCCAACTGATACAGGTTCCTTCTTTCCTTCAAATTATACTATATGAACAAAGATGGGAAAGCCATGGCACAATCATCTGGTGTCAGGCAGTTCTTCCACATGTATTATCTAATACCCACCTATGTATACTTTCTTTTTAGGAAAGCTAGAAAACAATGATCAAAAGCTCTTATTTAATTTTTACTTAAAAGTGGTATTTGGGTGGGGTGCCTAGGTGACTCAATGGGTTAAGAGTCTGCCTTCAGCTCAGGTCAAGGTCCTAGGGTCCTGGGATTGAGTCCCACATCAGGCTCCCTGCTCAGCGGGGATCGTGCTTCTCCCTTTCCCCTTGCTTATCCCCTGCTTGTTGTCTCTCTCTCTCTCAAATAAATAAATAAAATCATTCTTTAAAAAATGATATTTGGTTTGGGGTCTTAAAGATGAAATACTGAAAATCAGAATGGAAACCTTGGCATGTAAGGCAGCTCTTCCTTTTCCATTTGCTCAAATAATTACTTTTTTCATCTTTTGTTCTACTGGGATGAGATTGTATTATTGGGTTTACATTAATTAATGGATTCCATTCCTGTGTGCAAGGAGAAACAGTCTAGAGTTATAAAGTAAATAAGTAGATGGAAAAAATAAAAATATGGCATTCCTTTTTCTGTTCATTATAGTCCTTTAACATTAAAAGCAAAATAAAAACTGTGAAGTTGTGTTCTTTTTTATTGACCTGATTTATTTGACAGATACTACAAAAATAGAACTTAATGTAATGATTGAAACACAGAAATCAATAAATATTTTTTAACCAAAAGAATAAATATTTAGTAAGCAGAGCTCAGAATCATGAAAGCCAGAATAGAAAGGATGTCTTCCCATCTAAAAGAAGTTTTCATTGATTCAATGGGCCTTACTATCACAGTAGCCAAATTTAATGTACCATTGCTTTAAGAATTTTGTTGAACTCACATACTGGAAGGACCACAATGAGAAGCAAACATTCCAGTGATTAAAACGTTATAAAAAAGATAATTTAAAAATTCTTATTCTTGGGGTGCCTGGGCAGCTCAGTGGGTTAAAGCTTCTGCCTTTGGCTCAGGTCATAGGCTCAGGTCCCAGGGTAATGGGATGGAGCCATGCATCAGGCTCTCTGCTCACCAGGAGCCTGTTTCCCGCTCTCTCTCTGCCTGCCTCTCTGCCTACTTGTGATCTCTGTCTGTCGGAATAAAAAAAAAAAAATCTTTGAAATTCTTATTCTCTATATATTTGTATGTGTGTATTTATTTCCTTTTTTAAAAAGCGAGAACTAGAATTTGGTCTCTAATTATGAAAGATGAAGGCAGAAAGTTTAAGGATTTTCATATTATCTTTGCTTATAATATAATTCGTTAAGTGGGAAAGTTCTTTTGAGACCAGGCTTAAACCTCCCAAGGCCCAATAGAACAGATTAGTAAATATCAGTGACTAAAATTTAACTTTAACCATAATCATGACATTTATAATCATTTCTATTATAACTTTCAACAGCAAAGAATCTGAGTTTTGGTGCCATCGAGGAACAAAAATATTTATTTTAGCATCAACGTTGACATACAGAGAATGAAAGCATTATGCGTGTCATGAGAAGTTTTAGATACATGTCAAATTCCTGTATGAATCAGTTAGACTTGGAAAACTTGGCAGGGGAAGGTGTACATGGAAAACTCTAACCTGGAGTAGGCTGACAGTAAAAATAATGAAATAATGTAAAATACACCTTGTCAACTCAAAAAAAATCTATTTTTAAGTTTTGTGACCTGTTCTCCAAGGTAGAGGGCATTTAAAACATTTTTTAAAAATTTATTTATTTTAGAGAGAGAGAGGGCGTGAGAGCATGGGGGTGGCGTGGGAAGGGGAGAGGTAGATAGAGAATTTCCAACATGCTCAGCATGGAGTCAAATGCGAGGCATGATCCCAGGACCTTGAGAACATGACCTGAGCCGAAATCAAGAGTTAAGATGCTTAAGAAACTGAACCACCCAGGCACCCTGAGGCCATTTTAAACATTGCTTTCAAACGTGTTTGAAATATTTGCAAAACTTCTTAGAAAATCTAAGCTTGTGTTTGATAAGCAAGGAGCAGGAAGGAAGAAGGGAGGTAGAAACACTGCTGAAATAACTTCTGCACAGAGTCAAGTATGAGGGGGTATCGAAGGGAAGGAGCTCTAAAGTTGGACAGATTGGATTGGAATTCAGCTTCATTTGGCTTCGGTGTGATTAAATCTCTCTATTCTTCAGTTTCCACATTACTAAATGATTAAGATACTTACTTTCCAGGATTTTAAGTATTAAATGTAAAGTACTTGGCAGAGTACATGGCATTTAACAAACTGTCAGTAAATGGTGACAGTGGCACTGACAATGAAGGTGACAATACTGTTTTGAGGAAAGTAGGCAAGAGTAGAGCCGTGTTTTCTACAACTGGCTCACCAATGCTCGGGCTGCACCTTCGACCTACTCAAGCAGAACTTCAGGGGTTGGGACCCAGAAATACATATTTTTAGAAATCCCTGGTGAGTGTATTAATAAACTGATTTTAAAGACTACTGAAATTCAGTAAAAGTTGTTGGCATCTTACTGACTTTTGACAGTTATAAGATTAACAAGTTCTGGGATCTAATGTACAACATAGTGATTATAGCCAATAATGCTATAATATATACTTGAAAGTCACTAGGAGAGTAAATCTTAAGTGTTCTTACCACAAAATGAAATGATATTTGTGTGACAGGACAGTTATGTTAGCTAATGCTGTGGCGGTAATCGTTTTGCAATATATAACTGTATCAAATCAACAGGTTTTACACCTTAAGCTACACAATGTTATATGTCAGTTATACCTCAATAAAACTGGGGAAGGAAAAAAAAGATGAAGCTTTAGGATACCAATGAATGTTAACTGGATTCTAGAGAAAGCAAATGAAATTGCTTTACTGACTGGGAAGATTTCCTGAAATCTAAGCATTTGCTCTTCATCTTCAGTCCATGCAAAGTATTTATTTTAGGTCTTTTACAATAATTTGTATTCTTTGGACTCAGGTTACTCACAAGTTCTGAGACATAATCTATTTAGGAGCATTACCTACTGTGATACACTCAAGCTTACCACTTAGGTCAAGATGGTTCCATCATATGACAGAGTTTTAAAAGAATCACTTTGACCTCTGGGACTGACATCCTTGTCAGTAGATATATAGACAATAACCCCTTAGCAGCATTTTTTGGGGGTATATCAATGGCAAGATAGTAACAATAATAAAAATAATGTAACATTTATGTGACACTTTATAATTTAGAGAAGTTAGCAAATACTGTTACATTTTTAGTTTTGAGAAACTCTATTTCATTTAGCTTGATTTTTGTAATAAAAAATAAAAGAAAAAGAGAGACACCTGGGTGTCTCAGTCAGTTAAGCATCTGCCTTTAGCTGAGGTCATGATTCCAGGGTCCTGGGATCAAGTCCCACATTGGGTACCTTGCTCAATGAGGTGCCTGCTTCTCCCTCTGCCTGCTGTTCACCGCACCCCCCCCCACTTGTGCTCTCTGACAAATAAATAAATAAATGATCTTAAAAAAAAAGGAAAAGAGAAGAAAAAGAGAGCAACACTAAGGAATTACTTGCCCAAATATGTAGAAACTAACAGCTGGAGTTAAATATTTAATTATAATACTCTGTTTACTAAATGATGTTCATGACTTCAAGTCAACTATGTTCACTGTGAAAAGTTGACTTGATAACAATTTGTATGTAGTTAAGAAATACTGGCTCATTGCAATTTTTTAATATTCATTCTAAAATTAAGTACAATAGTTCCTTTCAGAAGGTGTTACTAATTGGGTCAAGGAGCTAATTTATTGATTCCTCAGGCAAAAGATGAGCTCTTATCACAGTCCTTAGTCTTTCATAATAACTTCTGTGTCTACACAGAAGTATTATTCATTAGTTTCAATAATCCTTCCTCAATAGGTAGTTAGAAAAAGAGAACTACCCTGCTTAACAGGGAGCCTGCTTCTCCCTATCCCTCTGATGTTCCCCTGCTTGTGCTCTCTCTCTCTTAAATAAATAAATAAGTAGATAAATACATA
Organism: Enhydra lutris kenyoni; assembly: GCF_002288905.1. Taxonomy (NCBI): domain Eukaryota; kingdom Metazoa; phylum Chordata; class Mammalia; order Carnivora; family Mustelidae; genus Enhydra; species Enhydra lutris. Next base: position 970,022 of record NW_019154168.1, on the reverse strand, counting down.
AATAAATAATTTTTTTTTAAAGAGGAGAACTACCATATTTAGCACAGAGATCTATTGCAGTTCCTTTTGTGAGAAATAATGTAGAGGAATGGGAACCCTTATGTAAAATCCACAGCTCTAATTAAAGGAGTAATATTAAAATTCTCATTGAATTACATAGGATGAGACTCAGATCCAATAATAATTACATAGTGTGTTTTAATAACACTCTACAATCACTAATTAGATAGTCCAAACATCTTCCCTATGAGGTAGGGTGAGTATTGTCATCCCTGTCTTGCCTATAAGGAAATAAAAATGCAGATTGGTTCCGTGACATGTCTAGTCATACAGGTGAGTCATGGTAAAGCTGAGATTAGAACCCACAGCTCTGTTATTTCTAGAACTTGCTATTCTTCTTTCCCAGTTTAATGCTAAAATATTGTTCTTCATGGTTTAGGATTATCATTTCCAAGTAAATGTTTTCATAAGAATAATGCCACCCCCCCATTGTATTTATAGCCTGTTTCTTTGGACTGATTTAAATAATTTGGTAGACATTCATTAGGCTCCTGTCATCTCCTGTATTCCTCTCCATCCCAATCAGAAAATGGACACATGGCTATAAGATCATGACAGGAGAGGTGCAGAAAAAATGAGATTTACACTATAGGATATGTATACATATATGAATGTTTGTGTGTGTATGTGTGTACCTACCCTAAATTCTGCAAACACATATACACATGTATACACACCCTAGGTAACCCATAATGTCTCTCAGAATGGCCATTTTGAACTGAAATTATTGGGAACTAAAATGGAGGCACCCAAACTATTTATAGAAATGAATTAGACAAGAGCTAGCAGCTACCTTAGTCTGAACTAGGTACAACGGAAAATCAATTTTGGTCTTGGTTCCATTGTTAGCATAGTCCTTTGGCCCCAACAAACTCTTCCAATACTGATATCTATCTGAAGAAGCAACTTGTATACTATAAGAGCACTAGTTTTAGGGTCCAAAGATATGGTGTTTAAGACTCAACTCTACCATGTAACCTTGAGGAAACCCCTTAACCTCTCATTTTCCTCAGAGTGAAAACGAAAGTATGTTAGGGTCCCCAACAATATGTGTTCAGCCAAAAATTCTCACACAGGATTTGTGCCAACTGAAACATAACGCAGTTGTACTGGAAGCTCCTACCAACCCACTGGGCCCAGTCTTTAGTCCAACTTCCCTACTCCTTCATCGCCCCTACAGTTACCCAGCTTACCTCATCATGTTGTGTAAGGATCAACTAGGACAATGCCCAGGAATTCTTTATAATTTCACATATGGGTGGCACCTGGGTGGCTCAGTGGGTTAAGCCTCTGCCTTTGGCTCAGGTCATGATCTCAGGGTCCTGGGATTGAGCCCCACATCATGCTCTCTGCTCAGCTGGGAGCCTGTTTCCCCTTTCTCTCTGCCTGTCTCTCTACCTACTTGTGATCTCTTTCTGTGTTAAATAAATAAATAAAAATCTTAAAAAAAAATTCAAATATGGGAAAAGGTGTTGAGAAGGGGGGAATAAAGTAAATATTTATTGTTACCAAAGGTGAATAGATAAAATCTGACAGGGATACAAAATCATGCCCATGATGGCTAATGAGAAGCTAGTCAGCAATCACCACAATGCTTGCAACTTATAAATTGGAGCTTATATTTTAATTAAGCTTGAATGTGACTTAGCTGGAATATGTTTAAGCCTCTAGTAGAAATTTGCATCTTCTAGATGCAGGATACAAATTATTTTCTTTAATTTTTTTAAGACCTATGTTATGCTTTGTTTAAAATCTCCAGTAATACAGTGCAAAACACTCTTCCTGAGTGTTTATCAGTTGCCACAGAATTTCCTCTAAGAATTTATCTTCTGTCTTCAGTTATCAGAATAAATGGAGAAAATTTAACTTTATATGGCATTACCTCTCCTTTTATTTTTCAAGTTAGAAGAGATTGCAAACTTACAGGAAATTAATAATAGTAACTAATACTCCTACCAAGGCCTCTGAGCCATGTTCTGTTTTATGCACTTTACATGTGTTGAGTCATTAAATTTTCACAGTAACACCTTGGGGTAAACATATCAGTTTTCCTCATTTAACAGGTAAGGAAAGTGAGGCTCAAGGACACACAACTAATAAACAGCTGAACTGGGATTTGAATGCAAGTCTTTGGCTCCAAAGACTAGGTCTTGACCAGTTCCCAATACCATCTACTTTTATACAAAGAGAACCTAAGCCTCAAAATCTGATACATGTTAACATTTTTTCCATGTTTCCTCCAGATTACTTTCCTCTTTGGGTGGTAGTAAGCAGATGATGAACAACAGAGGTAGTTGACCCCTATCTTGTGCCCCTTCCCAAACCCATTGCTCTCCACAGAGCATTTCCAATGAGCCAACACAAGAACAAGGAAATTCTTGTGTTCTTCATCAGGGTGTCTTTTCACACCTGAAAATGCCATGAGTATTTTAGAAAATTTGGTTAAAAAAAGTTTTATTATTGATCAGATATTAAAAAATTGTAAAGGTATTTTGCAATTTTTGGTCAATAATTTATTCTTTATCAGCGATGTTCACTTTCAGTTACAAAGGAAAAAATAGAAAGTACAGTATGGGATTCAGAACGAACTGAGCCTGATTACACCACAATTCATTGTCATAATAAATTCCTTGATTCAGTTGTCTTCCTTCTAAGGCACACTTTCACTTATAGGATTTACTGTGCTACTCTATCTCAAGAGTATTCATGTTGGTGTTTTTGTATAGTTTAGACAGAGGAGTTAGGAGTTAAGTTTTTAAATTTCAGTAATATCTTACATTTCTGAGTTAGAGAAAACTCTACATGTTTCTGACTGCCCAGCTCCTCCTTTGGAATAGGATTTTTATGGCTTGTTGAAGTCTTTGTCCATTTTTCTTAGTACTTTTACAAGTCATGTCAAAGTATTTTTAGCACTCTGAAAAGTTAAAAACAAAGTTTTATTGGACTATTTATAGTATGACATCTACAATTCAGTTACTTCTGAATGTGAGCTAAAGATTTCTTTTTGTAATATGTATTTAAGCACCATTTTAAGTACATATATTGTTAACTCTTACAACAAATACCTATCAGCTGCAGTTCCAAGCATTCTATTCTGTTGGTAAATTTTATATTTTATTGGATTTCTCTATTATCTAAGGAGTGGTCAGCTCTGTGTTAGGTGTCCATGAAAAATGGGTTACTTTCATATATTAATATGAAACTACTGACTCGGTTTAGGAGCATGTGCTCATGAAATGGTATTTGATGGGGATGGGCTTGCCTGAGTTGATAGTACTCTCTTATCTAATTTGTGGTTCTTTTAAATCTGTGGTTCTAAGTCAGTTTTCTCTGAAGAAAGCTACTTAATTTAGGGATGCATCCAAAAAGTAATGAGGTTAGATAAATTTATCAGCCATAATTAAAGGTCCAACTTAGGTCTTTAATATTGTTTTAAAGATCTATTTATTTTTTAGAGAGAGAGAGTCTCCCAGCTGAGAGCAGAGTGCAGAACCCAGTGCAGGGCTCAGTGCAGGGCACCACTTGGAGTCTGAGACAGGGCTCCACTCAGCACTTGATCTCATGACCCATGAGATCATGACCTGAGCCAAAACCAAGAGTCAAAGGCTTAACCAACTGAGCCAACCAAGTGCCCTAGATCTTTAATACTTTTTTTAAATTTTTTTAAGATTTCATTTATTTATTTGTCAGAGTGAGTACAAGCAGGGGGAGAAGCAGGCAGAGGGAGAAGTAGGCTCCTTGTTGGGCAAGGGACTTGATCTCATGGACTCCAGGATCATGACCTGAGCTGGAGGCAGATGCTTAACCGACTGAGCCACCCAGCATTCCTAGATCTTTAATATTTTAAAACAGATGTCCTGTTCTCTGAGTTAAGAGAGAAGTCTACTCTGTATATTTTGCTGTAAAATAAAAATAAAACAGTAAGTCTTCTAATAACGTATTCCTTGGATGAGGTCTTTGAATAATTAACATCTTCGATGGAAAGATTCTTGTACAAAGAATCTGTCAAACTGATATATCAAATGTATGGTTGGAAAAAAAAAAAGTAAATTTTAAAGTGGGTAGTTTAGTCTAGCCATGATATTTTTATGACCATGTGGGCAGGTCTGTTTATTTTGTGCTAAATGTTATGGATGGTAATATAAAGAATATTAACATAAGCCAGTGATTTGGGACACTGCAATGGAATAAATGTTTGTCTCCCAATTTCTTCCAAATCATTACCCTCAAGGTTACAGCATTATGAAGTGGAACCTCTGAGAGATGATTAGGTCCTCAGGGTAGAACCCTTATGAATGGGATTAGTGCCCCTATAAGAGACTCCAGAAAGCTCCCTTGCCTCTTCTGAGTGTAAGAGCACAAGAAGACAGTTGTCTCTAAACTAGAAAATGGGTTCTCACAAGACAGAATCTGCAGGTACCTTGATCTAAGACTTCCTAGCTTCCAGAACTGTGAGAAATAAATTTCCTGTTATTTATAAGCTACCCAGTCTATGGTATTCTCATTATAAAAGCCCATACTAATATAGCATCTATAGTAAAATTAAACATAGAAACTGCCTTAAATTATTGTGCTACTGATAGTTTTTATGAGGACATTTATGACCTGTCACAGTTATATGTCTTTTTTTTAACTGGTGAGGAAATAGTTCACAAATTAAATATTGATTTATGTCAAAAGTAATTTTTTTTACATGAAGACATTTTAGTGTCTAGTATTTAGATATTAGTATTTAGATATTAATGGGACTATCAGTAAAGAGTAGAACAATTTTCTGGATAATGAAGACAAAGACTGTACTAAGGTAAATTAGTTAATTTAGTTTTCTTCTGACTCAGTAGAAGTCACAAAATTATTTTTCATCTTTCATACAACTTTTCCTTTGGAGACCTAACTAATAATTGTTCAAAATAACTAAGATGCTATTTTGAAAGTTACACTATTTGGTACCTCTCAATGTGTATAAATAACATTATATTATGTTATTTTCATGTTATAAAGGCTTATAGTCTGAAGTTACAAGTTAAGTCACTCATAGCTATTTACATGAAGAATATGTATGAAAGTGATTATTCCTTAGCCTATTTTGAGGTTGATGTTCAGACTCTTCAAAATGTACTATCTTGAGGTGCTTGTGTGGCTCAGTCAGTTAAGCATCTGCCTTCAGCTCAGGTCATGATCCCAGGGTCCTGGGACTAAGCCCCACACTGGGCTCCCTGCTCAGCGAGGAGACTGCTTCTCCCTCTCCCACTCCCCCTGCTTGAGCTCTTTCTCCCTCTCTCTCTTTATTAAATAAATGAATAAAATCCAATAATTTAAAAAAAGAAATATACTATCTTATTTGTAAGAATTAGAAGTAAGGGGGTGCCTGGGTGGCTCAGTGGATTAAAGCCTCTGCCTTTGACTCAGGTCGTGATCCCAAGGTCCTGGGATCGAGCCCCACATGGAGCAGAGAGCCTGCTTCCCCCTCCCTCTCTCTCTGCCTGCCTCTCTGCCTATTTGTGATCTCTGTCTGCAAAAAAAAAAAAAAAAAAAAAAGAGAGAATTAGAAGTAAGACTGTATAAATCTTTCTGAACATTGAAATCACCACATTTCATTCTTAACATTTCCCCCTCCTTGGAGAAGCACCTTGGAGAACTCAAAAAACAATTTAATAGAATTTTTTAAAGAACACTTAATATTCATTTCTTCTTTAGTGTTTATCAGAAGTTGTAATTATTTTCTCTATTTATATACAAACTTATTGTCTGAACCCTTCACTAGGATGTAAAGTCCATGAGGGAAGTGATCATGTCTATTCTAATCAACATTGTTTCTCCAAATGAGATAGGAACTAATCAATAACTGCTTGCTTTTGCCTAAATTCTGCCTCTAGATTGTCAACTCCTTGAAATTATGGACTAATGCATAATTCATCTTTGGATTATTCCCTAATGTATAGTAAATAAATGTTAATTTAAAATCACCTGTAAATTTTGTTTAAAATATCATTTTTTAAAATTTTATTTACTCATTTGAGACAGAGAGATACAGAGAGAGAAGGAGCATGAACAGGAAAGGGGCAGAGGGAATGGGAGAAGCAGACTCCCTGCTAAGCAGAGAGACTGCTGCAGGGCTTGATCCTGTGACCCAGAGATCACAATGTGAGCTGAAGGCAGACACTCGACCATCTGAGCTACCCAAGTGCCCCTTAAAATATCATTTTAAAGGAAAAAGAGATATAAACAAAAATAGTTCTTAGATAAGAAATATCAACAAAAAGGAAGTTTTAAAACAGCTGAATGCTGCCAATCATATTTTTAAATAGTATCTAGTTTATGTAGAAGTTGGGAGTTTTTTTGGCCCATAATTAAAACATTATTGAAAAAATGACAGCAAAATAGGAGATCACTGTTGTGTACCTTACAAAATGAAACATAATTACATTATCTGGATAGATTAACTAGAATTACTGCACTGATAGGGCTTTCTTCTAAATGAACACCATGTGAAGGAAGCATGAGAGCATATTTAACATAAGTCTACTATATGTCTGGTATAGTTTTAATGACAAAAAAGTACTTCTCTTTTTGTTGTTGTTGTTTTTAAAAGATTTTATTTATTTATTTGACAGAGAGAGAGAGAGACAGATCGCAGGCAGGCAGGCAGAGAGAGAGGGGGAAGCAGGCTCCCTGTCGAGCAGAGAATCCAATGCAGGGCTCAATCCTAGGACCCTGAGAGCATGACCCAAGTTGAAGGCACCCCTCTGAGCCACCCAGGCACACCCCAAAAGTACTTCTTAAGTAAAACATTTAAGTTTTAGGAATATTAGATTAATATTCATATATAGTTTATTTTCCTTTTATACTAGAAATTCAGTATAATAAATCTTGCATATTTGACTTTACTCTGATGTGACTATAACTGTCACTCCTGTTTCTCAAATGCTATAACGGACTCTATTTGAGACCCTGAGCCTGAATTCAACAGTTAAAATTTCAATGAAAGCTGTCAGGAGATGCAATCTTAATGTTTAGGAACTATTCTGAATTACTTTCCTAAGAAATCTGTCAGCAAGTGGGCACAAAGTTTCAAGATCATGGAATGCTATAAAGGTTTCATAAATCTGATGCAGGAGTTTTTAATCTAGACCCCATTAATGGACTTCAGGGGTCAGCAGAACCCTATAAGTCATAGAGAAAATTTATGTAGAACTGAATTCCTCTTTATAATCAGATTATTGAGGGTGGTTGGTGTATTTTAACTAGGGCCACTACTGGTATTCTACTTGGGGCAATACTTCTTTGTTAGGGACTGTGCCAGATTTTGAAGGACATATAACATCCCTTGGAAGCCCGTTCATCAAATGCTAGGAATGGCTCCTTAATCTTTGTGACAACCCCAAAAAATCCCCATGTCCCCGTCCATTCTTGAGGGCTTCTTGAATTGAAGAATCACTGGATATTATATAATCCCAAGGAAGATCAAAGAAGCATGGTTTTTTAAAGCTTTGATTGCCTCATTTTTGGAAAAGTCTTTTCTTGCTTGTGGGATGATGATCTTGCAGAGAACAGGCAAATGGGACTGGAAACCTCAATTAGATGAATTAACACATGTTAGGAGAACATCTGAGAAAGAGAAGCGAAAAAGTAGAAAGAAGGCAATAGTCAGAATGAGATGTCTAAATTTAAGTTCAGAAGTTCAAGTAGTTCCAGATGATGACAAGTTCATCTGTGTCCATGGAAGTGGGTGGGTGGAGGTGAATATCATTGAAGATGAAGAGGTCAACGTTGGTTCCCAGCCCTCATGGGATCTTTCCTGGTATAATTTGAAAACCTGCCCCGTGTGTGGAGGGCAGAAAGAAGCTGGTAGGTGGTAGTATTAATAATAACAAAGGGAACCAACATATGAGGCTAGTTTTGGGCAGCAGCAAGACAAATGAATCCCTGCACCCATTCTCCAAACTTAAAAGTTTATAAAGAGGTCCTGACAGGCTCAGTAAGGTACATACTGTGTAGGTGTTTTCAACACCACATTGCCATCTCAAGGCTATGATATCCTTGGAGCAGCCTGTGGGAGCAGGTAAGGCAAGCAGAACCCACATTCCAAGGACAGGGGAGGAGTTGAGGAGCCTCTGAGTGCCTGGGTCCAGCTCACAGGTCAATCAGTGGTCATGTCTTTTTTTTTTTTAAAGATTTTATTTATTTATTTGTCAGAGAGAGAGAGGGAGAGAGAGCAAGCACAGGCAGACAGAATGGCAGGCAGAGGCAGAGGGAGAAGCAGGCTCCCTGATGAGCAAGGAGCCCGATGTGGGACTTGATCCCAGGACGTTGGGATCATGACCTGAGCCGAAGGCAGCTGCTTAACCAACTGAGCCACCCAGGCGTCCCCAGTGGTCATGTCTTTTTGATGACATTCTTCTATAGTCAAGGAACAAAATGGCCATGTTGTTCAATGAGGTATCCTAGTGTATTTTGAAAAGGCTCAGTTAGTGGTAGGACTTGTGATGAGGGGTGTTAGGTAATAGAACTTTAAAAGAATTAAATTTAAAAACTTTAGCTTTAAAAGATAATTCAATTTAAAAGATAATTTGATAAGATAATTTGACTTTTTTAAAAAGATAAATAGACTTTTGAAAAGATAATTTGATACCTCTAATAGGAAAAAGCATATTGGAAACTTATTGGATATTATTTCTCACCATTTTGACAAAGATTAAAAGGTTGATAATATTCAGTATCGGAGATTGAATAGGCAAAAATATATTATGTATCCCTGAGTGGAATGCTACTATCTTTTTGGTTAGAGAGTTGGAAATATCTATTAATTCTTCCATCCCACTTCGAGAAGCTGTCCTATAGGAACAGAGCTACCAATATAGAAGGCAAATGCACAAATGTTTATTGTAGTGTTGATGGGAGTGTTAAAAAACTGGTAACAAAATATCTGTCAATAGAGGGATAATGTATTTATAGTATGGAATGTTTTGCTTCTACTAAAACAAACAAGTTAGAGATAAATGTTTTAAGAGAAAATATCTATAATATGTAAAAACTGTTTCAAGTTACAGAATTATATGTGGAATAAACAATAAAAAGAAAACAAATCCTATATTTGTTAGTATGAAAATAGAGGAAATGTGGGAGATTACCCACCAGTTTGTTCACATGAGATATATCATGGGAGAGAAATGGAAGAGAGAAGACGGAGATTGAGTGCTTTACTTATACACCTTGAATTTTTTGACTAGCTTAACTAAGATTATTTTTGCTATTAAAACCAAAACTACCATGATGAGCAAAATCATCTGTTTACTCAAAAGAAATTACAATCTTGAAAGGGATAAGAGAAGTATGCAAATAGCACTAAGAGGCAGAACAACTGATGTGCCTTGAAAGATCAATAAATTACCTAGGTAGAGAACAGTTTAAGTAAAACACTCTATGAATTTTTCTCATACCAAATAATATTTTTAAGAAGATCAACCTGCTCAAATTTTGAATTCTGATAGTCACATTACTAACCTCTTCTCAAAGTACATGTAGATATGTCATTCAACAACACAGCCATTTTTACTATAATGAGATCTACCTTATAGGAAATTTTCTTCTTTATATGTGCTGGAAGTTCATTCTTTAAATAGTAGTAATCCCTACTTTTGTAACAATTGACAAATAGTGGTGAGAATTTAACAAGTCGTTACTCCCTGGTGCTCGTCTTGTTTCCTTGCCTGGAACACAATGTCTCTAGACATTGCCTGGAACTAGTGTAGTGTTTTACAAAACACAGCCCATCCCTAGCCTTTGGCTATAGATACAGTATTACATGTCATGAAAATAGATAAAGAAAAATAAGCAGAAGGCACATATGAAAGATGGAGGCTATTATCTCTCTTACTATCATGCTGCATATGAATACTGTGTTATGCAGAACTGGGATAAAGAAACTGTTTCTTTAGCTTAAGTTGTCATGGTATTGCTGTTTTCCCCCCCTCCACCCATTTGAGCTAATGCATTGTGGTTGGAGCTCGGCGCCTGGGTGTCATCAGTGAACTCCACCCCTTACTTCCAGTTCCACAAGAACCTTAAGTATGTGGATAGGTGTGTATCTGATAGGGTGGTGCCCCTGTCCCAGCCATCTATCATACTCCTGCTAATCTGGTTGTTGAGCCAGCAGGAAGTTGCAGTCCTGAGTGACTTCCATTCAGCCTATCTTCAGTGTTCCCACTTTCCCTTGATTTAAGGCCATGGACTTTGGAATCAAAGTCCAGCTCTCTAGCTCCTAACTGTATGATTTGGGCATGTTATTTATTTTATCCTCTGAGCCTCAGTTTCTTTGACTGTAAAATGGGGTTGTACCTATAGAGCTTTTATGAAGATAAAGTGAGAAAATACACAAAAAGTTCCTAATACCAAGTCTGCTCAGAAACTGTTGATTCCTTATCTCCTGCTCATCTACCTGTTTCAAAATGGCTATCTTTGACCTCTCATTTAATTTTCCATTCACTGTCTATCACCTACTTTCTGCCCTGCCTGGTTCTTTTCCTTCTCTAAATGCGTGGTCTTCTTTCTGGAATGATCATTTCTTTATCTTCCTTAATATTTTAAGTTTTAGCCACTAGAGGGCTACATAACAGGATACAATTCCACTCACCCCGACCACACTGGGAAATTAGAGAACAAAATAAAAAAATCAGAGGAGTCAAATAATCGTAGTGTTGAGGAGACATTAGAAAAAATGTAATACAACACATATTTAAAGATGAGGGAACTAGATAAATATAACTAGATAAATATAAATATAAACAAATATGAACATGTAATTGTTATGGTTTCTAAATCACTACCTCTACAAATCTAGAGTTAATAAATAAATCTCATTTTCTCTTGAAAGTTTTCTAATTTTTAAATCATTTTATGAAAAGAAAGAAGACACGTGTGAGGGCAAATAAACGTCCCTTAGCAACAAAGCCATTTTTTCTTTAATTTGCCTTAATTATTATATATATGTGTGTATTTATAAATAAATACACATATAAATAAATATATATGTATATATACATATATACATATATGTGTATTTATAAATAAATACACACACACACACACACACACATATATATATATATATATATTTTTTTTTTTTAAGAGAGAGAATGTGCCAGCAGGGGAGGGAGGGGCAGAGAGAGAGGGAGTAAGAGAATCCTAAGCAGGTTCCACACCCAGCATGGTGCCTGATGTGGGGCTCAATATTGGTGACCCTAACAAAGATCATGACCTGAGCTGAAATCAAGAGTTAGATGTTTAACCGACTGAGCCACCCAGGCACCCCTAAATATTTTCTTTAACTCAATTTAAATAATTTGAAATGCAAAATAAATCCATGCATTTAATTAATAATGTAAAATGTCTACATTTGAAATATCTCAGGTAGGTTTTAATTTTTGCTTTAAGATTCAACAAATTGAAATTAGTCTGTACTTAGATATCCAAGTAAACTTCAAGCATTAAGGCAATCTCTTAACTTTGAACACCCATTCATTCTAAAACATATGCAAAATAGGTCAAGAAATATTCATACCTACCTAGAAACTAGTAGAAACTATGATGCTATCATTGAAAAATAGCCTTAAGCAAATATCCTATACTATTAAAAGTATCAACTAAAAATGCAAACAATTAAATAAAGAAATGAAATATTGCTATAAACTATACAGTCCAGATGGTACTCTTTATATTTATTCATTTACTTTTCACACATATACCCATTGTCCTTATGTCTGAGAAAGTGCTTTAATTTCTGTTTGTTATTTTTTCATTATTCTTTCCACTTAAAAAATGTTGCTCTGTACTTTTGAGCATAAGCCAGACCCCACAGAATTCCACTCCACACATGCTGGGAGCTGTGAGAGTTGTCTCCGTGTTCAGAGCTGCACTGAGCAGAACTAAATAGCCAGAAGCTCCATAATTAACATTTCATCAATATGGAAGTGTTTAAATATATTCTCATGCTTAAGTTATATTTTAAGAAAAGACACATCAATCTGTCCATAAAATGCCATCTACAATTGGCAAAATTAAACTAACATTTTTATCTATGTGAAACAAGCCAAATCCTGATTTTAAGTGAGGCTAATGAGCATGGTGACAGATTCTTGACGTTAGAAAATGGAGAACAGAGTTTTGTTGTTGTTGTTTTAATAATCCTCTCACAAAATGATTTAGTGACTCCAACACCAATTCTTTGATACTTGACCTTCATTCTTATAGCCCTTATACCCAGTAAGGTGTAGTAATTTGATTGATTAGTTCATTTGTTCATTGGACAAATATTTCTTGATTTCTTACTATAGGCCAGGCAGAAGGCTAGGGTAAAATTTTGAACCAAACCACCCAACCTGACAATCAGAAGCAAGTTCCGTAGTCCTTGTCCTCTTAAAACTGATGATCGTGTGTGTGTGTGTGTGTGTGTGTGTGTGTGTGTGTGTGTGTGTGTTGGTGCAGATTGGATACAGATGTTAATCAAAGAAAGGTAAAATTACAAATGTAACAAATGATAGGAAGGACGCATGTGGTGTTTAAGAAATTTAACCAGAGAGGAACATTAGAAGAACTTTCCTCTGGAACTAAAGACAGAGTTGAGATCTGAAGAAAGTATAAACAAACTAGGTGGAGAGGCAGAAGAGTAGCTCCCTGGGCGTGTGGAAAAAACTGTAAAAGACCCCCATGATAGGAGGGAATGTTTCTGTCTCAAGAAAGGAAAGAAGGACCTGGAGCAAAAGAAGGCCAAGGTTTGAGAAAAGGCTGTGGAAGGAGAGAATCTAAACCATTCAGGGTTTTGCAGGCCAAATCGAGGGTTTTAGTTTTTTCCCCCAAATTATTGAAAATCATTTAAAGAGTAATAGGATTAGATTTGCATTAGGAAATGGTCACTGTAGCTGTTATGCACATTTGTAACATGAGATGTGTATAATAATGTTCACAGCAGTTTGCTGTTCTGAATAGTCCTAAACTAGAAGCTGTCTCAGCGTTCAGTGAGAATGGAATTAATAATTGTGCTATAAATATACAAAAGTTTGCTATATAAAAATGGGAAAGAGGGGTGCCTGGGTGGCTCGGTCAGTTAAGCATCCAACTTTTGATCTGGTCTCAGGTCTTGATCTCAGGGTTGTTCAGAGTTCAAGCCCCACATTGGGCTCCATGCTGGGCATGGAGCCTATTTAAAAATCAATATAAATAAATAAAAATAAAAATGGGAATGAGCAGACTATGATTGTGCACTGCAACATGGATAAACTTCATGCATATAATGTTAAATGAAAGAAGCCAGACATAGAAGAATACATAGAGTACGGATCCTACTCGCATGAAGTTAAAAGCAGGCAAAACTAATGTGCAGTGTTAGAAGTCAGAATAGTGCTTATATTAGGAGTGGGGAAAGTGGGACTCTTTATCAGAAGGTGGTATTAGGTGGGCTTCCAAGCTGGCAATACCCTGTTTATTAACTTGAATGGTGGTTAAGCAGGTGTTCAATTTGTGAAAATGTATATACATTGCATATTTATGTTTTGTGCAGTTTTCAGTATATGTGTGATACCACACACTTGAAAACATTTTTTAAACTTTTTGTTTTTAAGAACAGATTGATGGAAGAGTACCTGGCTAGCTCAGCTGGTGGAGCAGAGGCATTCTGGACTTAGGGTTGTGGGTTTGAGTCCCACGCTGGTTGTAGAGATTACTGAAAAATAAAATCTTTTTAAAAAAAGAAAACAGATGGAGTTACTGAATGGATACAGTAAGATCAGTCAGGAAGCAGTGTCAGTAGTCCAAATGGGAGATTTTACTTGAAACTTTCTAACATGGTGGAGATGGAAAGGAGACTTATTTGAAAATGATTATTTAGAAGCAAAATGAACAGGATGTGGTGGTGAATTAGATATGGAGTGTAAGGAGTAAGGAGGTAGCAAGGGTGATTCCTGGGAGCCACTGATTTAAGAAACAAATAGGCAGGCCTCTGTTTGTCAGCAAGGACCAGGGTGGGATGGATGAGGATGAGGATTAGTTTTCATCTTTGGTGGTAGAAGGTAAAGGGTCAACCAGAGACCAGCTGTGAGGAAGAGGAGGAGGTTGGACTTGTTCAGAGAGCAGAGAAAGTAGTCGTGGAGAATGAGAAAGTGAGTGAACTGAAGAATACAGTAGGTTGCTGAGTGACGCTGAGGCATCTTTTGATCATCACCAATTGGTAGTGAACATTTTACCCTGCACAATGCCTTGCACCAGCATCGTTCATCCCCTTTTGTCCCGGCGTGAAGACAATCGGTAATCAGGGTCACACACAGTTAGAGTTCAGGTGGGTGTGATAAGTAGTTTGGGGGCATTAAAATAATTCAAAATAGACAAATAAGAGGTTCTGATAAATCTCAATTTTCCGTCTTTTTCATAAAGGGAGATGGTCTTTAATGGACACCTGTTCTAGAGTTCTCTGGGAATATGGAAGTTCTCCCAAGAAGGTAGGAGAGAAGATGGGGACTCCTAGGGCTCAGGATTACTCTCTTCTCTCTGAGCACACTTCCACGGTCATGGTCACCACAGTCACCACTGGAATATTTCCATTTCCTCTCTTTCACTTTCTCTTTGTTGTTCTTTTTCTCCCAGTCCCTTTTGGGGACTGTATGGAAGAAATAAGCATGAAATGGACACACTAAAGTTGTGTTGGGACCCTGGCAGATTTGGGACTGGAGATAGGACATTGAAAAGAAGATTAGTGCTTCAACTTTTGGATACAGCAGTTTATACATAGTTTCAGGCTTCAGCAACTGATGGGCCCAAAGATAGTTAGTCCATGCAGTTTCAGTGATAAGCCAGCTAGCATTTTCCATAGCAGAATTGCAGTTTTATCTTTGGCATTTGCCTATCTCCCTTTCTCTTTCTCCTGCCAACATGCCACTAATTTAATCATTCAGTCATTCAGTCATTTGTTCCACAAACATATATTGAGGAACCACTTTGCATCATGTACTGAGCTAGTTGGCCTCTAGCAACTCACAGTAGGGTTTTCTCACCCCAAAGGATCACCCCTCCCCCTAAATTAGCCCTCTAGTTTCCATGACCATTCAACCCTTTGTGGAAGGGTGCTGACTAGGTATTTATTTCAACAACTCATATCAATATTATGTGTAAATGACAATAGCTAATAAACATATGCCACACTCTCTCCTAGGCCCTTTATAAATGTGAATACTTTGAATCTTCACAATATACTATAAAGGAAGTACTACTTTTATCTCCATGTTAAAAACTAGAAACTGAAGGCATGGAAAGATGAGGTAACATGCTCAATAAGGAGGTGGCAGAGGCAGGACTTAAGCAAGCAGTCTTTCTCCATAGTTTGTGTTCCTGATTACTACTGCCCAGCAAAGCCTACACCTGAGGCTTATGGTGAGGTTTTGGGGAGGAAGAGTTTCTTCTGCCCTTCAAGGTCCTTTAGCTGGGCTAAGAATGAAATTGGCATGAGACAGATTAACAGGAGAAAATAAAATTTAATGGCATACGTGTGGGGACTCCACGCAGACAGGGAAATTCCAAAGATGGTCAGGCAACATGATGTGTATGTGTTTTTTTGTTGTTTTGTTTTGTTTTCCTTAGGCAACATGATGTTTATGAGCTAAGGAGAGGGTGACGGGTCTGAGGAAGATCATTAGCAGGAAGGTGAAAGGAGGTGTTTGGAAAACTAAGGTTGCTCTATTATGTAGATAAAAATTTTTTTTAAGATTTTATTTATTTATTTGACAGAGAGAGAAATCACAAGTAGGCAGAGCAGCAGGCAGAGAGAGGGGGAAGCAGGCTCCCTGCCGAGCAGAGAGCCCAATGCAGGGCTCGATCCCAGGACTCTGGGTTCATGACCTGAGCCGAAGGCAGAGGCTTAACTCACTGAGCTACCCAGGTGCCCGGATGTAGATAAAATTTTTTTTTAAAAGATTTATTTATTTGACAGAGATCACAAGTGGGCAGAGAGGCAGGCAGAGAGAGAGAGGTGGAAGCAGGCTCCTTGCTGAGCAGAGAGCCTGATGCCGGGCCCAATCCCATCACGACCTGAGCCGAAAGCAGAGGCTTTAACCCACTGAGCCACCCAAGTGCCCCTGTAGATAAATTTCTTAAGAGGAATCTCTGTTAATAGCTTTCCTCCCTGTGCCAGCAGGCAGTTGAGGATGAGGTAAAAAGTTTTTCCTGAATCTGCTTGATTTTAATTGCTTTTAACTCAAAATAATGTTCATGCTGAAGTGGAGGCAGCCTGCCCATGGCTCTTACAGAGGCCATAAGAGGTGCTGTGCTCTTACAGGCTTTGTTATAGGTTGGAATTGAAATTTGCTTTCTGCTTTGAATTGACCCTTTTGTTCTTATCATCAGAAGTCCAGTGGTCATTAGGATAAGGTTGCTCTGTTAGTACTGAATTTTATATAAACATCAAAGAAAGTAAAAGTCCATTCATGACTAATCTGAAGAAATTTTTTTTTTTTTTTCTAAAGACTTTATCCATTCACCTGGCAGAGATCACAAGCAGGCAGAGAGGCAGGAAGAGCAAGAGGAGGAAGCAGGCTCCCTGCTGAGCAGAGACTCTCATGCAGGGCTCCATCCCAGGACTCTGGGATCATGACCTGAGTTGAAGGCAGAGGCTTTAACCCACTGAGCCACTCAGGCACCCTGAAAGATTTTTTTAATGGTCATTGGGATTGAGAGTGATGAGGGTATGGGGTCTCTGAACCTGGGCATGGTCTACTTAACCTGAGGGGTGTTGAGACCTATCCAGGGAAGCAGAAAGAGGAAAGATATGCATTTGTGATCACAGAAAGAGAAAACACATAGCAGTAAGAGAGGTGGTCCAGTTAGACAGTTAATGGGATATCCAATTTCTATTGAATCAATGAATTAGAAGAAATGTTTGTAAAACTTTTATAATCAGCATGCTGGGGACCCTGGGTGTATCAGTCCCTTAAGCATCTGACTCTTGGTTTCCCATCCAACCATGATCCCAGGGTCATGGAATCCAGCCCTGCCTCTGTGCTCAGTGGGGAGTCTGCTTGAGATTCTCTCTCTTCCTCTGCTCTTCCCCATCATGCTTTTGCTCTAAAATAAATAAATAAATAAATTTTAATAAAAAGTTATATAATAAGCATCCTGTTGGGAAGAGTAAAACCAGTGTATTACTTTTAGACTTACTCTGGAGAAGAGGAGATAAAGCAGATCAAACAAATACTATGAAATCCCCAAGATGCTCAATTTTTCTTTCAGCAGAAAAGAAAAAAACAAAACAAACTGCACTTTATAGTTCTACCTAGCAGTGTGGGCTTAATATGCAAGAATATTAAGGAAAGAGTGCACTTCATTTTATATTTCTCCCTCAGTGATTTCATTCATCCTCATTAAATCATTTAATTCTCTATTCATATATTTGTTCTTTAGCTCTATTTTTATTCATTTGTTCACTCATTTATTTATTTATTTTTAAAGATTTTATTTATTCATTTGACAGACAGAGATCACAATTAGGCAGAGAGGCAGGCAGAGAGAGAGGAAGGGGAGCAGGCTCCCTGCTGAGCAGAGAGCCCGACGTGGGACTCGATCCCAGGACCCTGAGATCATGACCTGAGCTGAAGTCAGAGGTTTTAACCCACTGAGGCACCCAGGTGCCCCTGTTCACTCATTTATTAATGCACCTATTAAATACATACTTTAAAAGTATCTGCCATTTATTGTTCTGGGTGCTATGAATACTGCAGTAAATAAGCAAAATTCCTGGTCCTCAAAGTTTACAATCTAAGGAGGGTAGGAGTCATAGGCAGAGAGAATCAAGTAGCAAATAAGTGAATAAGATAAATGGAGAAATAAGCTATATAAATAATACTGACAAATGTGATCCAGAGGGACTGGTTGAGGGCTATTTTATTTTAATTTAAATTGAATTAATCAACATATAGTGTATTATTACTTTCAGAGGTAGAGTTCAGTGATTCATTAGTCTTATATAAAGATACCCAGTGCTCATTACATCTCGTGCCTTCCTTAATGTCCATCACCCAGTTACCCTACCCCACTCCCTCCCAGCAACCCTGTTTGTTTCCTATGATTAAGAGTCTCTTATGGTTTGTCTCCCTCTGTGATTTTATTTTTCCCTCCCTTCCCTTATGATTCAGTTTTGTTTCTTAAGTTGAAAATAGAAGTGAATCATATGATAATTGTCTTTCTCTGATTAATTTATTTCACTTATCATAATACCCTCTAGTTCCATCCATGTCATTACAAATGGCAAGAATTTTCTGATGGCTGAGTACTATTCCATTGTATGTGTGTGTGTGTGTGTGTGTGTGTGTGTGTGTGTGATATCATATCTTCCTTATCCATTCATCTGTTGATGGACATCTGGCCTCTTTCCATAGTTTGGCTGCTGTGGCCATTGCTACTATAAACATTGGGGTTCAGGTGCCCCTTCGGATCACTACATCTGTATCTGTGGGGTAAATACCTAGTAGTGCAATTGCTGGGTCATAGGGTAGCTCTATTTTTAACTTTTTGAGGAACCTCTATACTGTTTTCCAGAGTGGCTGCACCAGCTTGCATTCCCACCAATGGTGTAAGAGGGTTTCCCTTTCTTTGCATCCTTGCCACATTTGTTGTTTTCTGACTTGTTGATTTTAGCTATTCTGACAGGTGTGAGGTGGTATCTCATTTTGGTTTTGGTTACCTGCCATGTCCATTGTTGTTCCTCATTAGGAACAGAGGGATGGAGGAGGGATAAGGAGAGACAGCTTTTTGGAAGCAGAGGAAACAGATTAAGGCCAGATCATGGAGGGCCTTGAACATTATGAAACAAGTCTTAATTAAAAAAAAAAAAAAACATTATTCAAACAGAGTAGACATTTCTCCAAAGAAGATATACAAATGGCCAAGAAATATATGAAAAGATGCTCAAGTTACTAGTCATCAGAAATGCAAATCAAAACCAAAATGAGATATCACCTGACACCCATTAAAATAGTTACTATTAAAATATATCAAGTGTTGGTGAGGATGTGGAGAAATTGGAACCACTGTCCCCTGTCAGCAGGAATGTAAATTGATACAGCCACTAAGGAAAATAGCATGAAGTTTCCTCAAGAAATTAAAACCAGCACTACCACACAATCCAGCAATACCACTTCTGGCTATGTACCCAGTAGAATTGAAAGTGGGATCTCAAAGAGATATCTGTACGCCCATGTTCATAGCAGTATTATTCACAATAGCCAAAAGGCAGACACAACCTGCTCTATCAATGGAAAAACGGATAAACAAAATGTGGCACAAACATACAATGGGTTTTATTCAGCCTTAAAAAGGAAGAAAATCCTGTCACATGTCACAGTGTGGATGAACTTTAAGGGCATTATACTAAACAAAATAAGGTAATCACGAAAGGACAAATTCTGTTCAGTTCCACTTGTGTGAAGTACCTCACATAGTCAAATTCACAGAAATCGATAGTAGAATTATGGTTTCCAGGGGCCGGAGAGGGAAAGAAAGAAGAGCTATTACTTCATTGGTATAGAGCTTCCAACTTGTAAGATGATGCTGTTTCACAACAATGTAAATGTACTTAATATTAAACTGTACACTTGAAAATGTTTAAGATAGTAAATTTTACGTTTTTTTATCACAATAGAAAAAAAATCATTTGTTACTTAAGTCCTCAAAATCATTGTGCTGTTTTTGTATTAAACTTTAATTTTTTAATTTTTAATTTTTTTTAACTGGAGAGAGAATGGGAGTGCAGGGGGCGGGAGGAGCAGAAGGAGAGGGAGAGGCAGATTCCCCCCTGAGCAGGAAGCCTGATGTGGGGCTCAGTCCCAGGACTCTGAGATCATGAACCAAGCCAAAGGCAGACACTTAACTGACTGAGCCACCCAGGTATTCCTGTATTAAACTTCTAGAATTTGTGTGTGTGTGTGCATGTATGTGTGTGTGTGTGTTAGGTTGCAGAAAAATATATGTTTGTGCTTGGATCTGCATTAACCTCACTTATCTACACATCACCTTTGTGAATGGAAGGCTGTCGTATGGAAGAAGCAGCTAGCCTGAACAAGGGGCTTTGACACTTGCTTCATCATTGTTTATCACACTTGTGTTATCAATATCTGCATGTTGCAAAATGTCACTTTATAGTAGCTTTTTCTTTTCTTTTTTTTAATAGTAGCTTTCCAAAAAAATGAGATCTTATTATAGGACTCCTTTTACCCCATCCTTATGTGAGTCCCAAGGCACTTTTCTAGCATAAACTTTTGTAGTTTTATACATTTACATGAAGTTCAGGCCCAATTCCTTTTTTTTTTTCCAGAGAGAAATTGATTGAACTTTATCAAGACTTATTATGTGGCCTGATAAGTGATCAAATTTTGTAAATGTTCCATTTGGGGTTTAAAAAAAGTATGTGTCCTATTTTTATATGTGTATAACTACATATGTACATACATATTCATATTATTCACATTCATTTTATATATATTCATTAGAATAAGCTTTTATATTTTTCAGTTAAAAAGGGATTTGTAGACCCAATACATTTTAATTATTAAATTTAATATATTCAAGAGATAAAAGTTAAATAATATATTTGATATATAGGGTTGCCTCCTATTTTATATGGATTAAACTAACTACAATTAAATGATTTGACAAGTCATCAATGTTTAATATTTCATTATTTCACTGTTGCATAATCTATATTATAGGTATTAAATAACATAACATAAAGTGAATACTTAATCACTGTCTTCTACATTGGGTAACAAGTACTGAGTTAGAGCATATAATTCTCAATGTGCTTAACATTAGAAGACTTGTGTACTCACTTTTATAATTACTTATTATTTATTTTCAATTTAATCTTATTTTTGCTTTTTGGAACTTTCCTGCTACAGTTATCTGTATTCTGTGTAAACACTAGTGAGATACTCTTCATTGTCCCAAACTGGTTCACTTTACATGACCTGAACTTGAGAAGCTAATGTTTCTCAGGTTTCAAGGCAACATGCTAAATACAGGAGCACCTCCTGGTGAAGGATGATACAGCCCTGCAGACTGGTTCTATTGGACCTTGTCATTTAGACCAAGTTAGAGGGCATGAGGATTATGAAGCCTTTAAATGTGTAATCAAGGGAGTCCCGCTGCCAGAAAAATGCTTATTGCTTAAATCTTGCAACAGAGTGGTTGTAGGCATGAAATAACAAGAGTTGAGAAGATATTACAAAACAAAGATGCCATTTAGACAGGACCACAACATCTAACGGGCATACAGTTGATTAGTATCGGCATACTAAAACGTTTCATGAGGACTGAGACGGGGTCTGTGCTGTTCACCTAGAATCCCTAACACAGTACGTGGTACCTTGAATGCGTCAATAAATATTTACTAAATGAATGAATGTTAACCGGTTTGGACTTTTATTCCTCAAAACATTTGAAAAGTTGCCTTTTGTTCTTCTTCTCCCATATGACTGCATCCAACATTTATAATAAAAACAATGAAAATATAACTTCTGTGACGTTTCCTTTTTAGATGAAAAAAAAATGCACTTTTGGTTAATCAGAAACCCTGAGCCAGTGAAAAATATACTTACAACTTTAGAGTTTAAAAGTTATAATGAAAATTGACCTAAACTAATTAAAGGGAAAGTGATAGGGAGTTGCATAGACTTCGTAATCAAATATTGCTAGCTTCTGATTTCAGTTCTATAGCTTAATAGCTGTATGAGGTTGGATGAATTACTTAACCTTTCTGTCCTCACCTTCCTCTTTTATTAAATTACAGTTTAGTGAAGATGTGGTGAGTCAAGTATATGCAATGCTTTGTGCCTTCTTGGTAAATTATATATAGTAGCTATCAACTTTTTCCTCTCAAGGTACTCATTTTCCTAATTTTCGGTGGACAGTAAACTTCTTTGGACAAGGACCATATTTTATTTATTTGTAAAACCTAGCACAGTGCCTGGCATAGGCTGGTACTTAATAAGTAAGTGTGTGTTGAATTAATAAAGAAAATAAATGTTTAAGCAACTATTTGGGAACTGTTGTTCATAGTACTACATAAGATTGCATATCGTATGTGCTATGGTGAGTGCTGTGAAATGCGTAAGCCTGATGATTCACAGACCTGGACCCCTGGGGCAAATAATACATTATATGTTAATAAAAATAATTTTTAAAATATTTACCTAAAAAAAGATTGCATATTGTACAACTTATAAGTGAGATGTATGTAGACACATAGCCAACAGTCATTTAAAATATAAAAATAGGACATTTTCTAACCCTGGAACAATTTGTAATTCCTTTGATTAATCAAATGGTTTTGATGATGCTTGAAGGAATTCACAAGAAATGTTGCCTTCAAGTAACTGCTTGTTGGACAGAGACTATACTATAGAGTAGTCACACATAGCCACATTCTAGCTTAGCTATATAGTAACTTTTACCCTTAGGACATTTTTCTCACTTGCTTTCATTAACACAGGCCCTGTGTTTAAGTGTAGATAACTGGTTTTGGAAATTTCACAATAAAACCTGTAAAGCACTTTAGTACTGGGTAGTCAAGAAAGGCACCGACAATGGAAGAAGGAATTTGCTTTTAATAAAAATATTTTATACATCCATCTGAAAGTTCTGACGTCGCAAACATGACAAGTACAGCTCTAAAACATATTTCACATACCTAAAGGTATATCAGCAGAAATGTCAATACCCTGGGTTATATGAAAGTACTTTACATTTCTAAATGAGAATACTATTTGCCCATAAAGTAATTCTATCAAAGACATTTCTTAATCAATGGTTTAATAATCATTACCATTTTCTGCACATCTCAGAAGTGTGTAACATTCTCCAGGTCTAGGTTCCAGTAAGTAACAAATTTTTCTGGGCTTACGGAATCAAAAAATTTTCCAAACAACTTTAATAGGCTAAGCCTATTGCCAAATATGAAATTATACTTGGGACAAAGGTCTCAAATAAAAAACTAACATATTCACTTATTCCTTTACTGACAGAGCAAAATTTGACACAAAACTCAAATTATTGTCAAGGGAAAACCATTCCTATTGTAAACAAATGTAAACCTGCTTTAAATATCAGGATGTATCATTTTCCTTGAGATTCCTTGAGAGGGATTTTCTTAAACATTGCCGTGTTTACAAGAACACACACTATTTTAGACTCATGCTAGGCCTAACAATACATGCTGAAGAAATAAAATGCAACATTTTCATAGAATGCAACTTATTTTCCAAGTTCAGAAGTTAGCCAAAGAGTGCCCATTTACAAATCTAAGCTCCATTCAACTTATAGCTTTCTTTGACAAAACACCCAAATCCTAGAAGTCAAAAATTTGGGCAAATAGATAACATGGTAAAAGTACTTTGAAAATGGAAATATTTTCTTTTTCCTTTCCTCATCTACCCTCTTTAGTTTCTCAACTTTGTTCACCTTTTTCATAAAATACAACTACAAGAATAGTAAAATATGGTATACTCATTGGACCATTTTGGAAATAGTTAAATGGTACATCAATACAAATTCAAATCACAGATATTTCCCCTCCAAATTAGAGGATATTGGTCCTTGATGAAAATTCAGAAAATAGGCACAAAAAAGCTCATGTAAAACATGTTTTTCTTAGAACTGTAACATTTAAATTACAGTGTGTACAGTTTTAGTACAGAATTGTAAACATCCTTAAATCCCGTACATTGTAATGAATCTTACTTCAGCTCATTCGTAGGATGTATCAAATAAGGGTTAATTACAAATCTAATATTTGTTTTGGCATTTGTATCTAGGTTTCAAAACACAATATATCAAGTCCTAAATGCTTTCTTTTTCAAATTGTGAAAATTAAGGCATGGAAATTATGCACATGTTTCAAATGAGGACTTTCATTTTCTTCTTGTACCTTGAAAAGTTAGCTTAAGACACTTGCCTCACGCTGTTCCCTACCGCAGTATAAACTGAGTAACTGCTAATATAGAAATTAAGATTAATGGATCATTGTTTTCAGGTTTAAGTTTTGGCTCCATGCATTTTTTCAAACCGGGGATACCCACTTCACTTTTCTAACAGGAAGAAGCAGTAACTGACAAAAGAATACGAGTACCTAGAGATAATAACAGAAAAACCTAGACAGATGTACTGATCAGGCTTTTATCCTGCATTCCTTCACTTGAGATGGTTACATTTATTGATAACTAACAATGTCTTAATAAGCACAGCAGAGTTGAAAATGTGAAAATGTCATGCTGTTCAACTACAGTCATCATGATTGACTTCTAGGTCCTCTACACTTGAGAAAGTCTGGGAATCACTGACTTAGCATTGATTATGGTTGTGTCTAAATATGTAAATAAAACCCCAAACCACTAACAACCAATCATTCTCATTTTTCCTGGCCTATCAACATGGTGGCATAGGCAATAGGAGATTAAAATGCAGTTCTGGCTTGTGTACTTCCAACGTCAGGGCACATGAATAGGTAAGATTTATTTTATACGGACTGTTCCATGCAGATTCTTTCTCATTATGTTCAATAAATACTAAATTTACCTATAACACAATGAATTTCCCTTCTGATAGCTAGCTGTAGAGGTATGTTAATATTCAATATGAGTGCATTGTTGCTGAAAAATTTGCTTTCTTGGCTCTTTTTAAATCACAGCCCAATGACCTTTCTTTCCACTTTGTATTTAATTTCCACATCTTGTAATCAATAACCAAATAATAATACCACTAACATTACCAAATTTATTTTTTTTCAACATCTCATCTAAGTTTTATTGATATTATAGCCCAGTTAGATTTCAAGGATGATAGTGGAAAGTGGAAATAGAACTGGATAAGGAATCAGAACTTCATTTGATCTTGGATCTTCCCTAAATAAATTGCATAATAAAGGCAAGTCTGAGTGTTAATTTTCTCAAAAGTGAATGAGGTACATAATAGTTTCCTCAAACATTGCCACAAGAATTAAAATGAAATGATATAAACAAGGATTGTAAATTATAAAGTGCTATTTCATTGCATTTTATTACTACTGTGATTTTGAGAATCTCTATATTCTATTATAGTGCTGCTATTTAAAAATGTGATGGATTCCTCCTTTGAGCACAAAACCAAGCTGAGTATTTCTGGACAGAAGTTGCAGTAGATAATGCTGCTGAGCAAAGTAACAGGCTAAGACACACATTGTTGGGATATTCCTTTTCTGTATTGGCAATTCTCTTCTTAAAATGAACGAGTTTATTAGCAAATACGTAAGGTTCTCATTAAAACTAATTTGTTATGTGCCCATAGTAAGATGCTCAAAATCTAAAATTTAAGAATATGGCATTTTATACATGTAGAGCCATGCTTCTTTCTTTCAACCACTGCCATTAAATAATTTTTTCATATTGAAATTATTTATCAGACTGTCAGCTATTTTGTATACAGGGTTTAGTTGGTGAGTAATGATGAACATGAATTCTACCTATTAAACTAATAATCACAAATGGACTGAAACATTACTCAAACTTCTAATTTTATGCACCTTGTTTCAAACCATATGCTGTTCTTAAGTTGTTCCATTCTCAAGATATCTCCCATGTTTGTTAAGCACCTCAGACACATCACATACACATAGTAAATCTGGTATTCTTCATAAATTCACCCGGAAAATCCTGTTTGACGGGGTGAATTAGACTTTTGCTAGGAATTAGTATAAGCCAAAATGACTAATCTCACATAATGCATTTGTTTATTTTCTTCTGAAAAGTCAGATCATATATTTCCTTGATGCTAAAGTTTTATAAAACATTTCTTACTTCCTCTTTTTTCTCTGTGCTTAGCTTAAATACAATGCATGCACTGTAACAGACTGAGTCTTCAGCTAAAAATTAACTTTTAAAACATGTCAAAACAAATTAGGATGTCTCATCTTTGTCTTTTACTGTTTTCAGCACTGAGTCTTCTCCCAAAATTTTACATAGTTCATTGAGTCTCTGCTGCATTTTGGGAATTCCAGCTAGCTGAGATTCTAGCCTTTGTTTTTCTTCAGTCAGTGTTAAGCGGATAGCAGTATCCAATTGTTCAAAGCGCCAACCTCCTTCGCCATCAAACTGTAATAAATGAGTGTGGTATTTCCTGCATAATTAAAATGAAATAATATTATTAGCAATAATTGTGAAAAGCCATTTTAGGTTTATCATTCCAGTTGATATTCAAAGGCAAATTTTAAGTAAGGTGCCTATTTTACATTTGATTTTCAAGAATCCCTTAAGAGGTTGAATATTGTGATTTTTTTTTTTTAACCCCAGAAGTCATTGATCTCTTGGAAATTCTATTGCTTATCTTAAATTTCTTTTATATCCTGAATGTATATGAATTGCTAAGGAAGACATGCTATTTGTATCTAATTAATTTATCTTCAAACCCAGTATGACTCCTGAGTAAATAACAAAGCTTAGTTAGAATGGGAATATGGAAAGGAAGCTGAGGAAAGAAAGTAAAAATTTTAAAGGTTATGCAGGGGAAAAAAAAAAACTAATAAAAATAAAGGAAATTCAAGGATGCCTGGGTGGCTCAGGCAGTTGAGTGTCAGACTCTTGATCTAAGCTTGGGTCTTGATCTCAGGGTTGTGAGTAATATGCTGGGTGTGGAGCATATTTAAAAAAAAAAAAAGTTTTAAAACACTTTTAAAAAATGAACTCTTCGATAAAAATCTTTTAAAGATACTTCCATGCTTTCTTATAATGTAATTTCCTTTCTCATGGCTCTGGTTCATAATTAGAAACTTCAGAGAAGCATAGAGATAATTTTATTGATGAGACAGGAGACAGTCCATCTTGTCCTAAGGAGAGGCTAAAGTCACTCTGGTTTCGGGGATTTATGGGGGATGCGTGGAGAGAATAATGATAGCAGAGTTGGCCCTGCATGGCTGAGCCCCTCCATCTTGTCACTATGCTGAAGTGGCCCATGTTCTTATGTGTCCCCAGTTTTCCTCTCTTTTCCTTATAGTTTTTCCTGCTTCTTGATCCCTTTTACGCTCTCATCTGTCATTATTTACTATGATCAGTGGGTTTATTTCAAGTAGATTTACCTCGTTTTTTACACTGGAGATATAATTCACATACCATAAACTCATTCTTTTCAGTGTAAAATTCAGTGATTTTTAGTTGATTCACTAGCTCATGTAACCATCACTACTATCCAATTCCAGAATATTTTCATTATCCCGAAAAGAAACCCCATACCTGCTCGGTCCCTGCCAACCATCAGTTTCCTTTCTGTCTCTCTGGATTTGTCTATTCTAGGCATTTCATATACATATAATCATATAATATGTGGCTTTTTGTAACTAACTTCTTTCACTTTAAAATGATTTCAAAGTTCATCTAGTTATAGCATGTATTTACTAATACATGCCTTTATTTTTATGGCTGCCTTTATGGCTTTTATGCCTTTTATGCTGCCTAAAGCACTGCCTTTATTTTTATGGCTGAATAATATTCCACTGCATGATTTTACACACTTTGTTTATCTGTTCATTGACTGAAGGACCTCTGGTTTCATCTTACTCTGATTGGATAGATCATGTTGTAAAAGGAGGAAATTACCTTGTATTAAACTGTGTCTAAAAGGCTAAAAATCACTCTCAAGTTGAAAGTTCATGTGTTTGATAACATATGACAGAGATTAATGATCTTGTTTTTAATATTCTTGGACTTTCTTAACGTTGGATTACAACTGGGAGTAATTTTAGAATGCAATAGTTCTGATCTTGGGCAATTTCTATCTTCAATGTATAATGAAGGTTTGGCTCGTCACTCCAGTCCCACAACATTATTTGATTTCTACATGGGAGGAAGAAAATGTATGGGTGTTTCATGACCTGAGATTCAAAGGTATGTTCTATATAATGGGCTAAAATAATATTTCAGGGTTTGACTTAGAGGATTTTCAAGGAAGATACTATATTAACTGAGGCTCATTGGTAATAATCTGTAGGCTTCCTGTATTAATAGGATCAAGCTTAGGAAAGTGGTAGGTATAAAGCTATAATTCTTTTTTAAAAAATTTTTAAATTAACACATAATGTATTATTTTCCCCAGGGGTATAATTCTATCCAAGAATCAAATAATTTAATAAGCGTCTGTAACTTTTGACCTCTTTGTATACTGATAATTGATTTTAATCTTTATTTTTTATTTTTTTTTAAAGATTTTATTTATTTATTCGACAGACAAGGAGGCAGAGAGGCAGGCAGAGACAGAGAGAGGAGGAAGCAGGCTCCCTGCTGAGCAGAGAGCCCGATGCGGGGCTCGATCCCAGGACCCTGAGATCATGACCTGAGCCGAAGGCAGAGGCTTTAACCCACTGAGCCACCCAGGCGCCCCTGATTTTAATCTTTAAATCAACAATTACCCCTTTGTTGTCCTGGGGAAAATATAATATATTTTTTTCTCTCTATGGAAATCTTTTCAGGAAAAATAAGAATTTCATCTAGGGAGAAAGACTAATAAGAAATGATAGATGTGTTGAATGTACAATGTCTAAATTAATTTGTAATGCAGAAGTAACATGATTTTTAGTTTTATAGGAAAATGCCCTATAAATAGCTGCAATTAAAAACACATTTCTCTTGCTAAAAGGCAGAAAATCACATATTTTGTTATTTGCTTTAAAAATTTGTCCTCTCTGCATCTATTAGAATGGCCAAAAATCCAGTACACTGATCCAGTACACCAAATGCCAACAAGGCTGTGGAGCAACAGAAACACTCATTCATTACTGGTGGGAATTGCAAAAAGGTACAGTCACTTGGGTAGACAATTTCGCAGTTTCTTACAAAACTAAACATACTCTTACCATATGATCCAGCAATTGCACTCCTTGATATTTATCCAAAGGAGCTGAGAAAACCTGTGTCTACCTAAAAACATTTATATGAATGTTTCTAGCAGGTTTATTTATAAATTGCCCAAACTGGAAGCAACCAAGATGTCCTTCAGAAGGTGTAAATAAACTATTTACATCCAAACAATGGAATATTATTCAGTGCTAAAAAAGAAATGAGCTATCAAGCTATGAAAAGACACGGAGAAAATTTAAGTGACTATCACTAAGTGAAGAAGTCAAACTGAAAAGGCTACATACTATATGATTCCAGCTCTATGACATTCTGAAAAAGGCAAAACCAGGGAGATATTAAAGATAGTGATTTCTAGGGCTTGAAGGAAGAGAGGAATGAATAGAAAGAGCATAGAGAATTTTTAGAACAGTAAAAATACTCTGTACAATACTATAATGATGGATATGTGCAACTATTAATTTGTCCAAGCCCCTAGATTGTACACCACCAAGAGTGAACCCTAATGTAAATTATGGACCTTGGGTCATAATGATTGGTCAATGTAGGTTCATCAGTCATAACAAATGTATGACTCCAGTGGAGAATGTTGATAATACAGCTATGCATGTTGTGGGGGCAGAGCATATGGGATATTTCTGTTCCTTCTTCTCAATATTTCTGTGACCATAAAACTGCTATAAATAAAATCTTTAAAAACACAGCAACAACAACAAAAACCTATTTGCTCCTTATGAGAGAAAAAAATGGTTGAATATATTTTCAGTGGCTCTTTAGATTACTTGAATAAGGAACTGAATGACAGAATAGCATAGTAAATCTATTGACAAGGTCAGAAAAAGCACCAGAACTAAGACTAAGTCCAGGTTATCCAAACATGTGATCAATTAGGGAGCATGTCTGGAAATGACAAGTCCATACCAGAAAGGGCTCAAGAGTTCTTCTGGTGTGATTCTATGTTGTCACTGATTTGGGGATTTATAGACTGATGTAATGTGTTGTAAAGATCTAGTTCCTCTTGATTTTCTCCAGGGAAAAGTCAGAGGAATCACACTCACTGCCATGTACTTATCCTGGACTATATCCAGACTGCTTCTGGAGAGATTAGTAAATCAGGCTCTTATCACTCCATATGCCAATTAGTTCTTAATGACAGAGAGACAAACTCCACAGTTCTATAGAAAAGGTCACTTCATGAAATGCTCTATTTTCAGGTCACCTCTCTGTGGGAAAAAATTATGAAAAATTCGAATGTTTAAATAAAGAGTAAAAATAGATTACTATCTACGCAACAGAAGTAGAACACAGAATCAAAGAATGTTAAACAATGAAAGCCTGATCTGAACTGCATACTCAGTTAACTCATAATTTTAAAGTAAACATTCCCTATACAGTGAAAAGTCTAGAATGGCTTCCAGGATTAACTCCAATAAAGCTTGTTACTCAGCCTAGGTTTGAAATCATGTACATGACAAGAGCTTTGGCATTGAATGTGATTAGCCACCTGCTATGGAGAGAGAGAAGTCTTTTCTGTCTTTTGGGAAAGACGAGACTAACGTGTACAGAGTCCACTGTAGTTACTAATATATCAAAAGAAAAGATTTTGATTGAAGAAACAGAAATATCCAAGTAGACGAGTGTACTATGAATGAACAAGTGTTTTTATGGCTTACATATACAGTGCATTTCGAGTTCCTTATAATAAGTAGAGCAGCATACTATAGTATAGAGAGTGTGATCATGGAAGTTACTTTCCTCATTTTTCTAATTCTGTTTCTTCATCTGCAAGGGTCTAATTAGACTACCCATACTCAATATAGAGTTGTTACGAGACTTAAATAAAATGAACCTGGAACACAATAGGTGCTGAATCTGCAATAGCAACTATTATTATGTGATGAATCAGTAGAAAAGTAGGGGAATGGTAAAGGTGTTATTTTTTTTTTAAATAGGGGAAATCCTTGGGATGCTTGGGTGGCTCAGTGGGTTGAAGCCTCTGCCTTCGGCTCGGGTCATGATCCTAGGGTCTTGGGATCGAGCCCCGAATCGGGCTCTCTGCTCAGCAGGGAGCCTGCTTCTCTCCCTCTCACTCTCTGCCTGCTTGTGATCTCTGTCTAATAAATAAATAAAATCTTTATAAAAAAAAATAGGGGAAATCCCATTGAGTTTAATGAGCTGTTATTTAGAAAATATTTTCATTCATTTTTCCTTAAAACAAAACTCCTCCCCCAGAAAAGCTTTTTCCCCTGTGTTTTCTCCAACTTAATCATTTGGGAGAATATTAAATTGTGGAATTTTTTTCCTGGATTTTGAAAAAAGGGCTAAAAAGATGATATAAAATTACAGAAATATATTTTTCCCAGTACATGCTATGCATTATGAATATTTTCAGTTAAAAAATATCACTCAATTTTTCAATTTATTTTCAGAATTATTGGAATGTGATAACCATTTTCAAATAGCACATTAATCTTACAATGTTAGGTTTTAGGGTATCTACACTACCAGTGAGCAATTTAATAGAAATATAGGTAGAAAATAAGTGAAATAGTCTATGCTCTATAGTGAAAGTTTAGGCAGAGTTATTCTCTGAGAAATATAAAGAAAAACCATCTATTGCAAATTAACACTGGGAACACTCACCACAGAGAAGGCCTGTGTGTTATAGATAGTAAGGAAATCCCAGCGCCTTTTGCAGCCTGAAATATCTTTCCTTCGACATCAATGCTGACAGCACTGGTACATTCATCCAGCAACGCATATTTTGGTCTCGAAAAAAATAAACACAAATAAATGAATGATTTTCCTATTTGAATTATAAATCTTTACATGGACATTAACTTCATTAATTTATTTTTTTAAGTACGCTCTATACCCAACATGGGGGCTTACCCAACATAGGGGCTTGAACTCACAACCCCCAAGATCAGGAGTTACATCCTCTACCAACTGAGCCAGCCAGGTACCCTGCAATGTTAACTTTAAAGGAGCAAAAGAGTATATGACATTATTAAAGGTGATAAATGATAAAGCAAAAGAGTAGTCATCTTCCCTCTTTGGATTAGAATATTACATTCTTCTTTAATTTTAAATAGATTTCTGGATGCCTGTTCACTATACAATAGGCTTTATTGTTATGCAGATGAGTGAATCATGGGTGTGAGACGTAAGAAAGATGAGGCAGGTCACTGAGTGCATTTTCCCACAGAAGGCAAGTTCATTCCTGGTGACAGGTTCTGACTAATTGCATGAAAAATACATTACAGTAGCTAATTATCAAACAGGCCAAAAGCCTTGTTAGCAAAGATTTATTGAGAAGATAACTTTACCAACCATGTAAGTACCAGAGCATGATTAATGGAATTACACTGCTACAAGATTCTGCAAAAATGGTATGCCTAATCTGACAAATACAGAGTAGGCATTTAACCTGGTAACACTGAGACCCTGCTTTGCAATCAAATTCCCTTTTTAAAAAAAAAAAAAAAAATTTATTTATTTATTTGACAGAGAGAGAAATCACAAGTAGGCAGAGAGGCAGACAGAGAGAGAGGGAAGCAGGCTCCCCGCTGAGCAGAGAACCTGATGTGGGGATGGATCCCAGGACCCTGAGATCATGACCTGAGCTGAAGGCAGAGGCTTAACCCACTGAGCCACCCACGCTCCCCTGCAATCAAATTCTTAAGGGAAAAAAAAAAAAATCAGTAAATATTTTTCTGATTATACTCAGTAAGTTTTTTTTTTAGCTTGATTTTTACTTTGGAAATGACTATCTACTACAGTCAGAGGCACCTAACATTTGCTACCATTTCCTTCTGTTTATTTTCTTCCTTTCCTCTCAGCCCCCCCTTGCTCTTATCTTTCTTTTTTCCTTTCCCTGTCTTCCTTCAAGCCTATCTGGAATTTAGGTACATATATGGTACTCAGCAACATGACTAGCTTTGTTAATGGGACCAAAAGTCAACTCATGCACTGTCATTCAGTATTTATTTCAGAGCTGAAAATCAGTATCAAGTATTTACCAGGACAATTTCCTCCATGAAGATATTCTGATCTTTAAAAATAAATGACAATGAGAGGGTGAACATGAAAGCCAGTAATAATTTCTCCTTCAGCATACTTATTTAGCACTTTAAATTGTTTTTATAAGCTGGATTTGTTTACTAATAGGATCCTGTTACCTATTCCAGGGAGGATAGTCAAGGCGAGTAGATGCAGGAGTCAAGGTAGCTTTAACACCCCCTTTGACTTTAGTCAAAAGTCACTTTTAGTCAAAAGTGAGCTCTCCATGCAAAGAACTGAAAGACCACTGGAGAGTCCCCCTAGCATCAACAGAAAGAGTTGTGCTGGTTGGCTTTTGGTTACTGTTCTGTTTAAATATTAAGCACTATTTCTTTGTCTCAGACTTGGTTACGGTTTTGTGTATAATTTTTTTAAGTAGAAAAGGAAGAATAAAAGAGAACAATTTGGGATAAATATTTCCTTTTCTGTGTAAATCTCTTTTTAGCAATTTAGTTATTTTTTATACTGTGTCATTTTTCAGAGTGCTTTGAGCTAAACAGAGAAGAGATGCCATCTTAGAATTAGAAATAAAGTATATATCTTACACTCAGTGGTCATGGTAATCCTTAGGCTAGCAGATGCAAGATAGATTCCATAGTTTTGTTTTCTTGGCAGAACTG